>NC_081410.1:392148025-392473025 GCF_030272615.1 Cryptomeria japonica
AAGGATTTGGATTTGGATTAGGACTTGATTGGATTGGTTGATTGATTGAATGGATTGGGTTGGATTGGATTATATTGGATTAGATTAGGATTGGTTGATTGATTGAATGGATTGGGTTGGATTGGATTGGATTAGATTGGATTGGATTGGATTAGATTAGATTAGGATTGGATTGGATTAGATTGGATTGGATTGGATTAGGTTGGATTGAATTGGATTGGATTAGGATTGGATTGGATTAGATTTGGATGGATTTGATTTGATTTGATTTGGTTTGGATTGGATTGAATTGGATTAGATTGGATTGGATTGGATTGGATTGGATTAGAATGGATTTGATTGGTTGGAATTTTGGAGATTTGATTGGATTAGAGGAAGAATGAATATTAGTTGAGGAAGGATGATTGTTTGAATGGATGAAAGTGGATTGGGGATTGGAGAATTTCTTGGATAGATAGAAATGGATGATGACAATATGGAGTTTGGAAAGAGGGATGATTGATTGCTTGTCGGGGATGGACTTGGAAAGAGATGTCAAGTAAAGAAAACACAATGGCCAAAATAAGTTAGACTCAAAAAACACTCATGCTCCTTCACAACATATCCTATGGTGAGAAAAGACAATAGTCAATGGATCCCAATTGGTTTCCCAGCTACACTTACCTAGAGCGGACACTTAGATGTTTGACCCCACTAGCTTCCCTCCATGACACTCACTTCTCAGGGCAGCCAAGGATCAATTCCCATGAAAACTCCTCATGGCGAACTTTGTGTCTCTACTAAGGGTCGTAAAAATATGGGCAGCTTTGGAGGTCTGACCTCTTGCACCAATGACTAGAAGGTTTTTGGCCACTATGAACAAGGTGTTTAGTAAGTCTTCCTGTTAGGAGCTAGCCTTCGAAGTTGCACAAGCGCAATTGAGGCGTATAGCCCAACGAAGCACCAAGAACTTAGTAGTCACGCAAGCGTGATTGAGATCTCTAGGGTCTTCCTAAGCACCGAATGTGAGAGTGAACTCTCATATAGCCCCAACCATTGACCCTTTCATAGTCAATGGCCTATTTATTATAGTGAGTTGGGAACCCTAGGTCTGGGTGTACTCACTTGGGTCGTTCCCCTCTTACCTTCTCAAAGAGAAAGTTGGGAGGGCAGGCCTGCTAAGGGTAAACATGCAATCAAACAAGAAAAGGTTGGAGGGTCTGGATTTCTGATCGTCTAGTTAGACGAGAGCATACTCTCCCACCTTTATGCTTTTCTTAAAGACACGTAAGACAATGATTCATTCTATTTTAATTAGTATCTAGGTGCCTAACTTAAATAAATGCACAATATTTGGTTGAATAAGCTAGACAACTTGCAAAACAACGGGATTAGTAGTTTTTTTTTTGTCTTGGATGGTCGGATTAAGCTACAAAACTATAAAGATGGAAATTAGTCCTAACTGCACTGCATAGACAACGGACATGCTGAAGTGCAGTCACTTGCGCCGAAACGCCTACGTAGGCGCCAAAATGCTTGCGTACGCACTAGGATCAATAAAACCAAAAAATAAACTTGATAGAAAACACAAGATAGAAAGGGATTTATACATGTCTATCGCGCTGATAAAAAATGATCGTGTTGAAACGTGTTTGATAATGCCAAAACGCCTGTGCTCGCGTCGAAACCTAAAAACAGAGACCTGTGGAAGTTAGCGGGTAAAATTTTTGAAATTTAAATTCAAATAAATGGGCGGGAATGTCATAAAAGCACTCGTGCTGATTTAAATTAGTCACGCTAAAATGCTTGTGCTTGCGCCGAAATGCCTACGCACGCGGCAATACACATAGACGGATAGTAAAAATTTTAATTTTTTTTAAGAGCGGGAGAATTTAAAATTTATGGGGTCGGTTGCGTTGATGCACTTGTGCTCGTGCTGATGCACCTGCGTACGTGCTGAAATAAGAGTTCTCTTGTGCTTAACCCGAGTCACTCGCATTGGTTTGCAGTCCCTTGTGTTGTTCCGGAACCTGCATCTCACAACTCACAAAAACGTTAGTTTTTAGGGACATCGGTCCCATCGAGCATGCCAAAAATGAAGAGGGGAAAATAAAGCAAGGTGGATTAGTGGTGGTTAGCATACAAATCAAATACTAAAAGCATAAGAACATGAAGCATGCATAAAACCATATAAATATATGAAAATAATGCTTATACCTTGCTATCTTTACCTCTCCCTCGGATTGAGCTTGATGAAGTGAAGGCGCCACTTGATGATGCTCAACTTGATGTGCTCCTTTGATTGATTTGGAAGTGGAATGCTCTCCTTTGTGCTCAACAAGATAGATTGATGGATTATTGGAATATTGGATTTGAGTAATGGATATGAGGATTTGGATTAGAAGATTAGAGAAATAAGAGAAGAAATGGCAGTATGAGGATGCATGAGAAGTTGATCTTTTGTGAAGATAATTGGATCCAATTTATAGATTGGAGAATGCCAATGGAGGGCCAAGATTGATTTGAGATAGAAGGCATGGATCAAGGGTGCCTTAGGAAAATAAACAGGAATATAAAATTCCTTTGGAAAAAGGGGGGAGAAATTTGAATTTCAAACTTGAGGAATTAAAAATTTCAAAATAAAGATGCATTGAGGGATTCAAAGAAATTTGAATTTTTTTGAGAAATTCAAAGTTTGATGTGACATGAGTGGGAATTAAAAATTGGAGAATAGTGATAAGCATGATTATGAGAGATTCAAGGAAGATTAATTAGGTTGAGTGGGATTAGGAAAAGTGATTTGTAGGAATCACATGACTAGGTTAATTAATTAGAATTAATTAATTGAGTGGGTTTTTAGAGGAAATAATTATTGGAGGGGACTTTAGAAGAATAGGGGAAATTAATTTATTTGATAAATTAATTATTGGACTATAGTGACAGGACTAATTAAATTAGATTTAATTGATTCTGAGAGGAATAAGGATAACACAATTAAGTTAATTATGTTGATAGGCTTAAATTAATTAAATATTAATTTTAGGTGTCTACAAGATTAACCAAGAAAGATTCCTTCATCATATCTAGCATCAAACTTTCCTAAATCTTCATCTCTTCTGATATAGCATTTACTTCCAAAAATTCTAAAATATCTAACTATAGGAACATGACCAAACCATAACTCATAAGGAGTCTTACCGATATCACCTTTGATATGAACTTGGTTGAGAGTGTATATAGTAGTAATCATAGATTCTTTCCAATAGATATGCGGAGCGTTTCCTTCCAACATCATGTTTCTAGCAGTAATTAAATGTCTCTTCACTCCATGCTCTTGAAAAAATGCATTCAACTCACTAGAAGTGAATTCACGAGCTCTATCAGATATTAGACACTTTAGCTTCAGTCCAGTCTTAGTCTCAACCATATCTTTGAAAATCTTGAACTTCTCCAATGCTTCAAATTTCTCCCTTAAGAAAGTAACCCTCATCATCCTTGAATAGTCATCAATCAACAACATGAAGTACCTATCACCCTACAAGCTTCTCACTCTAGAAGGACCACACAAATCAATATGCACAAGATCCAATAATCCATTAGAACAATTTTGTTTGTTGTTGAAAGTGTAAAGCAGAAAAATCAAACCCTAGTCGTTCTCCCCTCCCCAACTCCAAGGAGAGAGAAGGGAGAGTCACTAGGGTTGATGGTTTTCACTTAGGGGAGACTTTACATTCAAAAGAGGGGTTGAAACCCACAAGATCCAATCCCACGCAATGCAAGATTGGATTCTATATGAGTTTCAAGGGTTACGATAGCAAGGATACCCTCTTTTGTAAAGAATGTAGATAGAAAGATTGAACTAGGAATGCATGTAAAGTAGGAAAGATTCACTTATAAACAGAGATAGGGATATGGGATGAAGCTGTGGACCTGGAATTAGCAGTAAAATGTCAAGATGGTGTTGTTCTGCAAATTTGAACGAAAGTTGACGGGATGATGGCGCCCGGCGTGCACACGGTCCTCCGAAAAATCCGCGAAACGAAGGGGGATCTGTTCGTCTCTGCACAAGGATTCTGGATCTTCAATTATAGCTGCGTACCTGCAACCTACACACAGAAAAGAGAGGACGATTGGGGGGTTAGGGATGAGGGGTTTGCCTTTAGGTCAAACCCCGGCTTTGGAATTAACCAAGAAATGAGAATGTTGTAAATGTAAATGTTTGTAATGTAAACAAGTACTGATACCTTGTTGTAAGAATGTTTGTATTCTTACATGTGAAGGTGTAATGTATGTAGTATGTTGTATGTTGTATGTGATCTCCTCTTCAATGGTTGAATCCTTGTCTTGAATGCAACACTTAGCCTTGAATGGAGACTTAGAATGATCAATTGCTTGAAGGAATGCTTGAATGCTTGAATGCTTGAATGTTTGAATATCGTTTTCGCCTTGTACACATATATCTTCCTTCCTCCCCAAAATGGGAGAGGAAATGTAGTTTATATACTTGTCAATTAGGGTTGAAAGACTGATTTTCCCGACCTTAGGCCGACCAGGAAATATTATTTTCCAATTTGCAAACTTAAAGACCCGAAGCCCCATAAGAGACTGGGCCCAAAATAGGGCCAGGGACCAGGGCGCTGGGCACCATGGTCCCACCTCCAGGGGAAGCAGGGTGCAAGGAGGATCAGGCCAGGGTGCTGAAAAATGTAGTTTTTGATGTCATGAACAAGTCTTGGGGTCTCCATTCAGGTTCAGTGTTGCGCCGCCATCGTGAAGACCCAAATGCGGTCGAAATTGCAAGTGTCGCAATTTTAGGATGCTACATTTAGCCCCCACTTTAGCGGGAGTATAAGCGTACGCTCATACTTCCGATAAAGTACAAGGAAATAACATTGAAAAACTTTCACCACGTCAAGGAGGCAAGATACACCAAGCCCCCAGTGGACTAAGGATCTTACAACTTTGATTGACAAAGTAAAAGGGAAGATCACGAGGGAGAACCATGACTGTCAGTAGTAAGGTTCCCTCACTATGAGTCATGCAAGAAAGATATCAAAAATTTTCGAGGAAAAGCTAAATTTGTCAAAAATTTTCAAGTATCTTGAAAAGATATGGATGGGATGTATGCCCCCCTACGTTAAAGCGATTGCACACGCCTCACCAGGGGTGATTGCTTTAAGGTAGTGATACATATAAGAAATGAGAAAGGAGCACGTTATCACAAGGATTTAGCCCCCAAGTGTGAGATAAGCCCAAGGATAATAGACACAAAACACAAAGCACAAGGTGACTTCGCTTTCCTCGGGGTCAGTATGTTGTATGATTATTCATGTATATCATATGTATGTATGCATAATTGTTCTTCATTCCCCAATCAAGGAAGGTCACCTAGAAGAAGGGAACACATGTGTCTTTTGAGTCAACATGAGAGAGACCAAAGGAGATCTTAATGCTTTGCATCGTCCTCAAGTAGACAACATTAAGGTCAACAAATAGAAGAATGGGAGTAACACATAGAAGAAGTAACAAAAAATCAAGAGAGAAGGAGAGAATCTGCTATGCTAATGAACTAGTCTAGCACGTCATCTACCCCCCGATCTTGCTGATCAATATTTCGGAAAGGTAGGAAACACGCTAGAGGAGGAACATCCAACACAGTAGATGGAGCTATCACAAGATCCAAACAAGGGCTATGTTCATATCCCAAGCCACGGTGTTCTTGTCTAGGAGCTAGGATAAGTGCTTTAGAAAATTCATTAGATAGATAATTATCAACATCAACATGTTCATATTCACTATCAGAATGTAAAGAAGTAACATTTTCATCATGAATAACATTTTCATCTATATCATCATCAAGATTTATAAAAATAGGATCTTTAACTCGCACAAGATCAAGGCCATCATGCATCTTATGTTTAGGAGATTTCGGCTCAATCGTCAGCTGAGGAGAAAATGGAATAATATTGGTTGAAGGTGTTTTTGGGGATTGCAAAGTTTGAGAAGCAGCTGCCTGAGCTCTAAGACGACGCTTTCGTCGGCGTTCACATGCAGAACAATTTCTTCTAGTCTTAGTAGGAAGTTGCAAAGATTGAGGAGGAGGAATGTTCTCATCCTTATCACTTGGGTGTTTAGGTTGTGGTCTCTTAGGTTGAATAATAGGAGAAGAGGAAGGTCTCTTCTCTCCATAAGAGGAAGGAGGAGGAACTGCTCCATATAAGGGAGGAATATTTGGTTTAGGAAGGAGACCAAGTCCATCATGACGAGGAGGGATAGGTCTACTTTTAGGAAGTTTATTAATCATAAGCATAGTCACATCCATAGGGATGGGTTGGGAATCTTCTTGAGGAAAGCCATTAGTTTTATCTTTCAAAGGAAGAACTTCCTTCTCAAGAATGATAGGAATGTCAAGTTTGGGTGTTCTAGGCTCACTTAGAGATAGGATCATATCTTTTTTCCACTTTTGATAAGATTTGAAAAGATGATCACTTCGCGGAGGAAGAGATTGGAATTGTTTAGGCCAAAAGTAATCAACAGGAACGCTAGAAGTTCTTTCAGCTGGTTTAAAGAGACTATGATTGACAGTAACAACTTCACCATTATGGGGAAATTTCAAACACTTGTGAATAGGAGAAGCAATAGCTTTCATGGAAGACAGCCAAGGATAGCCTAGCTTCACACGAAATTGTTTGGACGATGGAATAATAGAAAAGTCCACATCAAGGGATTTGTTATGGACCTCAATAGGTAATGTAATAGAACCAATTGCAGCAGAAGAAAATGCATCAAATAGTTTCACAACCACATTTGTTTCATCATAGATCACTTGACTCAATTGCAAAGTAAAAAGAAATTCTTCAGTAATGATATTAACCATACAAGAAGGATCAATAAGCACTCCACGACAAGGTGTATTCTTGACTTTTGCAACTATATATAAAGGACCATCAGGTGCCCTGATAGTTTCACTAGAATCAAAGGTGATGGAAAGTTCTTTAGGGATTTTCTGCTGCTCTACAAAGTTAATCACATTCGGAGTCATGGACACAAGATCATCAAGTGAGACAGAGGAATCAGTAGTATCAATCGCATTAGAGGTATGAGAAGGTAATGGATCAGTAAAAATCTGAAGATTTTGGTTAGGAGGAGCTACAGATGTGTTGCCTTTATCATTCACTCCAGAAACAGAGATAGTATTATTATCAATCAAATCTTGAATTTTTTCTTTTAAAGCAAAACATTTTTCAGTATCATGCCCAAGATGACGATGAAATTGACAAAAAGATTTGTTATCAAAATAGGGTGAATTAATCTTTGCAGGATCTATTTGCCTTATAGGAGGAAGAGTAAGCACATTTTGTTCCAATAACTTATTCATAATACTATGCAATGATTCATTCAAAGGAGTAAACTTTCTTTCTTTCTTGAAAAACTTAGAAATAGGAGGCACACCTGATGCCGCATTCACATTGTTGTTGATGATGTTTTCATTGAATTTAATTGACTCTCTGTTCGGTTTAAACTTCCCAAATGGTTGTTGACTACTATCACCCTTATCACTCGGAGCCATAGGATTTGCTTGTTCCATTTGACTCACAGTCAGTTGATAATTGTGAAGAGTTGCGCACAACTGTTGGAAAGAAGTAAACTTAGAAAACAGGAGTTTTTCTCTAATGTCTTTTTGTAAATTAGAAATAAAGATTCTTTGAATATCATTGTCAGGTACTGGAAAATAAATTTGAGCATACAAATGCTTATATCTACCAATGAAATCAGTCACTTTTTCTTTAACACCTTGTTTACAATGCATTAAATCAATCAAAGTAACTTTAGGACTTATATTGTTTTGAAATTGTTGAATAAAAGCATTTGCCAGTTGTTCGAAAGAAGTAATAGAGTAAGAAGGCAATGAGCAATACCATTGTAGGGCTTTGTCTCTTAATGTTCTAGTAAACAGTTTTGCAAGCAACCTTTGGTCATAAGCAAAATCAGTACATATTGTTTGAAAGGTCTTAACATGTGTTAGAGGATCACCCTTACCATTATAAAGCTCCAAATGCGGAATTTCAACATGTTTAGGGGGAGTAGCTCGAACAATGTCAAGAGAAAGTGGGCTCGCAACATCAAATGTGGGCACACTAAACTTAGATTGATTCATAGAGGCAATTTGTTGTTGTAAAGAGGAGACAGTTTGTGCAAGATTGTTAATAGTCGCTTCAGTCGAAGAGTTCATATTAGACGTGTTAGATTGTGATGGAGGTGTTATGTTATTGAAAGAAGGTAGAGAGTAAGGTGGTGGGACACTATGATAGTTAGTCATAGGAGATGATTGGGAAGGAGGAACACTACAAGGAGGAATGGAAGGGTTAAATGAATTGCCCCCTTGTGTCATGTTTATTTGTGGAGATATAATAGGAACACTCATTGAAGGAATGAATGAAGAAGTCAGATTGAATGGAGGAAGAGGGTTGATTGAAGAAGAGGGATTGCCCCCATGACTAGTGATCATAGGAGGAATGTCTTGTATTGAAGTAGTCATTATGTTTGATGTAAAAGTAGGTATACTAGCAATAGGAGTTGTCAAAGGAATAGAATGATTAACTTGAGTAGGAGGTTGTGTATAACCTAAAGTTTCGGCACAACTTTTCATCGGCATCACATTCAAATCCACAATGTGTGCAATACCACGCAAAATATCAATTCCATTCTTATCACTTTGAACCATACGTTTTAGACCCTCAATTAATGAAAGAGCTTAACTATCGGGGTATTCTTGAGACATCCATTGTCAAAAATCATCAAATTGGTTATCCAATTTTGAAAGTTGTTCTACAGAAACCTCATGGAGAGCTTCTTCATCATTAAGAGGATTAGAGGAATTACCCATGTCCTCGCTAAAAAGGCCATTCAAATTAGGTTCCATCTCCTCGGTAATTACACCTTGGAAAGACTTAATTCTAAGGCTTCGTCTAACGGGAATAGTGTAAGTAGGGCTTATTGTTGTAAAACTCATGCACTAAAGAAAGAGAGAAGATTTTGAATTTTAGAGGTAGCAAATTTCAATAAAATCAGCCAATCTCCTAGATTTAAGCTGTTAAATGCAATCAGGACAATCTCCCAAAATTTCGGAAAAAATGTCCGGGACCGTGGCGAACGGAGTGTGCACGGTCCTCGCAACTTTTTTCGAAATTTTCAGGGATGAAAGTTATGATGATTTTAGAGCTAATCTGAAAAAATTGAGTGATTTTACGATCTGTAGATAGGCCAAATTAAAGTTGCAATCTCAAAATTGAACCCTACCAAGATTGTTGAAAAATGTAAAATTTGAATTTTGAAAAAGAGAGGGAAACTGAAATTTTGAATTTTATGATTTTAGAGGGAATGCTAAAAGCAATGCAAGTTTCGAAATTTAAAAGTTGACTTGATTTCATGCAAAATTCAAATTTGAAAGTGGAAATCAAGGTTGTTGCAATTAAACACTTAATTTCGAAAGTCACAAATTGCAAAAATTTGAATAAAACACTGAAATTTCGAATGAATGCTAACACACTTTTCAGATTTAGGACAGTAAGGAACACAATTTTGATATAAATTTCAATTTCAACAATTTTTGAATGATTAGAAGCCTCAAACCAAGCAATCGCTAGACCAACTTTGACTTTAATTTTGAAAGTGTTAAAATTGATAAAATCAGCCAAAATTCTAGATTTTAGCAGAAAAATACAGTAAAATCTAGCTCCCGAAATTTCGGAAAAAATGTCGGGGATGATGGCACTCGGGGTGCACACGGTCCTCGCAACTTTTTTCCAAATTTTCAGGGATGAAAGATATTGTGATTTTATCGCGGAATCCAAAGTTACAGCCGATTTGGAAGTGTTTTGATTAGTGAAATTATCAGTCAAAGGTTGAATCAAGCAGGTCTTAAAAATTAGGGTTTTGACATTTAACCACTTAATTTTCAGAATTAAAGCACAAATATGAATTGACAATTTGCAATAGAAGGGTAGATCTGAAACAAGCATTAACAATTAAACATTTCACAAGTTTAATTACTTAAAAAGAAAATTTTAGGGTTTTTACGCAATCAACCTCTAAAATTTGCAAAAGATCAAACATGGAAATATAATTAGGAAAGCAAAATTTTCAGATCTAACCATGAATAATCAGAATGAGGACGTTCACGTCAGGTTCACCAAAATGTAAAGCGGAAAAATCGAACCCTAGTCGTTCTCCCCTCCCCAACTCCAAGGAGAGAGAAGGGAGAGTCACTAGGGTTGATGGTTTTCACTTAGGGGAGACTTTACATTCAAAAGAGGGGTTGAAACCCACAAGATCCAATCCCACGCAATGCAAGATTGGATTCTATATGAGTTTCAAGGGTTACGATAGCAAGGATACCCTCTTTTGTAAAGAATGTAGATAGAAAGATTGAACTAGGAATGCATGTAAAGTAGGAAAGATTCACTTATAAACAGAGATAGGGATATGGGATGAAGCTGCAGACCTGGAATTAGTAGTAAAATGTTGAGACGGTGCTGTTTTGCAAATTTGAGCGAAAGTTGACGGGACGATGGCGCCCGGTGTGCACACGGTCCTCCAAAAAATCCGCGAAACGAAGGGGGATTTGTTCGTCTCTGCACAAGGATTCCAGATCTTCAATTACAGCTGCGTACCTGCAACCTACACACAGAAAAGAGAGGATGATTGGGGGGTTAGGTTTGCCTTTAGGTCAAACCCCAGTTTTGGAATTAACCAAGAAATGAGAATGTTGTAAATGTAAATGTTTGTAATGTAAACAAGTACTGATACCTTGTTGTAAGAATGTTTGTATTCTTACATGCGAAGGTGTAATGTATGTAGTATGTTGTATGTTGTATGTGATCTCCTCTTCAATGGTTGAATCCTTGTCTTGAATGCAACACTTAGCCTTGAATGGAGACTTAGAATGATCAATTGCTTGAAGGAATGCTTGAATGCTTGAATGTTTGAATATCGTTTTCGCCTTGTACACATATATCTTCCTTCCTCCCCAAAATGGGAGAGGAAATGTAGTTTATATACTTGTCAATTAGGGTTGAAAGACTGATTTTCTCGACCTTAGGCCGACCAAGAAATATTATTTTCCAATTTGCAAACTTAAAGATCCGAAGCCCCATAAGAGACTGGGCCCAAAATAGGGCCAGGGACCAGGGCGCTGGGCGCCATGGTCCTGGGGGACCAGGGCACTGGGCGCCCTAGTCCTGAAGGACCAGGGCGCTGGGCGCCATGGTCCCACCTCCAGGGGCAGCAGGGTGCAAGGAGGATCAGGCCAGGGTGTTGAAAAATGCAGGTTTTGATGTCATGAACAAGTCTCGGGGTCTCCATTCAGGTTCAGTGTTGCGCCACCATCTTGAAGACCCAAATGCGGTCGAAATTGCAAGTGTCACAATTTTAGGACACTACAGAAAGCAACTCTTGTATGCTTTCCTAATTGACATTCTTTGCATACCAAATTAGTAGGCTTTACCAACTTAGGAAGATCTCTTACTATTTGAGTAGAACTTATCTCAACCATGCAATCAAAATTCACATGACACATCCTTCTATTTCATAAACAACTTTTATCAATATGAGCAATAAAACAACTTTTACCACCAGCATTCAAGTAAAATATATTACCTTTAGTCTATGTCCCTGATGCAATCTCAATTCTAGGACCACTTAAAATTTTACACTTTCAATTCTTGAATTGTAAATAATATCCCTTGTCAGCCATCTATCCAACACTCAAAATATTATGATTTAGACTTTCTACATACAAGACATCATCAGTATTATACTTACCATCAAGAAAAATGGAACCTCTACCATAGATTATACTAGCTTTGTCATCACCAAATCTTACTACACCACCATCATACTTTTCCATACTCACAAACTTACTCTTATCACTTGTAATATGATGAGAGAAGCCACTGTCAATAACCCATCATCTTTCTCTTCAACTTTAGCAACCAAATATTTCTATCATTAATGCAGCTAGTAGAATCAGTAGGCACTAGATCATCTTCCTTGATAGCAATATAAACCCATTCATCTCCTAAATTTCTCTTATCAAATTCATCATCTGTCACACTATCATCAACAACATAATAACATTTCTTCTAATATTTAGCCTTGTATTGCTTACTGGGAACTCTTTCTGGACATCTTGAAGAAAAAAGTCCTATCATATTGCAAGAAAACATTTAAGAGGTAACTTTCCTTCATACTTACCAGCTCCTTTAGGTAATCTCTTGGCAATAAGGGCTTAAAGCTCCTCAAGCTCTCCTTCTTCTTCTTCAAGTTCTCTTATCTCCTTCTCATATATGGACACCCTTGTAGAACTTTCTCCTAGATCATATCTTTTCTTCATAGAAATAGTAGCTTTGAATTAAAATTCTTACTTAAAGAAAAGATTCACCAAATTCACTCAACTCAAAGGCAACAAGCTTGCCAATTAGCATGTCTCTAGTCACATTTGTCACTGTCTGGATCTCCTCAATAGAAGGAACTTTTTATTTTTAAGCAGGAGTCAATGATCTCAACACTTTAGCTACAATCTTTGATTCTTCCAACACTCCACCAACACATCAGATATTCAACACAAGCTCATTCACTTTATGCATAAAGAAGGTAATATTCTCATCTTCTCTCACTCTCAGCATCTCATACTTTCCTTTTAGACTCTGCAACTTAGCAGCTTTCACATGGCTCTCACCTTCATACAAAGTCTCTAACTTCTTCTAGATATCATGAACAGTATGCAAATCCATAATATTAGTCATCTCAAAATCAGTTAGGGCACTCAACCATGCTTCCTTATCTCTAATATTGTATTCAAATTCCTTTATCTCATCCAAAGTTGTAGGACCATTCAGAGGAACATTATACACATTCTTAGTAATCTTCACCGATGCATCTCAAGTGACACTCCATCCGATTTTTCCAAAGAGAGTAATTCATTCCATCAAATCTTAGTCTATCCTTCTTGTAAGCATAAGTTACCATCATGTATCACCTCAAGAAATCAAACTTCTTTTGGAGGATCTAGCTCTGATACCAATTGTTGGCAACAAGGCAAAAAGATGAGAGGAGGGTGAATCACTTTTTTCAATACTTTTTCTTAACTTAAACACAATTTCAGATCTAATAATTAATAGTGAAAGCACAAATCAACACCATATTAATAAAACACATAGCACCAAGATTTTTTACGTGTAAAACCCGGTCAAGGTAAAAACCATGGTGGGAACCTACCCACATATGATGATACCCTGTTAGACGTATATGGAATATTACAATGGGGAATGCACATGTATTCATGCACACTACTTAGAGATCACTACTCAAAACAAAGAACAACAAGGGCTACAACCCTAGGGAAGACCCATTACAAAAACATTTAGAGTACATCCGGAAGATCATGAACTGATATAATAGCATCTCCTCATGCTTGGTTAGAGTTCCAATTAAGCACATATTCTTCTCTTTCACACTTATTCACACTTCTTCACACTACTTCACTCTTCTTCTCTGCTACTGAATGATTAATACATTATTCGCACACACAAATCCACTACTATCAATTACAATGATTTTACATTAATTTATGCATGTCATAAACCTATCTTTCAAGGTCAGCTCAACACACATCACCAATTACAAAGATATAACCATACACGCTACAATATTACATGCGAGCCAAAACAACATTGGCTAACACATAGTATGGACCTAATTCAACACCTTGAATATGAAACACCTCCAAGAATTATACCTCAAACATCCGCAACATGCTACAATCAACATGTCAGCCAAGAACATGAAGAACACCACCGAATCAAGGAAAATCATAAATAATGAGTACAACTATCAATGCAGACCATCAACACTGATAACACACGATTTAGAAACACCCACAAGAATCATGAATTACCACATAAAAAATTGCACCAACATAACTTACTACAATATTCATCAGATCATCATATCTAACTTCAAGAACACTAACTGAACCGACTGTCAAAGTGAAAGATTCACTTGCGGACCTCCAAATCATGAACAATCAGAATTGAGGACACACTAGAATGTCCCAAACACTCTGCCAAATCCACAAACCAAGATATTGCAATGCAGAGCAATGTATAACAGAATCCAGAACATTGATCAACACCGAACAACTGATAAATCAACCAAAATACTGAATCTCATAACTTGACCAAATCTTCATGCGAACCTCCAAAACTTGAGATGAATCAACTAGAGATACCTATCTCAAAAACCCTTAATCCACAACAATTCATCTGCAACACATTGGCCAAACCAACTCACTTAATCTGACTGCAACACTGGAACACACATAGGAATATGTTGACATCAATGACAACAACACATTCGAGCAAACTTCTCAACAATATCCAATAGTTTTTTTAGTAGAATTTGATAGGTTCTATAAGAACAATAGGATTGACAACCAAAAAACTACTCCATAGAACCCACAGTAAAATGTGGTTGTAGAGAGGATGAATCAAACATTGATGGAGAGGGTTAGGAGTATGTTGACTTGTGTTGGTCTTAAATAAAAGTTCACGACAGAATTTGTAGCCACAACATTTTATTTGATCAAAAAATCTCCTACATTAGTGCTTGTTGAAAAATACCCATGGAGGCTTGGTCTTTTAAAGGGCCATATTTTGAAGTAATTGGGATCCTTTATCTAATTATCTATTAATTAGGTCCTTTAATTACTTTTTCACTTAAGATAAACTTCGGTTCTTTTTCCTTTTATTAAATCAAGCTAATAATAGCTTAAGTTGTCTCATTCATTATGATTGTGACACTTGGGGCTACCTAATTTAATCTAGCATTAGGGCTTTTCATCTAGGATTTCATTCATTCTTTTATAGTGATTCATTCATTGTAATTGTATTCTTTTGTGCAATCAATAAATAATTCTTAAGTTGTTGAGCATGTTATTCTCTCTTGACCTTTCTGGTGTGATGTGTTTTTCGTGTAGATGATTCTTGGCTCCTACAATTGTATCATCAATTTCTACATGGTATCAAAGAACAACCACTAATTTTCTATCCATATTTTTAAGGGATCAAACCTTGAGATATTTTTTTGTCCACATTGGGCTCAAATATATATTTTCATCACAATCATGGTATCTCAAAACCCATAGATTGATTGTCATTTCGTCAAAATCTGAGAAGTTAAAGTTTTGGATAAATTTAGTTGAGGGCATAAAAATCAAGGCATAATCTTTGGGTTAGAAAAAATCTTAGGCACTTTGGGGTGAAATCAACCTCACCATCACACTCAAAAGGGCCAAAAATTTACTTTGGGGTGAATTTATTTTAGGGATCTATTTGTGGTAAGGTGATTTGTACAACCGTATGGATTTGTACGACATAAAATTGATGCTTGCACAATAAAAATTAACATTGCAAAAAAAAAGGTTTGATCAAATATTTTTTGCATGTTTGACAAATTTTTAAAAGAAATTGGTAAAAAAATTGATTTAAAAAAAAAAGTTAGGTCAATTTTTTTCTAGATCTATATCTTACACATAAGTATAGACTTACACGTGCAAGGTACTACCCTTATGTATGCAATATAATTTGTTGACGTTAGCGCCAATGTACAACCATGTCACCCTTTGACCAACCACCTCAACCTTTAAATACCACATCATTACTTGGTTAGCAGCCATGTAAGTGCTTGCTTAGCCACCATGTCAACATCTAGAGGGAATATTTTGTTGAATCTTCATTCACGTTAGCATGATGTCATGCTAACATCAACAATATGGTCAGCCATTTGACCCTTTCAAGCCCTCCAAGCCTTTTTGATATGCATTTGTTTTTTTGGCTATAACTTGGTCATACAAACTTGAAATCACAGAAATATGATATCATAAAAAATTTAGTTCCAACACCAATCCAGTTGTGTTGGTTGTTTTTTTAGATTATGCTCCAATTTTCTATACCAGACCTACAAAGTTAGATATTCAAATTTGCACTTCTAAGACCATATTTGGCACATACAAACTTTGTTTTATGCAAACCAAATATTGTTGGAGAGATGTTATATTCCTTTATTAGGATCTTAGGTTAATTTTTCTATAATATTCAACAAGTATTCACTAATCTCAGTTCTAATTAGTTCTTAATTTTGTGATTTCTCAACTTATAGAAGTAAAAAAGGGTTTTTTTTTATATGTGGGAGGGGGGGTAGAATCATCATCTTTTAGGTTTAGATAAAGGCCTAGCCCTTGCATAATCTAAAAAACAAATTCCAATGGTGAACCCTTCTATTGAGAAAATCACACCCCATAACTATCAGAGTTGGAAGACCACAATGACTTGATTGCTTTAATCTAGGGTTTTATTGTTCTGTTTAGATGATACAACAAATCCTTCAGAAAGTTGGATGATGCTATGAGTTGGATTGGTTTGCATGTTTCAGATAGTCTCCAATTCTGTATTAATTCTTGCACCACTCCTAGGGCTATGTGACTCAAATTTGAACATATTTTTGGAGGTATTAATGAGTTTCATGCACTTTAGCTTGAGATAGATTCGACATCATTTGTACCTAATTTATTTCCATCTATTGAGGACTTTCTAGAGAAGTTCAAATCCACCAATTCTCTTCTACAAAGTTGTGACAAGGAGAAGATTGACAAAGAGTGTATCTTTTTGATTCTATGAAATCTTTAGGGCCAATTTCAGTTCTTTACTTCATCATTTTGTTCCACCATGGATTATTTGGGTACCGCCTTCACTATGCCTTCATTTGAGATGTTTTGTGAGTGTATGACATGGGAATAGGCCTAGTTGTTATAATTTAATTCAATTTATTGTTCCAAATCTTAGGCTCTAGTTTCTTAGACTCCTACATCTATAGGGAAATAGAAGAGGAAAAAGAAGTAGAAGAATATAAGTTAACAGTCTACTTAGCCAACTTCAAAGTCTCATTCACATGATTTAGATTCTTCCTCTACTTCTTAGAGGTCTTCATCCAAGAAGAGAAAGCCTAAGTCTACTTATTACACCAAGATAGGACATGATGAGAATCATAGATATGTAAAGTAGATAGATGAGTTAACAGATCTTCATCAAAAGAATCATATTAAACCACCATGATCTTGTTAATCCTCTTCTACCACTTCAAGATTTGCACATTTTGGGTTAGCTTCTATGGCATGTGGTGAAGACATGATCAAAGGCCATACTCTCTTTTCATTCACACATCTTCAATCCTCCAAGTGGATTCTTGATTAATGAGCCTCTCATCATATGACATCATCCAAGGTTATGTTCTCTTGTTTTGAGAATCGTGCATTTCCATAGATTTTGATGGGTAATAAAACTTACATGAGTGTTACTAGGTATTGTTCTATTGAGGTTGATGGTGTCACATTCAATAATTGTCTTTGTATCCTTTAATTATCTTCCAACCTCCTTTCCATCTACTAGATTACTCATAGTGGTATTTCACCTTTAATTCAATGTTCATTATAGATATGCATAGTAGAAAGCTTATTGCAGTTGGTAATGTTGATCATCCATCATAGTTATATGAGTTATCTCATTTTTCTCCCATTGAGAATGTAGTTCCATTTAATAGTCCTACCTCTCATGCATTGAGAGTGGATCAAGTATCTAGGAGAGGTTTGGTCACTTGAACCTATATGTTCTTCAATCATCTACTATTGTTCTTGAGACTTGTGTTGAATCTCCTCCACCTCCTACTTCTTCAAAGTTGTGTTTAGTTCATCAGGTTGATTATTCCCTTATATTTTTAGTAGAGTGCAATGAGTACTTGCTAAATATTGTAGGGTTGTTTGATACATCACATACTCTAGACATCGTGGACATGATTGAGAATATTTCAGTCCTCGTTGATGACAGCTTGAGTATTCTTGTCATCCCATATTTAGTGCCTTCAAATATTGTTCATCGCATATCTTCATAATTGTTTGGATTTTCTTTAGTTTATTTGGCACTTTTTGATTCAAACATGTGGACATTTGAGAAGTCTTCCATGGCTTACATCATGAGAGTAGTCCTTCCATCTCCTTCCATGGAATTTATTTTGCCGTAGCCATTAGATTTGTTTCTTCCTAAGGGGGGAACATGATTTTTCACTCTTGGATCATCATCAACATTCATCCTTTAGCCTTCATCTTCAACATTGGAACTTCTGTCTTATGGGGGGATACATTGTCTCTTCTTTTCTCCCCTATGGGGGAAATCTTAATTGTACATATGTGATTGATTCAGTACTTGGGAGGACATTTGGATTCCTTCATGTTTTGTCACATGTTCTCTCTTTTTAATTTATTTTTCTCTCTTTTGGAAAGGATTTTTGTCCCACTAGGTTTCCTCCTTTCTAAATTTGTGAGAGTTGCATTGGTTTGCATTGATTTGTACATGAGTATATAATCAAGCCTTTGTTGTTGGGACTCATTCATGATTGCATTTTTGCCTTCATTTATTAGCTCTTTAACTTATCACTAAGTTAATCTTAAGGGGGTTGTTGGAGTAATTCGGACACTTTATCTAATTATTTATTAATTAGGTCATTTAATTACTTTTTCATTTAACCAAAACTTAGGTGATTTCCTTATATTAAATTAGGCTAATAATAGCTTAAGATGTCGCATTCAATATGATTTTCACCCTTGGTGCTAGCTAATTTAATCTTGCATTAGGGTATTGCATCTAGGTTTTCATTCATCCTTTTATAAGGATACATTAGTTCATTGTAATAATATCCTTTTGTTAAATCAATACTAAATTCGCAAGTTGCTAAGCATATTGTTCTCTCTTCACCTCTCTTTTGTGACAAATATTTTTCCTACAAATGATTTTTGGCTCCTATGGTTATATCATCAAGTTTTACACCTTCAATGAGACATCTCAGAGTATTTTTTTGTGAGGCATAGGCACATGTGCTGGGTGAAAAAAGATCAAAATTGGAGAATAGGGTAGTTAAGTGTATCTTCATCGATTGTGGTGCCAATGTGAAGGGTTACAAGATTTTAGATCCATTTGTAGAGAAGGTTCTCTATAACAAAATTTTAATTTTATGAGAGATGAAACCTTCCACTACTGATTTACAACTAAGGAAAGAAGAGAAACAAAAGAAAGAGATAATTCAAGTTCCACCTACCTTGATGAAAGATGAACTATGCATTCCTATTGGACTTGATGATGAGGAAAGCTCAAGAAGATCTAAAAGTTTTGAAGAAGAGGATGAACCTCAACCTCATCAATTGAGGAGTTTTACATGTATTAGAAGGCAACAAAAAAAATGGATATTCATTATTCGATTCCAGATGTATTTTTATTTTAATTGATAATATAGATCAACCTAAGGCTATTAAAGAGGCTATGGGTATGCATGATATAGATTCCTAGATGGAAGCCATGAATGAAGAAATGGATGCATTAAAGACAAATAATACATGGGATATAGTACCTTTTCCTGAAGGATGAAAAGTTGTTGATTATAAATAGCTGTTCAAACAAAAATGTGGTCCAAATGGAAGTGTTGAGAATCATAGAGCATAGTTGGTCATGAAGGGGTACTCTCAGGTGTAGGAAATTGATTATGGTGAAATATTCTATCCTCTAGCCAAGTTGACATCTATTTTATTCCTATTATCACTCATAGTAGCTTACAGTTTGGAGATCAAGCATATGGATGAGAAGATATTGTTCCTTCATAGTGATTTAGAGGAAGAAATTTACATGTCACAGCTAGAGAATTTGGTGGTTAAAAGTAATTAGAATCTAGTTTTTAAGTTGAAGAAATCTCTATATGGCCTGAAATAGTCTCCTATAATGTGGTAACAAAAGTTTGATGCTTATGTGTTCTCTTTGTGGTGTAGGAGCACCTAAGTTTCCATCAAGCTTCTATGAAACAAATTATGAAAACTATGTGTTTTGAAGAGTGAAAGTGGTAAATAAGGTCTTGAAAGACCATACATGATGTAATAAAGGTCATTAAGACCATTAGTTTATATGTGGATTCTTAGGAGGAGCCATGTGTTAGGGTTCCCACAGATACTGAGAGGGGGGGGGTGAATTAGTATCTGACTGGTTTTCAAATTTTCTTAAGATAAAACATGCAGAACATAAAGTAGTAGTGTACCGGTATGCAAGAATTAATGTAATAAACAGAATCAAAAACATCCACATGAAGAGAACACCATAACACAAGATGTTTAACGAGGAAACCTGGTGTGGGAAAAACCTCGGTGGGATTTGTGACCCACAATATTCACTTACTGGCCAATAAGAGAATATTACTTACAATAGGGGCCTGCACATGCAGGAAGGCCAATTGCCTAGAGCTCACTGCTCAATGAGAAGTCATACTGACTTACAATAAGGATTATACTAATCCAATGACTTGTACTGCTTTACAATAGCATCTCCAATGCCAGATTCAGTACCGGTTCTTGCTCTGTTCTTTACATATACCCTTAACCTATATTTCGCACATTAGGTCTGCCTAATAATTTTCCTTTTTGTTCGCTCACTTACCTTTTAAAATGTCTACAATGATCTCTTTTATATACAAGAGTCATTTTACAATTTGCCAAGTTGGCTTGCAATAATAATCAAAATATTACATATCAAAAATACTGTCGGCCTTTGTGCCGGTATACATCTTTTCTTCTGTGTCGGTGTCAGTGTCGATGTAGAGTGATCTTGTTGATGCCGATGCACTATCTTTCTTGAATAATTCTTTGTCGGTATGATGTCTTGCCGGTGCCATAGGATTGCAAGGTTCCCATCAATGACAAAACCTTCAATCACACACAATGTCTCATTGGAGTGTCCATATGCCAACAATCTCCCCCTTTGACATTGATGGCAACACTCATGAGAAATTTCAAAAAGGTGTCCAAAAATGTGTAGACCAAAAAATTTACCAAAAATATGAGGGGCTCCCCATGAGCATATGATTCCTGTCTTTGAATTTTCTCATCCTACTACTCCCCCTTTGGCATCAATGACAAAGGTTTAGTAGATTTTGTAGTTATACCGGTCCATATCCTCAACCTTGTAGTTGGGTAGTTATTATCTGAAAAAGATCGCCCAAAATTAAGTTTATACTATCCATAAACTTTTTGCTATCTTTTATTGTTGTTTCAGTCCTCTTCACAGTGCCGGTGAGATGCTGCAATTGTTCTGCCAGTGTTTTACTTCCCGGTGTTAATGCCTCTGAGATTTCCTTCCGTAGAGATGCTAGATAGTCCAATCTTGGACTCAGTTTAGATCTCAAGTGTTTTGCCTTATTTATTATTGTCTCTTTCTCTTTCTCCTGTTTAAGTAATTCTACCTCAAAATTTGCTAACTTATCTTCAAAAACAGATAGTGAATCCAGTGAGTTGACAAAATTGTCTGCAAGCTTGTTTATCTCTTCCTGTGTCTTGCTTATTTTCTTGTCTATATCTACAGTCAGGAAGTTTATTTTGCATGTGTCTTTGTACAGGTTTTTGTACTCTTTTAACAAACTACACAGTTCTGGTAGAAGTGTGTCAAAGTCTTTGTTACACTTCTTAATTTCTTCCTCAAAGAATTTCTATTTCTCCTTTTCTACAATGTCCTTTATAGATTCTACCTTTATTTTCTCAATATTTCCAGAGATATATTTACATAATGTATCCAACTGTCCTAAAGAATCTTTATTATCTATATTACAATCAGGAGTGATTATCTTCAAAATTGGTATTGAATCATCTATTACTTTGTAAGCCTGTGAACTATAGTCAGTTATTTTCTTGATGGATTCAAGTAATACCTCAGTCACATTTGTTGACTTTGATGGTGACCCAACAAACTGAGTACCAGTGGAAGTGACCATGCTTGTATTGACCTCTGGCAGTTCAGTTTGTGTCTGCATTTCCTTTAGCACTGGTTTTTCTGCTTCATTGCTTACTGGTGGCATCTGTTCTGGAGCCTTTAGCTCTGTCGATTTCTCTTATTGTGCCTTAGATTCCATCTTTTTCTTTGTATCCTCAGCCGGTTGCTCTATATTTCCTATTATCGGAGGCTCTTTAGCCATATCTGATTTTTCACTTGAGTCTTTATCAATTGTTATGTTGATCTTTTGGGTATCAACATTTACAGTGAATAGGACTTTAGGATTTGTATTTCTATCCTCTGCATCCATGCTTTCAGCTGCTGGTTGGTTTTTGGGGATTGTAATTTTTACAGGTGGAGGTAGGTTATCTTTAACCTTTATGCTTGGAGGTCCACCAATTTTCCCTTTCCCTTTGTCCTTATCCTTCTAATATACCTTAATAGGCTTGGGATTCCTATATTCTTCTTGTTTCTCTTTTTCAACCAAAAATATGTCCCAACCATCTTCTGTTTCCTCTGAAACTTTTGTAACTCTACTTGCCATCAGTGAAATATGCCGGTGTGTAGTGGGAAAAATTGTCCGGTTGGCCTAAGCTATCAGATCATCAATTTCTTTTGGGGAGTTTACCGGATATACAGCAAGTAGTTTTTCTATTTTTATTTTCTTGTCCAGTTCAATTACTCCTTGCCTTCTGGCCTCAATTCTTTTGTATAAGTCATCAGGAATTTCATTTATGACTTCCATCAAAACCTTTTTAAACATGTCCATGTGTATTATTACACTCTCCTCAACTTGCCCTTTCTCATCAGCCAATAGGGTGTCATAAATTATGTTCTTCAGTTTTCCTTCCTCTGTGATCTCATTTAACAAAATGTCTAGAGGTGCCAAGTCAGTTTTTCCCTTTTTCTTTTTCTTAGGAGTGAGCTTCTTTTTAGGTGTGACCTTTCTGACCAGAGATCTCACAGCTTGTTGCTTCTACCTTGTCCTTCTAGGTGAAGGAGTGATTGCCGGTGAGGGATCTCTTTTCCTAACAACTCTTTTAAAGGTTGCTGGCATGTCTCCTTCTAAAGAAGTACCTACCAGTGATAGATGAGCTTCAGGTTGTGGGGTTGCCAACTCATCTTCAGTTATGCCGGTTTTATTTAATACATCTTCCTTAATGGCTTTTGCTTGCCTGGATCCTTTTCTCACAAATGCTTCTACCTTCTTCACTCTTTTCTTGGACTGTATTTGTTTTTCTATTGTTTCAGCACTACCAAATGCTTCCTCCTTAGGTTCATTGGGGGCTTCCAGAAGTGCTTTGGCATAAGTTTCAACTATGTGGTCATTTATTTCATAGCCCATTTCTGTTACCCAGATTGTCCTAGGGATGATTGCTTCCATCCATATTTCATCCTTTTTGATAACAAAGCATATATCATCTTTGTATTTATCTACAATTTCCTGAGATAACCTTGTCCTTTTCTTTATTTTCATCTTTAGTGCTTGGAAAAAGTCATGAATGTTGTTTTCCTTATTCTCACCCATGGTATTGAATAGTTCTGTCAGTTGCTTTCCTACCGGTGTGTCATATCCAAATTCTTTGTATCCTATACCAGAAACTTGTTTTGTTATATGAATCATTAGACACACCAACAGATTTCCAAATCTGAAGGTTCCTTTCTTATCCTTCTTTATCTTTCTAAGGTTGTCTATCAGTTCATCCTTTAACTATTCACAGATGTCAATTTTTGCATTGTCTGTTATCATGTCATAAGCACTCTTAATGCATAGACTTGAGACTGAGTTAAGTCTATTGGCATGAGTGGCTTTGTAACCTAATATCATGCTTATGAATCTTACATTTGTATCCTTTACATCATTAACCCTTAAAGATCTTTTATCAAATGTTGCACCTGTTAGGTCTATGACTAAATCATTTGAAACTTTCTTGTTTTTGTCTGGTCTTTTACCGGTGGCCGGTAACCCTATGATAGCCTTTACCACTTGCTTGATGATCTTATGAATTGCATCTAACCAGAAAAATTCTCCATGAACTCTGCTTAACACTATCCTAATCACATCCTTAGGAAATTCAGGAAAACTAAGGATTTATGTGAATCCTAGGGTTTCAATGATTTTGTGTTCAGCTTTGATATTGCCGGTATCACCACATATCTCGGTTTTGTACATGGTTTTGATTTCTTCATCTCATAGCTCTTCAATATTGTAGTGAATATACATTCTAGGGTCTTCAGCATATACAACACCTTTAGGGATTTGAGAGAATGCACCTAAGGTATCATCCTTCTTTGCTATTTCGGGGACCAACTGAAATACGGGCCTAGGTCTTTTAATTACTTCCACAACAGTAGGGTTCGCTATGTATTCAATTGCAGAGGTGGATGCCATGATAAAATACCTTTTTCTATCTTGGATGAATGATTTCTTGGAGTGTGCTTGCTTCTTGCTCGAAATGCCTTAGCTCGGAAATCTTCACGCTCTCTGAAAGTTTGAAATCACGGTGAAATGAAATGGAGCCAAAACCTTATTTTATAAAGTCTTTTTCGCTACCTACTACATTAATTGCATGCCGATTATGTATTCACTTAACTTTATTTGCCAGTAGTAAGTGATTTTCAACTTCTTTTCTCTAACCGAGGGAATAATAGCACATGTGTCATTATATTGCCAAACCCTCAAGACAATTTTCTTCAATTAGATGAAGAGCTTCCTGTCGGTGGAGCACTGCTCTATCCTACCGGTGGAGCATCACTTTGTCCTATCGGTGGAGGAGTTTTCCCAATATTTAGATCAGCTTTTCTAATCCATTGCTTTGAGAATTCTTGCTTAACCTCTTCAATTTTTTCTTTACCTTTCAAGCTAGCATTTTTGTTGTCTACCGGTGTACCTTTACTTCTAGAAAATTTAGCAATATGCCCAATCTTGTTACATGCATAACAGGTTACATTATTTTTCTGAATAGCTTTCCCATTTCCTATGTCAGTTTGTGTTCTGCATTGATTTGATAGATGTCCAAATCTTCCACAAACATAACATCTTACATTCATTCTGCAGTTTTCAGAGTTATGACCAACTTTGTTGCATTTGGAGCATTGACCGATGGGAGGATTGATATTCTGATAATTCCTAGATCTACATTCATTTTCCCTATGACCATATTTGTTACAGTTAAAGCATTTTCCATTGAATTTATAAGTATTAGGTGGTCTTACCGGTTTGTTGTGATCCTGAGTATTTGCAGTATTGGAACTTTCTCCAACTTCAAATCCAATTCCAGAAGTGTCACCTTTGGGTTTTTGATTCTTCAATAAGGTACCAAGTTCTTCTGAACTTTTCTTGAATTTTTCTTTATGTTGATTTGCAGTTTCCAATTCCCTTTCCAAGATTTCTTTTTGTCTCATTAGTTCATTTGAGGCATTCTGAGTATGCATCAGATCTATCTTCAACATGTCATTTTCATAGCTAAGTCTTGTGTTTTCATTTGCTACATCACTTAGTCTTCTGGTCAATTATTCTTCATTCTTCTTTCTGTCCTCGATCTCTTTGAAAAATCTCATAGTCATATCCTGCATTTCATTTTTTGTTGTCATGGTCTCTTGTTTCAACTTTCTTATCATATCATTAAGTGATTCTTTTTCATCATTCTCATTTTGCAATTTTTCACAAAGTTCTCTTCTCTTATTTCTTGTAACAGTAAGATTTTCTTGAAGTGCCTGCATGATATCCTGAGTTGCTTTTAAATCATCTTCTAATTTGATATTTTTCAACTTCTTTGCATCATAGTCAATAAGAGCTCCTTCAAGTTGCTTCATCAGATTTTCCATCTTTACTGGTGTCAAGATCTTCCTCAAGCTATTAGGCTTCTGAAAATAGAGGACCAGGCTTTGATACCAATTGTTAGGTTTCCCACAGATACTGAGAGGGGGGGGGTGAATCAGTATCTAACCGGTATTCAAATTTTCTTAAGATAAAACAGGCAGAACATAAAGTAGCAGTGTACTGGTATGCAAGAATTAATGTAATAAACAGAATCAAAAACATCCACATGAAAAGAACACCATAACACAAGATGCTTAATGAGGAAACCCGGTGTGGGAAAAACCTCGGTGGGATTTGTGACCCACAATATTCACTTACTGGCCAATAAGAGAATATTACTTACAATAGGGGCCTGCACATGCAGGAAGGCCAATTGCCTAGAGCTCACTGCTTAATGAGAAGTCAACTGACTTACAATAAGGATTATACTAATCCAATGACTTGTACTACTTTACAATAACATCTCCAATGCCAGATTCAGTACCAGTTCTTGCTCTGTTCTTTACATATACCCTTACCCTATATTTTGCACATTAGGTCTACCTAATAATTTTCCTTTTTGTTCGCTCACTTACCTTTTAAAATGTCTACAATGATCTCTTTTATATACAAGAGTCATTTTACAATTTTCCAAGTCGGCTTGCAATAATAATCAAAATATTACATATCAAAAATCCTGTCGGCCTTTGTGCCGGTATACATCTTTTCTTCTATGCCGGTGCCGGTGCCGGTGCACTGTCTTGCTTGAATAATGCTTTGCCGGTATGATGTCTTGCTGGTGCCATAGGATTGCAAGGTTTCCATCAATGACAAAACCTTCAATCACACACAATGTCTCATTGGAGTGTCCATATGCCAACACCATGTTGATAAAATTTGTCAAATTTATCATTTTGTGAGAAATATGTATCTGTGAGATTTTGCCAAGATCAAGAGGCAATGGAAAGCACAAATAAGAGAGAACAAAATAGATGATAGAAATAAACTGTATTCTATCAAGATGAAAAATATGATCAACTGGATCATTAAGCATTACATACAATGAATATAAGCCTGCTTATATAGGAAAGGCTATATGGATATGTGAGCACACAAACATGACATGTGGCTCAATAAGAAACAAGGGTAGGTAGGAAATAGGTGTGGGTAGGTAGGAGAAATAATATAATAGTCCACATAAGGTGGATCACCCACTGAATGTGGAGTGTAACAACAAGATCACACCATAAAAGGTGGAAATTCTCCTACACACACTATCCCAATGTGGCACAAACACCCAAGTGTCTCATACCCAAACTATTATGAAATGCATTTCCTAAGTAAACTTAAGTATAGTGTAATAATATCCATGACGAATAATTATTTACACCAACACCCCCCCTTAAGTGCAACTTAGGGGAATGCACTAAAGTCTACAATGCAACTAAGCAATGAAAGATGGGTCCCGACTACTAGGCCATGTTAGGTACCCATGTACAAATGCAAATGCATGAAAACCAATAAAATGAAATCTCTCACAAAGTGGGGAAAGAGAGAAAAACCCAATGGGAAAAAACCCTCCCCCAAAAGAGAGATGAAAGCTATACAAGAGAACTCTCATAGAAGAATGTGAGGAACAAAACCCCATGTGAGGAAAAAGTCCCCCCCATATGAGAGAAGAAGAGAAGCTAGGAAGCCCCCCCTCAATGTGGAATCTGCACCAATGATAGAAGCTCGATGTATGAAGAAACTGCTCCACAAACGTCGAACAACATTCCTCCCCTTAGGAAGAAACAAAACCAAAGGTGTATCCATGAAGTCTCCCCAATCATGAAGGGAAGATGTATAAAAGAAACTCATGATGAAAGGAATCTCTGAAAACTGATCAAGTGTCCCCATGTCGATGCTGAAAGATACCCCCTCCAAAGGTGGTAAACTATGCCACACTACTGAAAAAGGCACTCCAAGATCTAGTGGAGAGGGATGTAGAACATGTCCCAAAGACTCACATGTCTCCTCAAAACATAAAGAGACCTCCTCCAACTATTGTACATAAGTATCCACAATCATGTCAACCTCAAAAGAATGATCATGTACAGAATGAATAAGAGGGTCAGAGTGTTCCCTCGCAACAATTGAAGAAGAATCACCTTCATCAAAGAGAAGATGAATGTCATCAATGATGTCTCCCAAATCTGCAATATAGGATTCCATAAACAAACCTGCAATGTCTGTCAAGTAATCATCCCATGAATCTGAAGTTGGAAGACTATGAATATCCTATTGCACTGAATCACATGTAGGCAAAACTGTCGCACTATCCACATCATCAGGTGCAATAGGTGATGTGATATCAATATGAGGAGATGAAATACAAGACTCAAGAATGGGGTCACATGTGAGAATCCCCACGTTCATGTGCCCAAAGTTCTCCTCAAAATATGAACCATCACAAGAAGTGTGATCAACATGTGTAGAATCATCAAATGTGAAATCATCATCATCAACAAAATCTGAAAAGGAGTATAACCGAGATGCATGATCAACCACCCCAGTCGCAATGATAGCTCTAGTCTCCAAGTCTTGAATGAAAATAGACTCAAGTGTGAACTCCACGACTCTCTTAGTTGCGCCATGTGTGATTTGATAGATGGAAAGGAGATTGTTTGTCAAGTGGGGTACACACAACACATTATTGAAGGAGTTATCCCCAATGTCAATAGATCCTTTCCCAATCACTTCCATGTATGTATGATTGCCCATCAAAATCTGCAGCATGGTGCAAGGCTTAAATGTAGAGAACATAGACTGCGAAGATGCCATATGATGAGAAGCCCCTGAATCTAGAAGCCATCTCTCTGAATTATGACTGATAGTAGCACATAGATCTTTTCCTTTTCTTGTCCCAAAAGAGTGAGTCTTCCCACTTGTAGAAGCCATGAATGCTTGCCCTTTTCCTTTTGAATGTGAGGAAGTGGAAGTTGATGAATCATCCTTCTTGTAGACATTAGGCAAATCAATGTTATGCTTTTTGATAATATGTGTGAGCTCATCAATCTTCTTAGAATGGCAATGACGCTCCTCATGACCAAACTTTTTACAATAGGCACAAGTATGTCTCTCCCTCTTTGGTGAGTTATCCCTCTTGGAAGAGGATGAATCTCCTTGTTGTGGAGAAGATGGTGCTTTGTCCTTACGCTTTGATTGCCATTTCTTCTTGTTTGAGTTGTCCTTTCCTTGATTTCCTTTGTTCCCTTGATTTGCCACTAATTCTTGAGACTTAGAAGCCTTAAGAATGCCCATGCTTATCAACTTAGTTTGTTCCATCATCGACATTTCATTGAAAGCATCAAATGTAGGCATTGTGTAGCTTGAACCCATTTTCATCCTATGGGTTTGGAAACTAGAAACAAATGTTGCATATTCTTGTGGAAGCTTGTCTATCAAGTTGAATGTCAATTGAGTATCCTTCTTATCAATGCCACAATCTTTGAGTTGTTCCCTCAACTCATTTGCCTTAGTGACATAATCTTGTATAGTTTCAAATTTCTTGGGATCTAACATGGTGAGATCACTATCAATTTGATATCCCCTAATCTCATCAACTTGACCATACAAGTCTTGAAAATTTTTCCAAGCATCCTTGATTAGAGTACACTTCTCAATATGAAAAATGAGATCCTTTGATACATACTTTCTTAAGGTACCAATTGCCATGATATTTTTAGTGATCCAATCCAAGTGACCAACTGGATCAACCTTAGGATCAACAGGAGCAACAATAGTTCCATCAATATAATGAGTTAGTCCTTTTTCCATAAGTTTACTCCTTGCATCAATTTTCCAACTAGCATAATTATGAGGAGTTAAGAGAGGAAACTTAGAATAACCCATAGCAGCAAAAAGGAAGGAACACAAGAGCACAAAAGCATAAGAGACACCCCCCCAAATTCACTCAATCAAAGTACCCCCCAAAAAATGATGATTTTGGCGCTTTATATGTAGTGCATGTGCAATATGCCACTTACAAACAATGGCAAAGTGGACTTCTGATTTCAATTTACAACTTCTCAAAATGAGATATAAGAGACTTCAACAAATACTGCTAGTGATCTAAACTGAGATCCAAGCAAAATGCAAGTACCAAATATGCCAAAAATGGCCAAATAATGAAAGTACAATTTCTACTTAAAATTACTACAAACAAATGTTAGATTATGAAAGTAGATGAAAAAATATGCACTTTCAAAAAAAATGGCACCTGAAAAGGAGTCCATATGAGCCCAAATGAAGCCTCCAAAGTTGTAAAAATTGGGATTTCATGATTTATGAAAAACTTGTATCCAAAAATCAGAAAAATCATGCACCACTGTACAGATCGTGAAATTCTACCTCAAAACAAAAAAAATTTCTTGAAAAAATGAGTTTGGATGAGTGAGATATCACTATTTGAAAAATGCCTGCAAAATTATAATTTCTGGAAAATTTCCGCTGCAGCGTCAAACTTCAAATGCCTCTAGATTTGGCCTCCGAAGTCTGATTTGGATGAAACAAAAGGCAAAACTAACTTTCTTGGTCCTCCTCAATCCAATGGTAACCTCAGATTTGACCCATCAAGCTTCAATAATAACTTGCAATAGAAAACTCCAAAATACACAACCCCAAATAGCATCAAATTTCTCTCAATTAGCAAACCGATGACACTCTTATGGCTTTAATACCATGTGAGATTTTTCCAAGATCAAGAGGCAATGGAAAGCACAAATAAGAGAGAAAAAAATAGATGATAGAAATAAATTGTATTCTATCAAGATGAAAAATATGATCAATTGGATCATTAAGAATTACATACAATGAATATAAGCCTGCTTATATAGGCAAGGCTATATGGATATGTGAGCACACAAACATGACATGTGGCTCAATAAGAAACAAGGGTAGGTAGGAAATAGGTGTGGGTAGGTAGGAGAAATAATATAATAGTCCACATGATGTGGATCACCCACTGAATGTGGAGTGTAACAACAAGACACCATAAAAGGTGGAAATTCTCTTACACACACTATCCCAATGTGGCACAAACACCCAAGTGTCTCATACCCAAACTATTATGAATTGCATTTCCTAAGTAAACTTAAGTATAGTGTAATAATATCCATGATGAATAATTATTTACACCAACAGTATCAATGGGGTCATATATGGTATTCTATGATGTATGAAGGTCTTTTAGATCTATTTAGGCCTGTTTGTATCAATCTTGAGTCATAGACGTCTTGGGTTTAGACTAGGATCAATTTTTGACAAAGTTGTCAAAGCAATTTCTTTTGCATTATTCAGATGGTTGGAAATTAGTTTGTTAAAACAAGTTTGAAAAGTAGTTGCAGATGTTGGGAAGGATTAGAAAAAATTTATAAAGTCATTTCCTTGTTCAATACAAGTTTGAATGCCATGTATTAAGAAAGAATATCAATAAAACTTTGAAGTTCCCTGTATTTTATGAGATTTTCTAACGTGACAATCTGTTCATGCTCATTTTTTTGCCATTGAAACCTATCCATTTGCCTTTGGAATTGATTTGAGATTGAGTGGGAATGAATCCTCTTTAATTTTCTTTTTGTCTCATTCTATTTCATTGTGATTTGGCAAAGTTATAGCATTTTTTGTAAATATAGTCCAAACCCTAGATCAGTGTAACAAGGGACTGAATACAAATGATTTTTGCTTTATTTCCTAGTCTAAAAACCACACTAAATGGTGGATTATTGTAAAATACCATTCTTTTCCATGTTCTTTTGTTTGCAGGGTCTCATGAGCAGTTTGGCATGTGCAAATATGTTGAAAAGTGTTAACTTCTATGTCTCAGTTTGATAACACAATGTATGCATGGATTTTTGGGTGGTGTAATTGCTTCAATGGTCTCTGAGTGGTCTTGTGGAGGAAGTGAGGGGTGTGTAAGAGAGTTCCTGACATATTCCAAGTGTTTGATAGCCAGAGAACTAGACAAATTACCAAGGTTATTGATTGTCCATGCAATGCACATGACTGTCACGGTTTGACAGTGTATAAAGTCATTACATTTTGCAAAGTTGAAGAGTTGATTTGTTTTTGAGTATGGTGTTAGGAAGAGAGTAGGTAAGCCCTTCATCATAAGTCCAATTTTTTTAAGACCTTTGAATGAGGAATGATCTATGTGAACATGATTGTCCTAATAGGAGTTTGGGACTGTATTCACCAGTGATATAGCAGCAGGGTCCGTATGTCTACTTGGGTAGCTGGGAGGGTAGATAACTTTGAGGGAATGAGTTGAGAACTCCCATAGGAGTGTTAAGGTGGAAAATTTTATTTTGAATAACAATCACACTTTGTTTCTGGAGATTGAAGACCTAATGGGAGATTGGTGTTGAGTGAGTGATTGCCAAAAGGGTGTTGGTAGTGATTAAGTGTTAGAAAGTTGGGATTGGGGTCTAATAATGTTGTCTTTCCCCAGTTGAATGTATGCAAAGGGTTGGAGGAGTGTTGAGAATCATGGGTGAACCTTTGGAATATTTAAATCTTGTGAGTGCCAGTAACCTTTTGAGGGATCCTGTGGGGTTTTGAAGGGTTGCCACCTAATTGGATAGGTGAGTTGGGAGAAAGATATCTCTTAATTGGTTGTGTTTGTGGATTCTTTGCATCAAAGTGGTAGCAGAGAAAAGAAAGTAGGTCCTTCAAGGTGAAAAGATTGAGTAGTTGAAGGCAAGATGCCTGCAAAAGGTGGATCAACAGTTGCTAGGGAATTGAAGGCCATGAAAGAGAAGGTTGCAGCATTGGAAACCAGAGATGGGAGAAGAAGAAATAATGAAGGTGAGAGTGAGAAAGAAGAAGAAGAGGGTGAGAATGAAGTCCCTCAAGAGGTAGAGTTGGATCTAGAGGAAGCAAGGATAGTTAGGCTCCTGAAGGCAGTTAAGGCAAGTGACCACAAAGCCAAAGAAGATATACTCATGTATGGAGGAAAAATAGATGGAGAAGAATGCCTAGATTGGATTGGAGAATTGGAAAACTATTTTGAATGTGAAGAAGTGGAAGAGAATCAAAAGGTGAAGGTGGATAAGTCAATATTGAAAGGACATGTTCTACTTTGGTGGGATTGTGTGCAATCTGATAGGTGGAAGAAGGAGAAACCAAAGATAACTTCATGAAATAAGATGGTGGAGAAGTTGAAAGGAAAGTTCTTACCTAATGACTACATTGTCCAATTGTACAAAAGCTTGCAAAATCTGAAACAAAAAGATATGGATGTTCAAGCATGCACTGAGGAATTTCATAAGTTGGATATAAGAGAAGCACGCGAGGAAGATAATGAAGAGAAGGTGGCAAAGTATCTCAATGGGCTGAGCTACAATATTCAGGATGAACTTAGTCTCACAACACCAAGAACAATAGAGGAGTGCTATAAGTTGGCTATGAAGGTTGAGGAGAAGTTGCAAAGAAGGCAAGAGAGACAAGGAAGAGGTAGAGGAAACACCAAGAGAGGAAGAGGAACATGACAGATTGAGAAAGACCAAGGAGATACAATCAAAGGTAAAGAGAAAGTTTTTGATTTTAGAGGAGGATTTAGAGGCACAAGAGTCATATTTGGAGGAGGTAGAATTTCTATCATATTCATAGGAAGGTGCTACAATTGCAATGAAGTTAGTCACCTGACATTGAAATGTCCAGAAAGACAAGGTTCATCATCAGGAGGTGAAAGAAGAAGTGAGACGAGGGTACAACTTGTGCAAGAAGAGGACGAAGGAAGTGTTAATTCTCCAAGAGGATGTGAACTAGAAGTTGGAGAGATATTGATGCTAAGAAGAATACTATTGTAGACATCCAAGAAGAAAGAACTATTGTATAGGAAATCTCTCTTCAAAACCACATGTAAGTGGAAGAATAAGGTATGTAAGGTTGTAATTGATTCAAGTTCTACTGAAAATATGGTCTCAAGTGAAATGGTTAGTAAGTTGAATTTACAAAGGATCCCTCATGAGTTGCCATATAGGGTGTCATGGTTGAGTGATAATAAATCTCTTTTGGTTAGTGAGCATGCCATTGTTGAGTTTTCTATTGGTTATTATAAGGATAAGGTGCTTTGTGATATTGTACCTATGGATTGTTGTCATTTACTTCTTGGAAGACCTTGGCAGTATGATAGGCGTACATTGTATGATGGGAAATAAAATACACATACCATATATAAGGAAGGACAAACATATACATTGTTTCCACTTCTAGAGGGAGATGAGGGTGCAGGTACAAAGACAAAAGTGATCATGTGTGGGAAGAAGGAACTTATACCAATTGACAAAAAGGATCAGAGTGTTGTAGCAAACAAACTAAAAACAAAATCAAGTGTAAAGGATGAGTGGGTGGTTGATTGGCAAGATAATGTTTTGATTGGAATGGTAGTGTGCCCCTTGGTGAAGGGTAAGGTCATTGAAAAAATTGAAAGTGTAGGTATAAAGGTACAAGATGTTGTTAGGACAGTGAATTTGATGACAGGTGTACAAGGATAACTTGGACAAGAGATGAAGAAAACCATGCACATGAAGTTGCAATGGAGAGGAATGCAAATGAATGGACTTCTCACCAAGGTAAGAGTTTGTTTGAATGCAGGAGGACAACCCCAATGCCATGTCTCAATCCAAGGACAATGAAAAGACCACATTCAGATTTGAACACAAATGTGCAGTCACATTTACATGCCAACACAATCATGACTCCAAGATGGCATCCATCGTGTCAATGCTTGACCCAATGGAGAAGACCTACAAATGATCATGCACTTAGAAGGCGGATATCATTCCTCACTCATGGGACATGAGTTCTCTTCTATGGGTGTTGTATGGTGTAGGAGCACCTAACTTGCCATCAAGCCTCTATGAGGCAAATTATCAAACCTATGTGTTTTGAAGAGTGAAAATGGTAAATAAGGTCTTGAAAGACCATATGTAATATAATAAAGGTCATTAAGACCATTAGTTTGTATGTGGAGTCTTAGGAGGAGTCATGTTGATAAAATTTGTCAAAATTGTCATTTTGTGGGAAATGAGTATCAATGGGGTCATAAATGGTATTCTATGATGTATGAAGGTCTTTTAGATCTATTTAGGCCTGTTTGTATCAATCTTGAGTCATAGAGGTCTTGGGTTTAGACTAGGAACAATTTTTGACAAAGTTGTCAACGTTGACAAAAGTTGTCAAAGCAATTTCTTATGCATTATTCAAATGGTTGGAAGTTAGTTTGTTAAAACAAGTTTGAAAACTGGTTACAAATTTTGGAAAGGATTAGAAAACATTTATAAAGGCATTTCCTCATTCAATACAAGTTTGAATGCCATGTATTAAGAAAGAATATCAATAAAACTTTGAAGTTCCCTATATTTTATGAGATTTTCCAACATGATCTGTTCATGCTCATTTTTTTCCATTGAAACCTATCTATCTTCCTTTGAAATTGATTTGAGATTGAGTGGGAATGAATCCTCTTTAATTTTATTTTTGTCTCATTTGATTTCATTGTGACTTGGCAAAGTTATAGCAATTTTTGTAAATACAATCCAAACCCTAGATCAAGGTAACCCGGGACTGAATAAAAATGATTTTTGCTTTATTTCCTAGTTGAACAACCACACCAAATGGTGGAAAATTGTAAAATACCATGTTTTTCCATGTTCTTGTGTTTGCAGGGTCTCATGAGTAGTTTGGCATGTGCAAATATGTTGAAAAGTGTTTACTTTTGTGTCTCAGTCTGAGAACACGGTGTATGCATGGATTTTTGGGTGGTGTAATTGCTTCAATGGTCTTTGAGTGCTCTTGTGGAAGAAGTGAGGGGTGTTTAAGAGAGTTACCAACATTTTCCAAGTGTTTGATAGCCAAAGAACCAGACAAATTACCAAGGTTATTGACTGTCCATGCAATGCACATGACTGACACAGTTTGACAGTGTATTAAGTCATTACATTTTGCAAAGTTGAAGAGTTGATTTTTTTTTTAGTATGGTGTTAGAAAGAGAGTAGAGAAGCCCTTCATCAAAATTCCAATTTCTTGAATAACTTTGAATGAGGAATGATCTATGTGAACATGAATGTCCTAATAGGAGTTTCAGACTGTATTAACCAGTGATATAACAATAGGGTCCCTATGTCTACTTGGGTGGTTTGGAGGGTAGAGAAATTTGAGGGAATGAGTTGAGAAGTCCCCATAGGGGTGTTAAGGTGGAAAATTTTCTTGTGAGTAATAATGACATTTTGTTGGTGGAGATTGAAGACCTAATGGGAGATTGGTGTTGAGTGAGTGATTGCCAAAAGGGTGTTGGTAGTGATTAAGTGTTGGAAAATTGGGATTGGGGTCTAATCATGTTGTCTTTACCCAGTTGAATGTATGTCAAGGGTTGGAGGAGTGTTAAGAAGCATGGGTGAGCCTTTGGAATGTTGAAATCATGTGAGTTCTAGTAACCTTGTGAGGAATCCTGTGGGGTTTTGATGTGTCGCCACCTAATTGGATGGGTGAGTTGGGAGAAAGATCTCCCATAATTGGTTTTGTGTGTGGATGCTCTACATCACTTTGGGATTTGAGAGATCCAAATATGATAATGGTCACATTCTCATCATAGTCCTTTATATGGATGACATATTGTTTATGGGAATGGTAAAATTTTGATTTCAAATTGGAAGTCCCAATTAGCAACACTATTGAAATAAAAGATCTAGGTGTGGTGAGGTCTATTCTTGGGATTGAGATGAGAATAGATAGAGCTAGTGAAAATCTTTTGTTTAGCTAAAGTGAGTATGTGAATTCTTTGTCAGAGAGATTCAACATGATAACTTGGAGATAGTTGTTCTAGTGTTACGGGGGATGAAACTTTCTATGAAGGATTGTTCAAAATCTTATACTGAGATAGAGCACATGACTAAAGCTCCTTATGATAATGTTGTTTGTCATTTGATCTATGTTATGGTCTATAATAGACCATAAAATACCCAAGCAATGAGAGTCTTGTAAGGAATTTAAGGTCATGAAACAACTTCCTACACTAATCTTGAGAGGAAGGTAATGCAAAAACCTTTCAGATTTTTACAATAGTTATAAAAACTTATCAAAAATAAACATAAATAAAATGCATACCACAACACAATGATTTATAATGGGAAAACCCTTCTGAGAGAAAAACCCCACACTCCAAAAGTTTCCCAATATATTATTTAAAAATCAACAACAAAATACATAATACTTGTAGAGCAACATTCTCATAGGAGTATCACCAACCAAAGATCCAGAGGTAACTCAATAGCTATATGAATTACACACAACCTCCATCTCATGCACCTAATATATAAGAGATACAATACATGAAATTGTAAAACGATACTACAAGCCATGAGATAAAGTCATCTCAAAAGTGGCACCCAACTTTATCCCCAATCGAAGATGCCCTATGATGTGAAAAAACACACACCAACATTTGTAACTCATTTTTACAACTCATTTATGTGTCTATCACACTTTTTATATCTCCTATTTCAGGAGGCCCAACTTTCGAAAGCCATAACTTTAGAACTAGGTGTTTGATTGATGAAATGTTTGAAGCATTGCAAAGCTCGAGAAGCATTTTTCAAGCTATAATTGGCTTCACAGGTTACCACCATTTTTGGGAATTTTAAGAGGCTTTAAGGCCTTCAAAATTGGCTTCAAAACTTTTGTTCATAGATTTAAAAGATATAAAGTTGAATATCTTCAAATCTAGACATGATCTTACAACAAAAATTTACCGATGTAATGTAGGGAAAGTGGGACTCACTAGTAGAACATGCAAAATAGGAATCAAACCCAATCTCATGAATTAAATTGGAGAACAACCAATAGGTCCAATTACAAACCCTTGTGAGAGTTGGGTACAATGATTTGTTAGTTGATTATTCTCTTTTATGTTTTGATTTATTGGATAAGTTAGATTCAAGAACTAATCTAAATGATGCAATATTGACATGTACAAATCTAGAAATGAATTGGCATGTACAAAACTAGAAAGGGGATACAGAGAGCAACCTGTCACATAAATTTGGACTTCAAATGACTCGGCACTGTAGCTAGGCACCTTAGTCTTGGCAGGTGTCCAGGTGTAGATAAGGGGGAAACTAATCTTAGGAGCTTTGAATCTTCCTTCTCGGCAACATTTAGGTCAAAACACCTAGACTATGGCACTAGGCACCCTAGTCCTAGTTGAATATGGTGTTACTTGTCAATTTCTTGCCTTTTTCTAATGAATTTTGTTTGGTTACTTCTAGATAGATAGGCATTGTACTCTTTTACCTTCAATCTAAATCTGAAACCTATTTCTAAGCCTACAAATACACAAAAGGAGAAAAAATTGGTTTTGAGCTATATAGGGGCTTGCCTTAGTCAAACCCTAGGCTAGAATTAACCCTATAACAATGATTACTAGGAAAGAAGTAGAAATATGAAGTAAAATATTGAACTAAAACAATAGTACCTCAAGATTAATGTTTTTGATGATGCAATGCTCTTAAGGTAAGTCATCCATGTGTTGATGCAATAACTTAATAAATCATCACAAATCCATCATGAAAACATAATTGAAGATGCTTTGTTGTAGCTTGCCACTCCTTATACTCAATTCTACTCTTGAATTAGAATAATTTCTCTTGAATTGGAATGATAGCTTATGAAGAGATGTGATAATGAAATAAATTAGGGATGATGTCTTATATAGGGTTCTAAGGTAAATTTACTTTTTGGCTGACTTACAACAATCATATCCCAACTTCAAGGATAGATCTGGAAATGCCAACACCAACACATTATCCTCCCAAAATTTCAACCAAAAAGTAACGGATATTGTAGCTAAGTTACAATGCACTGACAAAATATGCATCAATTTTAAGGGAAGTAAGATAATAGGGGCTTGATATTGGATCTATAATTTATATGAGAAATGATGAAATTTAAGTGGGGGAAAAGGTGTCTTGAAATTTAAAATAAGATATGACCCATATGGAAATCAAATTATATAATATAGAGGGCACAGTTAAAATATGGGCCCAAATAAGAGTGTGTTGAAGCTTTGAAGTAAGATATCACTCAAATTATTGAAATGAAGATTAATTCAAGGCAAGAATAGGTCTAAAAACACTTAGATGAATGAGAAATTAAAATAAATGCTAAGGAGAGTGTGAAATTGAAATCATAAATAGAGGAATACAATTTATGAAACTATAACTGACATGCTTATTTAGCCAATGCATAGCCTGGGGAAAAATTTCAAACCAATTCATGCTCAAATGTAACCTTACTATAAAGAGTAACCTAATGTAAATGCAAGGTTGAGACACCATTTTCATAACAAGTCCTTAGTTGATTTTCAGATAATCCTAGATGGGTGCATTGGGATGTGGTCAAGAGAGTGTTCATGTATTTATAGGACCTGCATCTTAGTATTCATTGTGTTTTCATGGATATCCTATTGGACCTCGATATTCAATTTGCATTCATGGATATATAGATTCAGATTGTGTAGGTGACATATATAAAAAAAATATCCACCTATGGATATGTTTTCACAATGTTTGGTAGTGTTATCACTTGCAAGAGTAAGTGACAAGTTGTAGCCGCTTTGTCCAATATAGAATAAGAGTACATAAAAGATACTCAAGCTTGTAAATAATTCATTTGACTTAAACAATTGCGTTGAGATATTAGTTTTAATGCGGGACATATTCCTATCTATTACAATAGTTAGAGTGTCATTTGTTTAGCAAAGATTCCAACCTTCCATACCAAAACAAATCATATTGATGTACAATTTCATTTTGTTCATGATATGGTTGAAGATGGAAAAGGTTGATATTTTTTAAAACATTTAAAATGTATTAACGAGGCATTTGCATTGTTGAAAAAGAAGTTCAAATGGTATGTTAGTTCTAAGGGCCTTGGGGTCCTAAGAAGATGATGGAGATTGACTTTGACAGGCTACAATAAGTAGGAGAATGTTGGGATTAAGGTGTCTCAACTTTAAAGTCCTAACATGTTGAATTATTCAATTAATTTAATATCATCTTTTTTGTGGGACCTCTTGGAGAGGTGGCGTCCTACATGGAAGGTGAGTGTATGGCGTGAATTCCTATTTTCTAGAAAGTTGGTGCCCACTTTAGAGGTCCTATATTTTAGAGGACTACTGTCATAAGATGGTATGTTGGGACTATGATATATTTCCATTATGATTATGTCAGTTACTTGTCTGGTGGAAGAGACATGAGGATTTAATGTTTTGAACTGGCATTTATAATGGAGTTCACTTTTGACAAGTGTGAGGTAAGGAAGGCACCTATTGTTGGTTATGGTGCTTTATATGTTGAGGATGCATTGCATTAGGCAAGATTACCATTTTGGATGTGATAGATCATAGGTGTTAGTGCTTTGAAATTTGTTTAGTGCGATATGTCATGGGAATAGAAAGTTGTCTTTTGACACCACTTACCTCTAGGGCATGAAAGATAGTTTTGGAAACCATGAGCACCTACATCTTCATGTTGAGCTCTATAAATATGTTGGTGTCTTGGTTGATTTTAGAGATGGGTTGATTATTTTATGAGACATTGTTATGTTGCCAAAATTACTCTCAAATTCCTTTATAATTTTATCCACTCCTAAAACGCATAGACTTTGTAATTTGTATTGTAATAATTTGTTGCAAGTAATACAATTGAAAGTTATATATTTCAGAGTGTTTATTTTTTCATGAAATGATTTTCCTATGAAAATCTAGTGTTATTGTTTTATTTGTTTAAATCTGAAATTTATGTACATCTAATCTATAATTGTGTTAAGGTGAAACCAAGAAAGGCCACCACTATGTCAAAAGCCTATAATGTTGGTATTACGTTAAGTTTGTTGGTATGATGATATTGGGAAGGCTGTTGGAGATTGATGATATAATTGATAAAGGATGATTACTGTCTTAATAATATTATTTTGTCATTGTTGTCAAGCAATTGATTTTCTGATTTAGTATGATGTTGCCATATCTTAATGAGTATGTTTTGATGAGTATAAAGATGTCGGTAAGTGACACATAAAGAATGTGAAAATGAAGGGGAGTAATAAGTTATTCAATGGGCAACTATTACCGAGTTAGACATTGATGAGATTATGTTATTTTGATTGTTTTGATATCCTATATATGTGTATTAGAAGACTGAATATGAAGGAGAAAAGATTTAATGCAATAGAATGAGTAAAGGTTTGATACTGTTCTATTTTACCAAGCAAAGAGCTATTCAGTAAACACCAAGGTTAAACAAGAAAAAAGTTACCGAGTAAAGTTCAGTATTTACCGATTATCAACCAAGCAGTAACAGAATGCATTGGATGAATAAATATATTATTAAATGAAGGATGCCAATGAGCTGGAGATTTATAGAAGATTGGAATGTCATGCAAGAAGTTTGTTAAGGATCAACGACAATTAAAATTCAAGAGTTAGATCTACAACACAGATTGAACGGTCATAACCGAGCACAAGTACCAAGGAAGGAATACAAGTTTCAAGGCAAGATAAAACATTTTTCAGTTCGAAGGATTCAATGAACCTAGTCAGGTTTGAAAATCTGATGGCTAAGATTAATCATGGAAAATGTGATTAAGGAGATTAAGCGGTTAGGAATTGCTTATAAATAAGGAAAAGTTGATGAACAATGTATGCAGGCAAATAGAAGAGCGGTGATACTGTAGAGGTGATTACCAAGTACAGAAGATTCAAGAATAGATTGAGAAGCCCATCAAGGAGGAAGATAAGTCTAATGACAAGATTATTTTGAGCACATAGAGTCTACTTTAACATATAAGATGTTAAGTTGCAGATATATTTTATTACTATTATTTATTTGTACGTGACCTGAAATGTCTTAACCGAGTGGACCTAACAGTCTTATTTGTAAATCCTCTAGCAAGGTAACATTTTGAATGAGTGTTTGAAATCCTTTGACAAGGTCACTTCTAACAAAGTGCAAAATTCCGATAGATCTGAGGGAAATCCCTTGACCGGGTCACACCTAGCAATGTGTTTATGTAATCTTTAACAGGATTGGCTTTTAACCGAGCATACTCTAGAAGAGTATATTTTCTTAGTGGGTTCGAAATCCTACAGTGGTTTTTCCCTATTTGGCTTTCCATGTTAAATCTGGTGTTAAATGTGTTTTGATGTTTCAAGTTTATCTATTTATGAGTTTGAATGATTTACAGTTAGAGTTGCTTATCAAGTAAGTTCTACCGAGGTTGAATCTGATGAATATTTTGAATTGTGAGTTTATCTGATTCACCCCCCCCCTCTAATCTAACTAACAATTGGTATCAGAGCTAGAACTCTGAAAGAAAAGTTTAAAGGAACTTGAGGCAAGATCCGAAGATGTATAAAAAGGATGCACCAAAGTTGAACAAGTCAAGTTTCTCCACATGGCCGAAAAGGATGAAGCTGCACTTATCAGGAATTGGAGAATATGCAACATATTATCTGTAGAATGATTACACTGCACCTAGCACCTACCCCATGACAATAGAAGAGATAAAGGCAAAGCAAGAACATATTCAAACAATGATTGAAATAAAATTAACATTGACCAACTCAGAGTTTAATGATCTAGAAGGTTGTAATAATGCCAAAGCTATGTGGAATAAGCTTATATCTGTGTATGGTGGTGATGAACATGTTCAAAGAGCAAAAGTAGATAGTCTAAGAGGAAAACTTGAATCCATGAGAATGAATGAAGGTGAGAACATAATCTAATACAGTACAAGGTTAAAGGAAACAATCAATCAAATCAAACGAGCAGGAGGAACTATTGAACAAAAGGATATAACAAGTAAGTTGCTGAGAACACTTCTACCTGCTTATGCCATTCGAGTCTCTACAATTAATGAATTAAGGTCTGTACCAAACATGCCAGTCTCTTTGGATGATACTATCAGTAAGCTACATTCTTTTGAATTGAGTAATTTTGATAACAGTGGGTCTTCGGTTAACAAAGTTGAATCTGAATTCAGTCTTTTCATCTTGATGAATCTAATGATTACAGTGATAGAATGTATAAGTATGCTGAAGGAAATCACAATGGAGCAAGTGAGAGATTTTGCAAAAACATGGAAGAAGTAGACAAACTATATGAGGAAATCAAAAAGCAAGAAGAGTTTGAAGCATTATTGGCCAAAAGGTTACCGAGAGGCAAAGGTAAGTATAAAGGAAAGTTACCTTTGAAATGTTTTAACTGTGATAAAATTGGACATATGGCTTCTAACTGTCCTGACAAAGAATCTAGTGAAAAGAGAGAATACCGAGATGACAGACAGAAAGACAACCAATACAAAGGGCACCGAGACTTCAAAAGGAGAGATAGAAAGACATGCCTAGTAGCTGATGAGGAATCCAATGATGATAAATCTGATGGGACTGAAACATAGGAAGTTGTATATGTTGCTATCAAAGATGGATCAGATGAAGAAAGGTATGAAGAAAAAGCCTTAATATCACACATAAATAATAATGATTCTTGGATCATAGATAGTAGATGCTCACATCACATGACAGGTGATAAACACAAGTTTGTTAAATTAGAAGATTATGATGGAGGATATGAAATGTGCAAAGAATTTGAGATGTCATTAATCGGTGAAATAAAGTATTTTATAGGTTTACAGATACTACAAATGAAAAATGGGATTTTCATTACTCAATCCAAGTATATAAAAGAAATCTTGAAGAAATTTGGAATGGAGGATTCTAAACCTGTAAGTACTCCTATGACTACTAATTGTAAACTATCAAAGAATGATGAATCTGCATCTGTTGATGAGACACTTTACCAATCTATGATTGGAAAGTTGCAATATGTAGTTCATAGCAAGCCTGATATAGCACATGCAGTAGGTATAACTGCAAGATTTTCTGCAGATCCCAAAGAAACCCATATGACAATAATCAAGAGAATTTTCAGATACATGAGAGGCACAGAAGATTATGGTTTACTATATAAAAAGGAATGATTTTGACTTAAAAGTCTATACTGATGTTGATTGGGCAGGAAATATTGATGATAGGAAAAGCACAAGCGGTGGAGCTTTCTTTTTAGGAGAAAGACTAGTGAGTTGGCTTTGCAAGAAACAAGGATGCATTTCATAGTCAACAGTTGAAGCTGAATATGTCGTTGCAGCATTGAATTGTACCAATATAGCATAGATAAAACAATTGTTGGAAGGTATGAATGAGATAGTTACTGAGCCAGTAACTATATTTTGTGATAATACAAGTGCTATTAACATTTCAAAGAATCCGGTAATGCACTCTAAGACAAAGCATATCTCTATAAAGTATCATTATCTAAGAGAAGAAGTTCAAGAAAAGAAAGTTGTGCTGGAATATGTTAGCACAAAGGAACAATTAGCAGACATCTTCACAAAGCCACTACCAAGGGACTCTTTTGAGTATCTCAAAGGTAAGTTAGGGGTCCTACCCCTATCTAGTACTCACTGACAGAGTTCAGTGAAAGCATAAATTCTATGACTCTATAGAATACTATTTGTGAGTTGATGTTGATTTACACACTTTATAAGGTCATCTAAAGTTGTGTAGAAAATAGTGAATGAAGACAAGATGATTTGACCGAGACTAAGATGATACATTTGTATATGTTTTAACAACAAGGAATGACAGGGGGAGAAGATCACAGGAGAAGTTTACAACTCAAGGATAACATGAGAAGAATAACAATAGTCTGAATGAATTGGAATAAATCAAGTTGGTATTGCCATCAATGCCAAAGGGGGAGATTGTTGGTATTACATTAAGTTTGTTGGTATGATGATATTGAGAAGGTTGTTGGAGATTGATGATATAATTGATAAAGGATGATTGTTGTCTTAATAATATTATTTTGTCATTGATGTCAAGCAATTGATTTTCTGATTCAGTATGATGTTGCCATATCTTAAAGAGTATGTTTTGGTTAGTATAAAGATGTTGGTAAGTCACACAGAAAGAATGTGAAAATGAAGGGGAGTAATAAGATATTCAATGGGCAACTATTACCAAGTTAGACAGTGATGAGATTATGTTATTTTGATTGTTTTGATATCCTACATATGTGTATTTGAAGACTGATTATGAAGGAGAAAATATTTCATGCAATAGAATGAGTAAATGTTTGATATTGTTCTATTTTACCGAGCAATGAGCTAGTCGGCAAACACCAAGGTTAAAGAAGAAAGAAGTTACCAAGTAAAGTTTAGTATTTACCGAGTATCAACCAAGAAGTAACAGAATGCATTGGATGAATAAATACATTATTAAATGAAGGATGCCAATGAGCTGGAGATTTATAGAAGATTAGAATGTCGTGCAAGAAGTTTGTTAAGGATCAACGACAATGAAAATTCAAGAGTTAGATCTACAGCACAGATTGAACGGTCATAACCGAGCACAAGTACCAAGGAAGGAATACAAGTTTCAAGGCAAGACAAAACATTTTTCATTTCAAAGGATTCAATGAACCTAGTCAAGTTTGAAGATCTAATGGCTAAGATTAATCATGGGAAATGTGATTAAGGAGATTAAGCGGCTAGGAATTGCTTATAAATAAGGAAAAGTTGATGAACAATGTATGCGGGCAAATAGAAGAGTGGTGATACTGTAGAGGTGATTACCGAGTACAGAAGATTGAAGAACAGATTTAGAAGCCCATCAAGGAGGAAGATAAGTCTTATGACAAGATTATTTTGAGCACATAGAGTCTGCTTTAACATTTCTGATGTGAAGTTGCAGATATATTTTATTACTATTATTTATTTGTACGTGACAGGAAATGTCTTAACCAAGTAGACCTAACAGTCTTATTTGTAAATCCTCTAGCAAGGTAACATTCTGAATGAGTGTTTGAAATCCTTTGACAAGGTCACTTCTAACAAAGTGCAAAATTCTGATAGATCTGAGGGAAATCCCTTGACCGGGTCACATCTAGCAATGTGTTTATGTAATCTTTAACAGGATTGGCTTTTAACCAAGCATGCTCTAGAAGAGTATATTTTCTTAGTGGGTCTGAAATCCTACAGTGGTTTTTCCCTATTTGGCTTTCCACGTTAAATGTGTTTTGATGTTTCAATTTTATCTATTTATGAGTTTGAATGATTTACAGTCAGAGTTGCATATCAAGTAAGTTCTACCGAGGTTCAATCTGATGAATATTTTGAATTGTGAGTTTATCTGATTCACCCCCCCCCCCCCCCCCTCTCTCATCTAACTAACAATTGGTATCAGAGCTAGAACTCTGAAAGAAAAGTTTAAAGGAACTTGAGGCAAGATCCGAAGATGTATAAAAGGGATGCACCAAAGTTGAACAAGTCAAGTTTCTCCACATGGCAGAAAAGGATGAAGCTGCACTTATCAAGAATTGGAGAATATGCAACATATTATCTGGAGAATGATTACACTGCACCTAGCACCTACCCCATGACAATAGAAGAGATAAAGGCAAAGCAAGAACATATTCAAACAATGATTGAAATAAAATTAACATTGACCGACTCAGAGTTTAATGATCTAGAAGGTTGTAATAATGCCAAAGCTATGTGGAATAAGCTTATATCTCTGTATGGTGGTGATGAACATGTTCAAAGAGCAAAAGTAGACAGTCTAAGAGGAAAACTTGAATCCATGAGAATGAATGAAGGTGAGAACATAATCTAATACAGTACAAGGTTAAAGGAAATAGTCAATCAAATCAAACGAGCAGGAGGAACTATTGAACAAAAGGATATAACAAGTAAGTTGCTGAGAACACTTCTACCTGCTTATGCCATTCGAGTCTCTACAATTAATGAATTAAGGTCTGTACCAAACATGCCAGTCTCTTTGGATGCTACTATCGGTAAGCTACATGCTTTTGAGTTGAGTAATTTTGATAACAGTGGGTCTTCGGTTAACAAAGTTGAATCTGCTTTCAGTTCTTTTCATCTTGATGAATCTAATGATTACAGTGATAGAATGTATAAGTATGCTGAAGGAAATCACAATGGAGCAAGTGAGAGATTTCACAAAAACATGGAAGAAGTAGACAAATTATATGAGGAAATCAGAAAGCAAGAAGAGTTTGAAGCATTATTGGCTAGAAGGTTGTCGAGGGGCAAAGGTAAGTATAAAGGAAAGTTACCTTTGAAATGTTTTAACTGTGATAAAATTGGACATATGGCTTCTAACTGTCCTGACAAAGAATCTAGTGAAAAGAGAGAATACTGAGATGACAGACAGAAAGACAACCAATACAAAGGGCACCGAGACTTCAGAAGGAGAGATAGAAAGACATGCCTAGTAGCTGATGAGGAATCCAATGATGATAAATCTGATGGGACTGAAACATAGGAAGTTGTATATGTGGCTATCAAAGATGAATCAGATGAAGAAAGGTATGAAGAAAAAGCCTTAATATCACACATAAATAATAATGATTCTTGGATCATAGATAGTGGATGCTCACATCACATGACAGGTGATAAACACAAGTTTGTTAAGTTAGAAGATTATGATGGAGGTTATGTAAGATTTGGTAATGATGCACCATGTCCTGTGAAAGGTAAAGGATCTATCACACTTCTTGACAATGCTAAATGTGATGATGTATATTGGATTGAAGGTCTGAAATACAATTTGTTGAGTGTAGCACAGCTAAACAATACAAGATACCGTATAGAATTTCAGAAAGGAATTGTCAAAGTTCATGACAAATGTGGAAAGTTGGCTGCTACCGGGATTCAAACAAGAGGTAATACATTTCATCTTGACTCAACTTGGAAAAATTGTTTGTATGCAAAAATAGAAGATACCTGGTTATGACATAATGTAAATTTTGATAACCTGATCAAAATAAGTAAGAAGCACCGAGTAAGAGGTCTACCGAGCTTGGAAAAACTTGAGAATGTTATATGCCGAGGATGCCAGATGGGTAAGATGACAAAATAAATCTCTACAAGTAAGTCTTACACTTCTAAAGGAATTTTAGATCTGCTTCACACTAATCTTTGTGGTCCTGTGAAAGTTCAAAGTTATTATGGTGATAAATACTTCATATTATTTGTGGATGATTACTCAAGGATGATGTCAGTTATGTTTTTAAAAGAGAAATCAAAAGCCTTTCAAATGTTCAAATGGTATAAGGCTAGAGTTGAAAATGAAACGGGAAGACAGTTGAAATGTCTAAGATCTAATAGAGGAGGAGAGTTCATTTCAGATGAAATTAACTTATTTTGCAATGATCATGGTATAAAGAGACAAGTGTCTGCACCGAGAACACCACAGCAAAATGGGATAGCTGAAAGAAGAAATAGATCAATTGTAGATTGTGCCAGAACTTTGATGATAGAGAAGAGAGTACCTCAAATATTTTGGAGAGAAGCAATAAGCACTACAGTTTACACCCTAAACCAAGTACAACTAAAGAAAGGAACTATGAAGACACCGAATGAAATCTGGTATGACAAGAAACCAAATGTAAGTTATTTTAAAATATTTGAAAGTAGATGTTATGTTCACAAAGATGATAGAAATGGAAAATTTGATCAGAAAAGCAACGAAGGAACATTTCTTGGTTATTCCTCTAGGAGTAAAGCATTTAAATGTCTGATCAAATCATCTAACAAAATAGTGGAAAGTGCAAATGTAAAAGTTGATGAATTTGCAGAAAGGAATGATGAAGGAAACTCCAAAGAACCGGAAGATTATGAAGAGTTTGTATATGTAAACCGAGAATTCTAAATGAGAAAGCCGATGAGGAAAATACTCAGTTACCGAGTGATGAAGAAGATCATACAGAGCCTATCAAGTCTATATTAGCAAAATATGTCAGAAGAAATCATGAATCAAGTCAGAATATAGGAGATAAGAATGCTCCAGTGATGACAAGGAACAAACTGAGACATAACACATGTCTGATATCCGAGTTTGAACCGAGGATAGTAAAAGAGGCATTAAGCAATGAAGATTGGGTGAATGCTATGATAGAAGAGATTGAACAAATCAAGAAAAATGAAACATGGACAATGGTCCCAAGACCAAAAGAGAAAAATGTAATCAGTACAAAGTGGATTTTCATAAATAAACTAAATGAAAAAGGTGAGGTCATTCGGAATAAAGCAAGACTAGTTTGCAAAGGTTGTGCTCAAGAAGAAGGAATAGACTATGGTGAGACTTTTGCACCTGTGGAAAGACTTGAGGGAGTGAGAACATTGTTGGCATATGTTCCTTACAAAAATTTCAAGGTATATCAAATGGATGTTAAATCTGCACTTTTGAATGGTATACTAGAAGAAGAAGTCTATATTGAATAGCCTGAAGGATTTATTGAAGAGAAGAATAAAGATCAGGTATGTAAGTTGAACAAAGATTTATATGGCCTAAAGCAAGCACCTAGAGCATGGTATGAAAGGTTGCACTCTTACTTAATCAAGATTGGATTTATAAGGACTAGTGAAAACAACAACATGTATATGAAGAATGATGAGGATAATGGAATACTGATTTCAGCCATATTTATTGATGATATTATTTTTTGTGGAAATGATTCTTTATGTAAGAAATTTGGAAATGCAATGTGCAAAGAATTTGAAATGTCATTAATCGGTGAAATAAAGTATTTTATAGGTTTATAGATACTGCAAATGAAAAATGAGATTTTCATTACTCAATCCAAGTATATAAAGGAAATCTTGAAGAAATTTGGAATGGAGGATTCTAAACCTGTAAGTACTCCTATGACTACTAATTGTAAACTATCAAAGAATGATGAATCTACATCTATTGATGAGACACTTTACCAATCTATGATTGGAAAGTTGCAATATGTAGTTCACAGTAGGCCTGATATAGCACATGCAGTAGGTATAACTGCAAGATTTTCTACAGAACCCAAAGAAACCCATATGACAGCAATCAAGAGAATTTTCAGATACTTGAGAGTCAATAAAGATTATGGTTTAGTATATAAAAAGGAATGATTTTGACTTAAAAGTCTATACTGATGCTGATTGGGCAGGAAATATTGATGACAGGAAAAACACAAGCGGTGGAGCTTTCTTTTTGGGAGAAAGACTAGTGAGTTGGCTTAGCAAGAAACAAGGATGCATTTCACATTCAACAGCTGAAGCTGAATATGTCATTGTAGCATTGAATTGTACCAATATAGCATGGATAAAACAATTGTTGGAAGGTATGAATGAGATAGTTACCGAGCCAGTAACTATATTTTGTGATAATACAAGTGCTATTAACATTTCAAAGAATTCAGTAGTGCACTCTAAGACAAAGCATATCTCTATAAAGTATCATTATCTAAGAGAAGAAGTTCAAGAAAAGAAAGTTGTGCTGGAATATGTTAGCACAAATGAACAATTAGCAGACATCTTCACAAAGCCACTGCCAAGGGACACTTTTGAGTATCTCAGAAGTATGTTAGGGGTCCTACCCCTATCTAGTACTCATTGACAGAGTTCGGTGAAAGCATAAATTCTATGACTCTATAGAATACTATTTGTGAGTTGATGTTGATTTACAGACTTTATAAGGTCGTCTAAAGTTTTGCAGGAAATAGTGAATGAAGACAAGATGCTCTGACCAAGACTAAGATGATACATTTGTATATGTTTTAACAGCAAGGAAATTACTTCACAGGGGAAGTAATCATGGATTAGTTTTTACTTTTGGCATTGTTGTCAAAGGGGGAGAAGACTAATGACAGGGGGAGAAGATCACAGGAGAATTTTACAACTCAAGGATAACAGGAGAAGAATAACAGCAGTCTGAATCAACTAGAATAAATCAAGTTGGTATTGCCATCAATGCCAAAGGGGGAGATTGTTGGCATTACATTAAGTTTGTTGGTATGATGATATTGAGAAGGTTGTTGGAGATTGATGATATAATTGATAAAGGATGATTGTTGTCTTAATAATATTATTTTGTCATTGATGTCAAGCAATTGATTTTCTGATTCAGTATGATGTTTCCATATCTTTAAGAGTATGTTTTGATGAGTATAAAGATGTCGGTAAGTGACACAAAAAGAATGTGAAAATGAAGGGGAGTAATAAGTTATTCAATGGGCAACTATTACCGAGTTAGACAGTAATGAGATTATGTTATTTTGATTGTTTTGATATCCTATATATGTGTATTCGAAGACTGAATATGAAGGAGAAAAGATTTCATGCAATAGAATGAGTAAAGGTTTGATATTGTTCTATTTTACCGAGCAAGGAGCTAGTCGGTAAACACCAAGGTTAAAGAAGAAAGAAATTACCGAGTAAAGTTCAGTATTTACCGAGTATCAACCGAGCAGTAACATAATGCATTGGATGAATAAATACATTATTAAATGAAGGATGCCAATGAGCTGGAGATTTATAGAAGATTGGAATGTCGTGCAAGAAGTTTGTTAAGGATCAACGGCAATGAAAATTCAAGAGTTAGATCTACAGCACAGATTGAACGGTCATAACCAAGCACAATTACCAAGGAAGGAATACAAGTTTCAAGGCAAGATAAAACATTTTTCAGTTTGAAGGATTCAATGAACCTAGTCAAGTTTGAAGATCTGATGGCTAAGATTAATCATGGAAAATGTGATTAAGGAGATTAAGCGGTTAGGAATTTCTTATAAATAAGGAAAAGTTGATGAAAAATGTATGCGGGCAAATAGAAGAGTGGTGATACTGCAGAGGTGATTACCGAGTATAGAAGATTGAAGATCTGATTGAAGAACAGGTTGAGAAGCCCAACAAGGAGGAAGATAAGTCTTATGACAAGATTATTTTGAGCACATAGAGTCTACTTTAACATTTCAGATGTGAAGTTGTAGATATATTTTATTACTATTATTTATTTTCTAAGTGACAGAAAATCTCTTAACCGAGTGGACCTAATAGTCTTATTTGTAAATCCTCTAGCAAGGTAACATTCTGAATGAGTGTTTGAAATCCTTTGACAAGGTCACTTCTAACAAAGTGCAAGATTTTGATAGATCTTAGGGAAATCCCTTGACTGGGTCACATCTAGCAATGTGTTTATATAATCTTTAACAGTATTGGCTTTTAACCAAGCATACTCTAGAAGAGTACAGTTTCTTAGTGGGTCCGAAATCCCACATTGGTTTTTCCCTATTTGGCTTTCCACGTTAAATCTGGTGTTAAATGTGTTTTGATGTTTCAAGTTTATTTGTTTATGAGTTTGAATGATTTACAGTCAGAGTTGCATATCAAGTAAGTTCTATCGAGGTTGAATCTGATGAATATTTTGAATTGTGAGTTTATCTGATTCACCCCCCCCCCTCTCATCTAACTAACATATACTAATGGTGAATGGTGCCCATTGGTGTTAAGAGTGGGGTTTTTCATCCCACCAAAGTGCCAGCGCAAGCCAACCCCCTCGTGGACACATGGTTGCCTGATCTTGGGTGGGTCCGATCCCTGGGTATACACCCAACAGGAATCCACACCACTACAACATGTAGGCTATGACATCATAGCCCACCATGCTCTACAAGGCTTAACCTTGAGACCTCAACTCTAATTGGTGTTGGAAGCATTATTCCACACTAAAATTCTTTTTAAGATGTGCCAAGATGTCATTTCGCCAAGACTCATAATTATCCTCTATCAAGATGACAATAATGCAAGGAATTAAAAAAACCCATGATAACTCCTCAAAATAATTAAATCATACCCAAATAACCTCAATGCATGTAAAGAAGATCTAATGATGGCATCTCCTATAAACAAATCCTTTCCAAGTGCCAAAATGTCAACCTAATCAGCCAAAATGTGAAAACACAAATCTAAATAAAATATACCTAGGGAAGATTATGGAAAAAGTGGATATTTGGATCTAAATATCTTTGAGTTAGCTTTCCAATGCCACAAGCATAATGAGAATTGGAGATATTGTTAAAAGTTATGAATTCTAAAGAAAAAATGAATATATAACTTTGATGGAGAATAACAAGAACCAACTAAAACATCTAAAGATGATACCTACACCACTAGAAAGCTATAAGAACCAACTATATGATTATATCTTGTTTTTTCAATTTTGAATTTGTATGCCTAGTTATGACCAAAAGAAAGAAAAAAATAGCTACATTAGGACCAAAGGGGGCTAGAAAAGGGACCTACTAGAATGTCTATACTACTAACATTAGCATAATGTCAATGGCATATTCAAATAATTTTCTAGTCACTAGAAATCTTTTAGAATATTTTTGAAGCCCAAAATATTCCTAGGCGCTAGGATCTTTGGGTAAGGAATTGGAAAATGTTTTCTAAGCATTGACATGAGGATCTCTAGGCAAGGAATATTTCATATATCGTCCTCCTTGCCACCATTGCACTATCCTTGCTTCTGCATGCACAAGGTATAGACCCTTGCACAATGTCTTATAAAGCACTTTTTTTCTATCAGTTTTTTATTTAAAAATAATAAAAAACAATAAGAAATTTGAATAAGTACAATTGCATGAAAATCAATGCATGAACTTCAAAGCACATTAAAAAAAATTCTTTAATTTTTTGTATCACCAATTTTGGTGATTGGATAAGCATTTTTTAGGTTTGGGCCTCCCAAACATAATGGCAAGTTCTAATTTGTTCCAAAGTGCATTGGTTTTTTATTATTGCTCGAAGTCACTTTCAATCTCATGCCCTCTGAAAATAACCAAAATTCAATTGCTCAAATTTTGGCAAAACAATCTTTGGGATGAGCTTTTTTTCCTCCTTAAAGCTGGATCTCTTTGAAAATGGACAAGAATTTTACTTATTTGGTGCTTTGATACTATGTTGGAGTTATTGATTCAACCCCACAAATACCAACAATCACCTACAAGAAAAACACCTTTTAATAATGGAGATTAATCAAGATAGGTTTGCTCAACAACCTGATAATTGTATTGATGCACAAAAGATTATTTGATTACAATGAAGGATGAATCCTTATAGAAAGGATAAATTAACCCTATATCTAAACCCTAGAGAAAGATTAAATTAGCTAATGAAGAGCATCCACACCATATGCAATGAGACAACATGAGCTATTATTAGCCTAATCTAGTAAAACAAAAAGCACTCCTCAAATCAACTTAATTAATTAAGTGATTATTTTAATTACTCCAACAATTTTTACCAATAACATGTAGATGATGAATGCAAGGAACACCAAATGATAGATTCTAGGAGCTACCTAATAACAAGTTGGATTGACTTTCAACAATAACATGTAAGAGATGAATGTCAAGATCTACCAACTCAAAGGTTCAATGGACAATGGGGATCTTATTATAACCATTTGTTTTTTGTTGTTATATTTATGCAATTGTTAATGTTGATAACTAGTGTGGGATGCTTGTATCATCATCATAAATGGCTATGAAATAGGGGAGCAATGGGCCCATGGTGTAGTATGAGATGCACAAGATGCACTTGTTTTTCTTTTCCATGTCGTCACCTTATCATGAGGGTATATGTGTTTGTGAACTAGGTAAAGGTGAATATGCATTCAATATGTTCACATCCACTTCCTTTTTTCAAGTTGGTCACTATGTGTACATGTGTGATATATGTATGAACCAATAGTTGTGTAAATGTTATACATGCAAAAGTTAATCATTATACACATTTTATGTATGTATGAGTTGATGATTGTGTTCAAGTTATGTATGTATCAATTGGATGCTATGTGGTTGTGCTTGTATTTGTTGTTGACATCATACTAATATCTATATGAAAAACATTGATTGTTATATTCTTATTATTGTGTTTGTGAAGTGTGATACCTGTAGCTACAACACAAACACTCAATAGATCATTACAAGCATGGTTAGCAAATAATAAGCAAATGAAAGATGAACCATGACAAAGCGACCTATCGCCTCCTAAGAGATGCGAGTATGGATTTGCTCTCAGATATGGATAAGCAATCCCAGTGACTTGACTACACCTAGACGGAGGTTTTGAAATGATATGATATGCAAGCTAGATGAGATTGATTATGCTAGATTGATCCAAGACGCTAATTAAGCTAATGATATGCATGATTAAGCTAGGTTGATGATGCAATTAAGCCATAAAAGAGATTGATTAAGCTACATGATTTAACAATTATGCTAGAAAATGATCAAATAAAGCTAATGCAATTGACTATAACAATAATGCTCAAATGATATGGCTATAGTAACAAATCCTAAATTGATAATGAGATGGGATCCTTTGTGCTCCAAAATGGGGGATATTTATATGATTGCCAAGGTCGGGGGTGAGGTGGTGGGAATCAACGGTCAAGATTGAGTTTGAAGATATCAAGGGTGAAATTGGAGGAGGTTGGAGAAGATGTTGGAGGAAGGGACACTTGTCATCTCTGTGGTGACAAGTGTCAAGGAGCCTTGCTCATAAAAGGGCAAGTGTCCAAGAGAGGAGACATGTGGCCAAAGTGTCATGTGCCTTAAGAAGAAAATATCCACACCAAAGGAGGTTAGGATAAGGAGGTTAGAATGTTAGGAGGCATGTGGGTAATTTGAATTTAAAAATTCAAATAATAGGAAAAGACTAATTAATTCTCAACAACTCATAAATTGATTTGTTTTAATTAATTAGGAGATTAGAAGAATTGATTGAAAAGGGGAGAGGATTAATTAATTTGAATTAATTAATCAAAGGGGACTATGAAAATGAACCTATTAAATAAATCCTTAGATTTATTAATAAGTAGATGAAAGAGAGAATTTAATCAAATTGCCTAATGAATTAAATTAAATTAGGAAGGGGGATTAATTAAATAATTGCTTATTTAATTATCTTCAGACCATTTTTAGGTGTATGCATTTTGCCCCTCTTTGGAGCGAGGTGTGATAACGCATTGATTCAAAGAATAATCTCAATTTGATGATGATATTGGTTCGATAGGATGCCCCAGCTATTGATTGATAAATTGTGGTACGATGATGCCCCCTCGAGAGATCAATTGAGATAATTGACCTTTGGAGTGTGTGATTTTTTGCGAAATCGATATCCCGATTAGAAATGATTCGATGTCTGTAACTGTGGTTGATGAAAGTGTGAGTTCTACGATCATGGTGATGTGGTTCTTGATTATTGATAAATTTTGATTGATTAGATTGATAAGATTGAGATTCAATCTGGTTTCAGGAATGACACCTCTTGTATAAGACAAAGATGATCAAAGCGTCTAGTTTCATGAACGATATATCTTGTATAAGACATGATTAGAACGTCTGGTTCTAGGAAAGATACATCTTGTATAAGACATGATAGGATAGATTAGATGTGATTGATTGATAGAATTGATAAGGTTGATCAGATAAAGAACTGACCATCTGTTGATATCAAGTTGTAGGAAGATTCAAATATGTTGGTGTTGGTTCTGTTGAGGGGGGGGTATAAGATTTTTCGTTGGGTCGACAATATCTGGAGAGAGATGAGTCATCAGTCTGATTGCGTATACACTTATGATGATACCTTGATGATTCCTGTGATAGATTTAACCTTGGATAGAATGAACATGTGAGATCCCATGCAAGAATGAAATGCAAGCTAAATGCAAATGAAATGCAAATCTACAACCGAACCAGTCACTGGGTTATTGCGTTTTTGTCATCATTGAGCTTTTTTAAATGTGGAAAGTGAGTGCAAACATCAATGGTATAATTAAACCATGATGACCTGAGCACTACTTTCCTAGATTTTGATATGGAAAGTTAGTATAAGCATCAAGGTATAATTGAACCAAGATGGCCTGAGTGTTGCTTGCGTAAAACAGGTAGTATTACCCATTTCTATACACAAATCGGAAATGCCTTCGATGATACTCTGATGATCATGTCCTCAAAAAAATTTGCACATATTAATGATTAATTTACAGATAGCAGACAAGAAAAATATCATGTTCCTTCCTTGTTCCTCTAGTCAAAGACATCCTGGAATCACTCAGAAATCATGATAGAGAAAATCAAGATTGAAAAGTTGAACCATTATGTTAAAATCATTATCCAAAAGATATCATCCATTGAAAAGTGTGTGATGTGCTTATATTGACTTTGTGATAGTTTGATAGTTGATAATTTGATCTCGTGTTCAACATTATGTCTGTCTCAGTTTTTCGTTTCATAAGAGTTGCCTAACGGTTGTTCTTTCTGTTTGATTAAGCTCAAAACGATTGCAAATTATGCCCCCAGCTAGGTGTAGGATTTTGCCCCAAGCCTAGAAACATTCAATATGATATACCTAATGATCCAAACCATGGCAAGAAGCCACCTGGGATGTCTACGTATGTACAAAGGCTTTATTATGGATATGAACAGCGCTGACGGAAAGGAATGCAAGTGGAAGGATGCATGAACTAATAGATGGAAGAGCTAGCAGATAGATAGCACCTGTTCATCGGGTTTTCACCATTTGTTTTTATTGCACTTTTTCTCATATTTGATTTTTTTTTGGATTTTCTGTTTTTTCTTTTTTTTTTTAGATTTTTCTGCTTTTTCACTATTTTTAGATTTTTTTGCTTTTCCACTGTTTTTGGATTTTATTTTTTTTCTTTTTCAGACATAAAACTTCTTCAGATGCATGTTATTGATGGGTTCCTCGAGCTGATCCCCGTCCTATGTTGATAGTTGATATGCTCCTGACCCAAATACTATTGTGACCACAAATGGACCTAACCAGTTTGGTTCAAACTTTCCTTTCTTTTCTCGATCTGCCTAGTTGCATGGATTTTCTTTTAGTACTAGTTCCCCAACTTGAAATGTTCTCGGTTTGACCTTATGATTATAACTTCGGCACATTCTTTGTTGATATACCTTTAAATGATCAAAGGCATTTTGTCTTCATTCATGGATTAATTCTATCTCCTGCAATCTAGATACTCGTTGTTCTTCATCTGGGATAAGACCTTTTAATGATACTCATAGAGAAGGTATCTCTACTTCTATTGGCAGTATTGCTTCTGATCCATAAACAAGAGATAAAGGTGTGGTACCTGTTGGTGTGCGGATACTAGTATAATATGCCCGTAGAGAAAGGTTCAATTGAATATGCCAATCTCTTCCAACATCATTCACTGCCTTTTTGAGGATTTTCAGAATAATTTTATTTGATGCTTCTGCTTGCCCATTCCCTTGTGGATAATAGGGTGTGGAAAATCTATGTTGGATCTTGAATTTCTCACATAGTTCTTGTACATCCTGATTCTTGAACAGTTGCCCATTATCAGTGATAATGGTCATGGTTATTCCATAGCGACAGATGATGTAGTTCAAGATAAATGCAGCAATTTGTTTTCCTGTGATATTGATGAGAAGTATTGCTTCAATCGATTTTGTGAAATATTTTGTAGCGACCAAGATGAATTTGTGACTATTGGATGAAGAAGGATTTATCTTTCCTACTAGATCAAGACCCCATTGGCAAAAAGGCCAAGATGTTGCCAAAGCATGAAGTTCTTGTGATGGCACATGAATCAAATTCCCATGGATCTGACATTGTTTGCATGCTCTAGCTATCTGAAAAGAATCTCATTCCATAGTTGGCTAATAATAGCCCAAGCCTATGAGTTTTTTCGAAAGGGTAAGACCACTTGAATGAGTGCCACAAATGTCGTCATGGACTTCATGTAAGGCCTTCTCATATTCTTCTTGTTTGAGACATCTTAAAAGAGTGTCATCTAGACCTCGTTTGAATAGGGTATCCGCGGCGAGAGTATAATGGGAGGATTGGCGAATAAAGTTTCTCTTTTGATTTTTTGATAAGTCGGGAGGGAGGATATTATCTTTCAGGTATGTGTATGTTTGGTCATAACGGAAGGAATCATGCCCAACAAAGTGACAAATAGTTTGGGAATCAAGACAATTATGAGCAAGGTAAAACAACTCTTCCACTAGGAATTCATAATGTTGTTGATTTTCCTGTGTCTGAAGTAGAGAAGCAAGTGTAGCCATGGCGTCTGATGCTTTGTTGTCATTCCTTGGAATTTGCTGAAAAGTTATTTCTACAAAGTATTTCTTGATATCATCAACCATCTTTTTATAAGGCATTAACTTTTCGTCCTTTATTTGATATTTGTCATTGATTTGATTAATGACAAGCTAAGAGTCTCCAAAGACTTGAAGTTGTGTAATGTTCCATTCTATAGCCATTTTGATACCTGTAACCAGAGCTTCATATTCTGTTGTATTGTTGGTGCATGGAAAGCTTAATTTGTATGCTTTTGGAATTATATGACCTTGTGGTGTAATGAATAGAATACCTGCTCCTAGACTAATATTCGGGTGATGTATTATAAGATATGGATCTAACCCTGGAATGTCTGCATATGATCAGGTAAAATTGATTTGCCATCTTTTGAAGGGTTCCAAATATTTCTATACTTCATGTGTTGATAGAGAGATTGTTGGATGTAGATCAATTGTGTCCATGGTAACCGCCTCTATTGGTTCTATCAGGATAGATGACCTCTCTTGATAAAATTCAGGTAAGGTGTCAAATCTACCATCTTTCGGTGCCTCGAGGAGGTTTTCGCCGTTATTTGCGTCCTTTGTTTTTACTTTTTCTCAGTCTAATGTTGCCAGTAAATGGTCTTCAGTATTAAACCTGATATTGTTGTCTTTATTTTCACTTTTGCGACTAGGAGATTTGACACCCACTTGACTTGAAGATACATTAGCGAAATATCTGGTGAAATTTGTTGCGGGTTCGATTTCATTAAGATATAAGGATATGGCATGGTCATTAGGAAAGGTATCAATGATGGTATCTCCTTCATTTTCCCAATCCATAGGTTCAGGAGGGATTAAGGATAAAGGATCCTCGTGCCGAATTATTTCAAAGGTATTAGGGGTCATGATAGAGATGTCAGAGCTTTCAATATGTATTTCCATGTCTAGAATGATACTCTCGTCAAAATGACCTCGCACAAGTAGCTCCTGGTTGTCCTCGATTAAGTCCAAGTCAACTGAATGTGATTCTAATTCAAGTGGGCTAGTTCCTAACGTTTGTCCTGCATACATGTGAACTATATCGACACCTACATCTTCTTCTTCCCTTTCAATTTAAAGTTTCTCTTGTTTGTTTTTCCATGATAGCAAATGTTCTCTGTTCCCTCAACCTTTTAGCTGCATTTGTTTTTCCATGCTTGACAAAATTGATGCAAATGATTGTTCCTTGGATTGTGTGCTTGAAGATGTTGCCTCTCTTTTATGTAGAATAATGATCTCTTGAGATGATTTCATATTACTACAACACTACAATGGATTTGAGTCTATTGAGATCGTGATTTCCTGCCCATTGTAGGGAAATTTCAGGCATTGATGACATGTTGATGTAATAGCCTGTATGTCATGTATCCAGGGTCTTCCCAAGAGTATGTTGTATGATAATTCCAAGTCTAGAACTTGGCATGCTATGTCTTTTTGCAAAGGTCCCACTCTAATGGGTAATACCACAATTCCTTTAGAGGAATGCTCTTCTTCATCATATGCTTTGATTTTTATCTTTTTCCGGGGATCAACTACATCTTCTGGATAACTTAGAGCACGGACCAGATTTAATGAGCAAATGTTTAAGCCAGCTCCTCCATCTATTAGGACATGTTTAACAAGTGTTCTATGAATGAGGACTTCAATTTGCAAGGGAACGTTATGGGGATGTTGCAAGGAATCAATGCTTGGATATGAAGGAGATGAGCTTTGAATAGGATCCTCTAAAATAGGTTTGATGGGTATATTGTTTGGTGATGATGCTATGGAAGGTTCTTGCAAGCTTTTAAGAGGTGTAGGAATAGATGCCTTTGGAGAATCAATTTGCTTATGGGGGGATGAGCCATTGTTAGACAGAGGTGCACGATTTTGATCTTCTTTAGCAAAATCCTTTAGGGATCTCTTTAGGAGTTGCATAAAAGAGCCACCTTTCTTTGGAGATGTATTTGAATCCTTGTGAGGTTTTGACATATTTGAATTTTGATTTTGGACTTGTTTGATTTCTCTGATATGTTGGCTTGTTATGTCTTCTTCTTGTATTTTGCTTTGGTGTTTCATGTTGATATGATTTTCAGCGATTTCAAATGTTTCTATTTTTGTCTCTGCGATCTTCCATCTCTGCGCTCTAGTTAAAATGGGCATACATGTGTCTTAAATATTGTGCTAGGATTTGATTGTCTAAAAAATTTTCCGATAAGTGATCAACTATCAATGTAAATGTGATAGACTGATATGACACGAAAAGATGATTCAAGTGTTCAAAAGTTTGCAAGTTTTTCGATCTTTGGTTTTGGAGTGCAATGATGATGATTTTGATAAAAAACCAAGTCCAATAGGAATGATATATCCTACGATGTGGGACAAGGTTATCCTAACCAAACATTGTAGTTTCATGATAGAGGATGATAGATCCTAATGAGAAATTATGTTTTGAGTGATCAGTTTATCAAAGATGGTGATAATACACTTTGAGATGTTTAGATCTTGAACTTGTTGAAGGTTAATACTTGAAAATCTTGAGGTGTTTATTTCTAGAGTTTGATTTAACAGATGATAACTTGACCAAGCGAACCAAGGAGACAATCTAAGCACAGAATGATAGATAACAAGTGTTTATGCTCACTGTAAGTTGATCAAGCAAATATGACAGATCTGAAAAAGACATGCAAGAAGACAGTTCTGGACAGACAGAGACATAAATGCATACATCAGATTAGAGAGCCTCGAACAACAATTCAGATAGGCTCATATGACAAACCAGATATCTCACACGACAGAAGACATAAACTCATACAAGCTTTCTCACAGAACCAGATGACAAATGATGACACAAAATTCTCTGCTAGGATGACTCGTATGACAATTCTTATTGGGCCAAATGATGAAAGATGACTTAAAAGTTTCTGCTAAACTGGCTCGTACGACAATTCTCACAGGACCGAACGATAAACTAGATTCCTCATATGAAAAATTAACAAACTCGTATGACAGAGGACAGAATAGAGACAAAAACTTTGCTTGGATAGATTTTTGATTAATGAAGTTTGATGTTTTGCTTCTGTTTTCCAGTTTTTTAGATGTCTGATTTTTCTGTTTTACGGACGAAGACACAACAAACACGTGATATGATAAGTGACCTCAAGCACAGTACACTACCTAAGGACATTGGCTGAGAGAGAAAACCTTTGCTTGAAAACTTAGGTACATGGATTCTCAACGCCATATTATCCGACTCCAAACGCTAATGGGGGCACGATATGACAAGTGTCTTGGGAGAGTTACTATCTCTCTTGCACAAAGATTATCCCCCTTTCGGAGGTGAATCGGGTAGCTTCTAATTTATTTGGAACTAGTAAGGGATCCGTTCAGCGCATCGGGGTATAATCTCAATTAAGAGGTATCCCAGCCTTGAAAACCAAGGTTTGATATACCTAAAGGTATAGAGGAGAGCTATTCCTAAGCACTGTCATTGAATTGATTTTCATCAAATCACATTTATTTTATAGTGGGTTGGAGTACTTGGCATTAGCCGTTCCCACTTGGGTCGTTCCTCTCTCACCGACCTTAATGGCTTTGGCCTTATAGGCTCCTCGGGAGGGCAGGCCCGCTAAAGATATGCACTATTGAAAGAAAAGGATGAGTCTAGCTTTCTGATCACCTAAGAAAGGTGATAGCATACTCGCCTATCATCAAAACACATAATACATGTTTGTTCATTGTGATGACCCCTACTGTATCACCTAATGCACATTTTATTAAACACACGAATAATAATGATAGCATATATTATGGGGTCCAGTAGAAATATATAAATGAGCAATTATTAAAATAAAGTTAATATATTGCAAAACGAAATAAATCATTAAATATTATTAATATATTAAATAAGGTTATTATAAATAATTGATTAAACCATGTTAATTTATTTAAAATATTTAATAATGAAGAAATGAATTGTTAATTGAATAAAGTAAATGCAATTAATATGATTAAGGGACTGCAAATATATCCCAGTTACACCCCCCACCCCCCCCCCCCCCCCCCCCCCCCGTGGGAAGTGGTGGGACAGTAATCGCAGCCTGGGCTGCAACCACCGTCACATGCCTTCCCGCGGAAGGGACCCGTGGAGGGATGAAACCCTTCCCCTCCATGGGGTATAAGGAAGGCGACCACGGAAAGGGAGTGGGGAGGAGGTGACAAAGAGGTGAGGTCTGCAAACTGCAACTACGAACTGCAAATGGCAACTGCAGACTGTGAACTGCTACTGCGGGCTACGGACTGTGAACAGGTAAGTGTTATTTACTGGTCACAAGGGTATATATATATGTGTGTGTGGGAGTGTATGCCACACACACACATATATATTACTAAATAGTTTGTCATACATAAATATATACCAATTCCTTTAACAAAACTATAATAGGATAGTGATATTATCTCATGTGTATGTAGCAATGAATATAGGCATGTATGTAGAATATTTATATGTATGTAGGATCATGTAAATGTAGGCTTAATTAATGAATTGAAAAATGATAATGAATTGCAGGATGTATATGAATAATGTGGTTATATGATGGAGGCTATTGGGAGGAAATTCCCTTAGGCTAATTTAGGGATTATGATAATCCTGGTAGGCAATATATACTGAATATGGATATGCATATATGTTATGGCTTGGGTGTCAAAATCTCACCCAAGAAGAGATGGATCTGGCCGGTCCTCTCTGGTAGACTTGGATGATAAGATGTATCATCCAAGGCAAGGAATTGATCATATATGATGGTCTTCCTTGGTAGGCTTAGATGTAAGATGTTACATCCAGGACATGAATCAAATTATCCCTCGATTTCCTAGTATGGCTTGGAAACAAGATGGGTTCCAAGAAGGTGAGCATTAAAACCGCCTAGGGAGATGTCCTAGTATTGCACTCGTATCCTTTTTATTAAATACGAATTGAGATTAGTTTTAATTAAGTAATTAAAATTTAATTACAAATTAGATTAGTTATACATACATACATACATATATATATATATATATATATATATATATATATATATATATATATATATATATATATATATTTGTTGCATTCTAACAGTTTGTTTTGCAGGACAATGATCTCTAACTAGTAGGGACATTACAGTGGTAACAGAGCATAATCCTACCAACCTATGGAAAAGAGTCTTAGTTTATGATCACATATCAGAGAAAGAAAGGCACGAAAGAAATGGCTGATCAATTAGCCAAACAACTTCAGACTTTCATGGAGCAAACCAATGAGAAATTCGAAAGAATGAGCCAATTAATTCTCCAAAGTACAAATAGCAACAATAGAGATATTCCAAACCCTAGAAGAGAGACACATTCTAATCATGTCGATAACGAATGATCTCCTCAAAGTTCTAGACAAACAATTCCTGAATTTCTCCCTAGAGAAGAACATGGGGGAGATGAAGAGGAGCAAGCCACACTTGGGGTGGAAGAAATCGCCCAAATTTATGCTAGATTAGAGCCAGAAATTCAAAGGGTGGTTTCCTTCAGGGATTTCTGTGAGTCTAAGAATAATGAAGGTAGAAGGAAAAAGCCTATGGGTAAAGACCTCAAAGCTAAAGTTAACAAAATGTCCCTACCATGATTTCATGGGTCAGGAAAGGATATTGCCCAAGCTTGGGTCCAAAAACTAGATACATACCTTTCATACAACCCCATGACCGAAGGAGATGCTATAAAATTTGCCATACTCCATTTAATCGAAGTAGCCCATAATTGGTGGCATAACGATCTCATTACCCCAGGTCACAAAAATGTCTCCACCTATAATGAGTTTACCCAAAAACTCATCAGTCGGTTTGACCAGAAAGACTCAGAATGGTACTTCCAAGTGTTAACACACCTTAAGCAATCAGGAACCATTGAAGACTATATAGACCAATTCCAAAACCTATCAGTAATGGTCCCCAACCTATCCCAGAGAAGGCTTACATGTTTTTAGAAGGCTTGAAAGACTCTATTAAAAAATTTGTAAAACCCTTGGAACCACAGAGTTTAGTAGAGGCCATTAAGAAAACTAGGATGGTCGAATTTAGTGCCCCCAAGAACATCTCAGCCAAAACACCGCATAGGAATGAGGGACCCCAGAGGGACCATCGAGAGAGGCCCTGCCGCTTTTGTAAGAAACCTTGGAGTTTGAATCACCGATGTAAGGAGAGAGAGGAACTCATGGAGAAAGCGTTATGTTTCAAATGCAAGGCCCCATGGGGGAAAGGCCATGAATGTAAAAGAGGACAGTTAAATAACACAGAAGAAATATGAGATAAGGAAAGACCCTATAAAAGGGCTAGGTTTGAAAGCAACAAGTCAAGTACCTTGGCAGTCATCACTCAAGGAAGTGAGAATAGATTCTTCAAACTCAAAGGGATAATCAAAGGACATAAAGTAATCGCCTTGGTAGACACAGGAGCCTCATAGATTTCATTAGCAAACACTTAGCAGCAAAGAGAAGGTTAAAAACTCAAGAGTTTGGAGGATTTGAAGTGATCATGGGCAACGGAGTCATAGACAGGTGCATTAAAATTATACCTCAATTGGAAGTCATCCTGGGGGGACATACAATTAAGAGGAACTTCTTTGTGGTGAACTTAGAGAATGACATCATTTTGGGGATGCGATGGATAAACTCGTTGGGCCGGTTCATCATGGACAGTCTAAATCGGGAGATATGCTTCCAACGTGAAGGGAAAGAGATAACATTAAAAGGAATTCCCGATGGCTCTCCAAAGATAGTATCATGAAACAAAATGGAGAAAATCCTTAGGCACGATCAAGGAGAGTGGGTCGCCCAATGTATGGTCTTGGATAAATCTCTGACCAAAGGTCATACCATTCATAGTGATATACAACCCATCCTTAAGAGACACAAAAAAGTCTTCGAAGACATCCCCCCGGGCTTACCCCCAAAAAGGGGATTTGAGCACTCCATTGAATTAGAAGAAGGAGCAAAACCCGTCATTACCACTCCTTATCGCCACCCCCACAAATTCAAAGAAGAGATTGAAAAAACCATAAAAGAGTTATTAGAAATGGGGCACATCCAACCAAGCAACAGCCCCTTTGCTTCATCAGTGGTATTGGTCAAGAAGAAAGAAGGGACGATGAGAATGTGCATAGATTACAGGGCCCTGAATAAAAAGACTATAAATAACCGATACCCCATTCCGAGAATTGACGAATTAATGGATGAACTACACGGAGCAAGATATTTCTCAAAAATTGATATAAGGTCAGGATACCATCAGATTAGAATGAGGGAAGAGGATATTCCCAAAATAGCATTTAGATGTCACTATGGGCATTTCGACTTTTTGGTCCTACCATTTGGTCTCACGAATGCCCCGACCACTTTCCAGTCATGCATGAATCATACGTTTAGGCAGCAATTGAGGAAAATTCTTTTAATATTCTTTGATGATATATTTATTTACAACAAGACATGAGAGGAACATCTCCGACACATTGAGGAGGTATTAAATATCCTTGAGTCTGAATCATTATATGCCAAAGTCTCCAAGTGCAAATTTGGGATGAAAGAAATCATCTACCTAGGACACAAAATTAGTGAGGCCGAAGTAAGTGTTGATGAAGAAAAGATCAAGGCCATCAAGGAATGGCCCACCCCTAGAACCTTAACACAATTAAGGAGATTTGTGGGACTATGCAGCTACTATAGACGTTTTGTAAAAGGGTTTTCCAAGATTGCAGCTCCCCATACTGACCTAACTAAGAAATGGGCTTTCACATGGAATGAACAAGCCCAAAAGGCTTTTGAACAACTTAAAATAACCAGGAGCTCATGTCCAGTATTGACCATTCTCGACTTCTCTATACCTTTTGAACTACAATGTGATGCATCCGGGGAGGGAATTGGGGCAATCCTCATGCAAAAGAAACACCCCCTAGCTTTTGAGAGTCGTAAACTTATCGAAGCAAAAAGACACTACTCTATTTATGACAAAGAAATGCTAGCCATAATGCATGCCTTGACCAAATTTCACCAATACCTTGTCTATGGGAAGTTTAGTGTGAAAACCGACCATAACAGCCTACGCTTCTTCTTGAGCCAAAAGGATCTTAATGATAGGCAACAAAAATGGGTGAGCAAAATACAAGCCTACGACTTTGATATAGAATATGTAAAGGGAGTAAATAACGGGGCAGCAGATGTGTTATCCCGAAGGGCCCACCTCAATAACCTTACCAGCATTTCAAAGGACTGGAAGGAAGAAATCCTTAATGAATATGACCTGGATCCACAAGCAAAGGAAATTTTGAAGGGAAACCCTCCCAATGAAGATTTTAAAGTTAGGGGAGATCTCATCTTGTGCAAGGGAAGGGTATACTTGACCCTTCAAACCAGATTCAAAAGCAAGATCCTAAAGGAATTCCATGATAACCCCCTGGTAGGACATCAAGGATACTATAAAACTTATAAACACATTAGGGAAAAGTATGCATGGAAAGACCAAAAAAGAGATGTCCAAAAATATGTACAAGAATGCCTAACCTGTCAACGCAGTAAAACTAAACTCATCCACTCAACTGGTTTACTTCAACCATTACCTATTCTCAATCAAAAATGGGAGAGAATTTCTATGGATTTCATAATAGGGTTGCCAAGGGCGCAAGGAAAGGATAGTATTTTTGTGGTGATAGACAGACTCACGAAGTATGTCCATTTCCTGGCAGTCTCCACAGAATACAAAGCCTACCAAATAGCCGATCTATTCTTCGGGGAAATTTTCAGACTCCACGAACTCCCTCAGAATATTGTCAGTGACAGAGATAGAAAGTTTATTAGCCAATTCTAGCAGGAACTCTTCAGAATGGCAGGAACAGTCTTGACCCCTAGTACTAGTTACCATCCTCAAACCGATGGGCAAACTGAAATAGTGAACAAATGGATAGAGGGCTACCTAAGAAATTATGTTACAGGGCAACAGACTGCTTGGGTTAAGTGGCTACACCTAGGAGAACATTGTTACAACACAACACACCACATGTCAATAGGGATGAGTCCTTTCCAAGCCTTGTATGGCTATGACGCCACAAGCTTTGGGGAATTAATAACCCAAGAAAGCAAAGTACCAAGAGCACAAGATTTTGTTCAACAGAGTATGGACATCATGAAGACCTTGAAAGAGAATTTACACAAGCCCAAAATCAACAAAAGATCTATGCAAACAAGAAGTGTACGGAAAGGTCGTTTGAGGCCAGAGATCTGGTGTTTTTAAGGCTATAACCATATAAACAATCTTCCCTCAAGAAGAATGGGACTGAAAAGTTGAAACCCCGGTTCTATGGACCCTACAAGGTAATTCGAAGGATTGGAGAAGTAGCTTATAGAATAGAACTCCCCAAAGACAGTAAAATACATAATGTGTTCCATGTCTCCCGACTTAAAAAGGTTCTCGAGCAGCACTTGGTGCCATGCAGTGAACTACCTCCCCTAGATGATGAAGGGAAACTCACTTTATACCCTGAGATCATTCTGGATACGTAGAAAAAGGAGCTTAGGAACCGAACCATTACCGAATACCTAATTAAATGGAGGAATCTCCCAAATGAGGATGCTACTTGGCTACTTGGGAGAAAGAGGAAAATCTAAATATGCTTGAGGACAAGCAAAATTGAGACGAAGGGACTGTGATGACCCCTATTGTATCACCTAATGTACATTTTATTAAACACACCAATAATAATGATAGCATATATTATGGGGTCCAGTAGAAATATATAAATAAGCAATTATTAAAATAATGTTAATATATTGCAAAAAGAAATAAATCATTAAATATTATTAATATATTAAATAAGGTTATTATAAATAATTGATTAAACCATGTTAATGTATTTAATATATTTAATAATGAATAAATGAATTGTTAAGTGAATAAAGTAAATGCAATTAATATGATTAAGGGACTGTGAATATATCCCGATTACACCCCTCACGGGAAGTGGTGGGACGATAGTCGCAACCTGGGTTGCGACCACCGTCACACCCCTTCCCACGGAAGGGACCCGTGGAGGGACGCAACCCTTCCCCTTCATGGGGTATAAGGAAGGTGGCCACGACAAGGGAGTGGGGAGGAGGTGACGAAAAGGTGAGGTCTACAAACTACAACTGCGGACTGCGGGCTGCGGACTGCGAACAGGTAAGCGTTATTTACTGGCCACAGGGGTATATATATGTGTGTGGACGTGTGTGCCACACACACACACATATATTACTAAATAGTCTGTCATACATAAATATATACCAATTCCTTTAACAAAACTATAGTAGGATAGTGATATTATCTCATGTGTATGTAGCAATGAATATAGGTATGTATGCATAATATTTATATGTATGTAGGATCATGTAAATGTAGGCTTAATTTATGAATTAAAAAATGATAATTAATTGTAGGATGTATATGAATAATGTGGCTATATGATGGAGGCTATTGGGAGGAAATTCTCTTAGCCTAATTCAGGGATTATGATAATCCCTGGTAGGCAGTATATACTGAGTATGGATATGCATATATGTTATGGCTTGGGTGTCAAAAGCTCACCCAAGAAGAGATGGATCTGGCTGGTCCTCTCTCGTAGACTTGGATGATAAGATGCATCATCCAAGGTAAGGAATTGATCATATATGATGGTCTTCCTTGGTAGGCTTGGATGTAAGATGTTACATCTAAGACAGGAATCGAATTATCCCTCGATTTCCTGGTATGGCTTGGAACCAAGATGGGTTCCAAGAAGGTGAGCATTACAACCGCCTAGGGACATGTCCCAGTACTGCACTCGTATCTTTTTTATTAAATAAGAATTGAGATTAGTTTTAATTAATTAATTGAAATTTAATTGCAAATTAGATTATATATATATATATATATTTGTTGCATTCTAACAGTTTGTTTTGCAGGACAATGATCTCTAACTAGTAGGGACATTACATTCATTTCCTTTAGCAAAAACAAGTGTGCCTAGAAAAATTAAAGAAGACATAAAGTTTGGTTGAGTCCTCCTAAACAACCTGCAAAATAGATACGTTAGTAGTCAAGATGTTTGGATGAAATGAAGCTTTGACAAGCGTAATCTTCAACAATCGTCTTGCAAAAACCAGTTAGGCTGCTGAAAAACTCACAAACAGACCAGGGTTAGCATTAGTAATAATCAAATTGAAACATGAAAACCCTAAAATGCAATCTATTTTGAAAACACAGAAGCAGAATTTTGTACGATAATTCTCACCTGATCGTACGACAATTCTCACCTGCTCGTACGAGGACACAAAGGAACTTGTACGAGGTAAAAAGGGAACTCATACGAAATTCTGAATCAAACCTGGCCAGAAACTTGCTAGATTTGAAATTTGATGATGCTAAGAGGCCAAAAATGAGATTTTCGACCCCACGGTGGGCACCATAATGTCGTGCCTGTGAAGTGTGATACCTGCAGTTGCAACACAAACACTCAATAGATCATTACAAGCATGGTTAGCAAATAAGAAGAAAATAAAAGATGAACCATGACAAAGCGACCTATCGCCTCCTAAGAGATGCGAGTATGGATTTGCTCTCAGATCTGGATAAGCAATCTCAGTGACTTGACTACACCTAGACGGAGGATTTGAAATGATATGATATGCAAGCTAGATGAGATTGATTATGCTAGATTGATCCAAGAGGCTAATTAAGCTAATTATATGCATGATTAAGCTAGGATGATGATGCAATTAAGCTAGAAAAGAGATTGATTAAGCTACATGATTTAACAATTATGCTAGAAAATGATCAAATTAAGCTAGTCCAATTGACTATAACAATAATGCTCAAATGATATGACTATAGTAACAATTCCTAAATTGATAATGAGATGGGATCCTTTGTGCTCCAAAATGGGGGATATTTATAGGATTTATAAGGCCAGGGGTGAGGTTGCAGGAATCAACGATCAAGATTGAGTTTGAAGATACCAAGGGTGAAATTGGAGGAGGTTGGAGAAGAGGTTGGAGGAAGGGACACTTGTCATCTCTATAGTGACAAGTGTCAAGGAGCCTTGCTCATAAAAGGGCAAGTGTCCAAGAGAGGAGATATGTGGCCAAAGTGCCATGTTCCTTAAGAAGAAAATATCCACACCATAGGAAGTTAGGATGAGGTTAGAATGTTAAGAGGCATGTGGGTAATTTGAATTTAAAAATTCAAATAATAGGAAAAGACTAATTAATTCTCAACAACTCATAAATTGATTTGTTTTAATTAATTAGGAGATCAGAGGAATTGATTGAAAAGGGGAAAGGATAAATTAATTTGAATGAATTAATCAAAGGGGACTATGGAAATGAACCTATTAAATAAATCCTTAGATTTATTAATAAGTAGATGAAAGAGAGAATTTAATCAAATTGCCTAATGAACTCAATTAAATTAGGAAGGGGGATTAATTAAATAATTGCTTATTGAATTAATTATCTTCAAACCATTTTTAGGTGTATACACTTATACGTGTATGAAATTATGAATATCGATTTAATTAATGCTTGTGATTCAATAGAGAGGTCAAATTCCCATCTCAATTTCAAGGATAATCTCTTCTAGTGATGTTCAATGTGAACTATAGATCATCTAATTCCCAACAAGGGATATTTACATAGGGCCATTTTAAAAGAACCCTTGAAAAATAAGTTTGGATCTAACTATTTGTTGTCATATAGAGAGCTTACCTTTTGTAATGTGAAATTGTAAATTAGTGACATGGATTTGTTGTCCTTTCCATGTGGTAGGCTTACAAAGCTCACAATTCTAAATTGGAAAAAGTTATTAAGATGTAGAAATACTTGGTCACAATTTAAAGTAGACAACCCAATGAGTTGCTTGGTTAATTAAGATTATGTTAAGATGTTATAAAAATGAAAGTAGAACATAATAGTGGTAACCAATAGTGATTCTTGCAATTTTCGAAGTGCACTTTCCCCAAATCAAGTCCATTGCATAAAGTTAACCATAATATTAAACAAACATTTTTTTGATTTAAGAATCATCATCTAACACATCCCAAAATTCTGACATAGTAGCAAATCATATTACATCATCTATCACAATCACATTAATATCAAACTAAACTAAATACATTTATTTATTTAAATTTTACAAATTTATTATCAGTTATGCAAGTATTTCTAAACTCTATATCCTTGGTCGAAATTATTTATCCTTATTATTTAATTGATATGCACTTAAAATATTTAAAAAGATTCCATATTTTTCTTTTCACTAATAAACCAAAACCGAAATAGACCCACAAGACTGACCGCTGTGCTCATAAACTTCTTTTTCTTTTTGAAGGTTTCGAGTGCCTTAGCTACCAAAAGCTACTTGTACATTCATTTGCAATATCACTTCATTTAGAAATCAGCTAAAACTGTTTTGCATTTGATATGCTGGCTGTTGTTTCTATTTTCTTAGAAAAAATCACCTCTACGTATAAATGGTGAATGCAGAGAGATACACAGAATTCAGAGATTTTCTATACAAGGTTTTTTGGGCCTGGAAAGTTTAGGCAAAAACATGATATGAATCTCATCCACAGAAGAAACAATGGTATACACCAGTTCCATCTGTTGCATCCGTTACAACAATCATCTCAAACTGGATTATGAAGTAGATGTATGCCTCCAAAAATTAAACCATCTCCAGAAGCCTTATATTTCCTGAAGAATTGGCAGCTGCTAATGTTTGTGTTTGCCCTCTCCAGCAAACACATGAAACAAACTGTGCATCATCATCTTCCATCTCCAGTCCTGTCACCGGGTCTGCAGAGTTGAACTTATAAGATGCCACAGGCATTGGAAGTGATTTGTGGTATACAAAAACCTGAAAGACATTTACAAAAAATGTCACTGAAACATTAATATTTGATTTGCATAACATCAAATAATTGAAATTTCATGAACATAAATTAGATTGATGCCTCAATCAACGTGTTCCAAGCTGGAAAAACTATTGATGATTCCTTTATTAGAAATTTTTGCATACATTTAAAAAGTGTTTGGATGTTTGAATACACTGATATTCTCTTATTCAAACTCTCATACTTTGAAATTTTTCTGTACTGTTCTTGGCAGTCAAGTCGTTGCAAACTAGATCTAGAAGCCTTGTCCCTAGAAGTAATAAGCATAAATAAGCATTGATCTATGCAAAGATGTTCTATAGACAACCCACGCAATGGCAATAGCATTTTACCTCATTTGTTTCTGAACCAGAGGCAATATACCCATCAGAAACAGAAAGCCCAACAAAATTCTGAAGAGAACACAAACATTCTAGATGTCAGTTGGCAGTATACGAGGCAAATCTTAAAATTGCATTTTGGTAACCATTACATCAATCCCAAGTACCAAATAGCTGAATCTTAGATACAAATTTGCTGGAAAAACAATTGAATCTCTTCAGCAGAAAAAAAAAGAGGCCATTCAGTGATGATCACACACCTTTACATTTGAATGCCCGGTAAATGTCCGGACAGGATTCACAGGACTGCCAAGTACTCTTGCCTTGTTTGTTGCTAAATCCCAGAGCTTGATTGTGTTATCCGTGGAAGCAGAAACAAGTGAACCCGAATCAAGAAACTTGACATAGCTCACAGTCTTATTGTGACTTGCCAAGATGCACAAAGGTGCTCTTATATTCCGAAGATCATAGCAATAGACCTTATAGTCTGCTGAACCCAATGCAATTAGACGACCAGAATCTGGTGCAAACTGAACAGAGCAGACATTTGCCTTTGTCCGGATTGTAGCAATACTTTTTTCCTGTCAAAATGAAAAGAAACAATTGGTGTGCATCAGTACAAAGAAATAACCAGATTTGAACCTAAGGAAACAGTCATACATTTTCATCATTTTATTTAAAATTTCATTATGTTATATTCCAATAGCATAGTAGATGCCTTAAAGACTAAAATATTAGCAATCATCTGGGCATGTATAACTCACTTGTGCAAGTCCAATGTGCTATATAAACCATGTATAACTCACTTGTGCAAGTCCAATGTGCTATATAAACCACTTCTCTATAATATACACTAGATTTTATGACTAACATGGTTATAAGCTGGAAATTGACGATCTATGGCCTGTTTTTTAAATTGTGGCCGTATTTTACAATTTTAATTGAAGAAAGGTCATTTGTAATAACAAATTTTGATAACCCTAAATTTTATAGGCATCAATTTTGATAACAATAAAAATTAACAAACTGTCAAGAAATTTTTATTCCAGAGGGATATGCTTGGCCTGAAATTCCAGGCCTGGTTGTAAGAAAAATGTGATTACCTGATTAATGTTCCAAAGCTTCACCATGCCATCATCACCTCCACTGGCTAATCTTGTTGGATCAGATTGGCAAAAGTCAACTGACCAAACACGTTTCCCATGCTCTTTGAAGTCCATAATAGATTGGCTTTTACTTACATCCCACAGCTGCAACATAAGTCAGAGGGAAAGAAAAAATTTAACAACTCTTTTTAATTTAAATAGACAAATTATAGCCTAATTATAGGCATAGGATAAATAGATAAAGTCCATATAATTTTAAAGCAAAGATGTTAAGGTTGAGGAATTTTGCAAACATACCCGCACAACACCATCAAAGTCACTAGAGGCCATCTGGTTTTTGATATAACTATTCCAACAGATATTGCTAAATTTGGATTTACTTGTCATCTCAACGACAGGATAATGAATATCCATATTCTCATGTAAGACTGTATTGTACTCAAAGACTTTAATTTTCTTATTGACTCCTGCGGTGGCAAAGAATTCTTTGTCTCGATCAAAACTCAAGGAACACACTAAATTAGAAGAGTTAAGCAAGTCCCCGTGCTGTAGGTTCGCAATCACCTTGAATTTGCTGAATCTCAAATATTTGCATAAGCTATCAAAGAAAGAGCCAAGCTGATCATTCATTCTCCCTGCACCTTGACGCGCTATACCTGCTAAACTGTCAACTGAGCTCACATTACAAGTATCCGTTCCCACAACAGGTTCCCATCCGATACTGCTCGTGCTTGAATGTTTTCCTGCCGAATGACCAATAAATTGCTTTGCTTTGCATCTCGTGGAAAAATAAACTTGTTCTAGTTTTTTGAAATGTTTCATCAACCGGGCACTTCTGGATAGGAGTTCTTCCTCTCTATCAATCTGGACATCAGATTTTCCATGCTTCCTTCTACTACTTGCCCTATGAAACTTACTCTCTTGTCGAAGGTGTTTTCCTAGCATGGTTCCTTTTCCAGTTGGTATATTGCCAGTGTTCGTGAAACTTGGTTCACTGATCTGATCAAGTTGGCTAGATGAATCTATGGAATTCTTTCCTTTAGAAATTGGGGATTTATCATTTCTGTCGAATGCAAGATGCTGAAGAATTAACTGTTGTCTCAGAACTTCTTCTATGTCTAGTGTCAGGCAAGTAATAACATCAGATAATTTATCAGCCCTCTCTTGCTTTTGCTTCTGCAATTGAAGCAGGAAATCTAGCAATAATTCTGTGTCAGCAATTTTTCCCTTCAACTTCACTGCAGCTTGTCGTTCTTCCAAAGCCTCTTTGGCTTCACTGATCATTTCACTCTGAAGAACTTCACTGTATCACAATTAACCACCAAATTTTAAACTGTGAGGTAGGTATTTTATGAGTTAGTCTCTGTAGGATCTAAAATTAAATGCATATAAAATAATAATAGAGAATTACAATTAGAAATGATATAGGGGAACACGAAATATAGTACATTGAGTTTTTATTTTATATTGTGAAATATCAAATATCTGTTAATAAAACACAAATTAAAACTTTGAATCATATAAATCTAAAACACTCTTCCTTGATTCAAGGCAGAAACAAACAAATAATTTGGAGTATCTGTTAGTTTGCCTCACCTTACCACTTTATAAACTCGGTCTGTCTACTAATACTAATCAACTAAACTCTGTCTCTGTCTCTATCTCCTAATACTAATCAACTAGTGTTGACATCTGTGCGCATCCTCTTAATGTCTAACCCCTTGCTTCATGTTCTCTTGTGTAAGAAAATCCTATCAACCTATACAATTAGTGTCATGTACACTGCCTCCTACAATCTAAAGATCTATGGTTTTTTTCTAACATTGCTTGACAAGATCATACTGAAATTCATCTATCAACATGCCTTGATCATATGTACCATATATAATATGAACAAGATTTGTCCTTGCTTTTAACTATAATGACCATTGTTCTGGTGATTCCTTGTACTTACAGCACTCAAGGAGTCAAGAACATTCTCAACCAGTGTGCAACTGCATAACCACAAACACATTAGCTGAACACACTTCGTCTTTGCTCGTCTAATATAGACAACACCTTGAAGTCTTTGCTCGTCTAATATAGACAACACCTTAAAAAAGTATGAAGTCACTCATTAATTGATAATAAAAACCGACTTCCCCCTTATCAGTCAAGACATGGAAAACAGAATTACATAACTCCACCAAACCACTGCTTTAACCAATGCTCAACAAAAGAAAATCAAAATTGAACACAACACTGAATAACAGAAACACCAAAGTAGAACTGAAAATGCAACAGCACTATCAAAATTGTCTCTCAAACAATATGTCTAATCTTGTTTCACATGGGAATCTTGCTCCACCCTCTAGTTAGTCCTCCAACCTTCTCTTTGACCTCTGCCTTCCCCTTAACTAATTAAAGTGCATGATCATCTTCTGCAAAATAAGGTTCCTCTTCCTGAGGATAAGCAACATAATTCAAATTTATTTTTTCCTCTATTTTAACCAAAAAAAACAATCATATGCATGATGGTCAAAATTTTTAGACAAACTTTTAACAAATCTTTTATTTTGAGATCATTGTTTTCTTTTTTTTCTTGATAAAGAACAACTTCACTTGTTCAAATCCGCGAGGACAATGGCCCAGCGAAAGCACAAGGCCTTGCGAGCACAATGACCCAGCAGGGATTTGAGACCATTGTTATTAGTACTAGAAGAAGAAATTGTAAAATCATCGCAACAATTGTGATAAGGAATTTCTTATGTTTTGATAATCTAACATTTTTTTTTGTTTAGCCATCACAACATATATTTTTTAATTATAGAAATGTATTCAACCTGCATATGAAATACACAAACAATATCAAAATTGACTTGATTTAGTTTGTGTATTAACTATAACATTTCCAAAACAAACATAAATGAAATTGAAACCATCTAATACAATTGCAATCAACATATCATCTTCAAATAATTCCCTTCTAATACGCTAATCATTTTAAATACTTTTAAAAATCTGAAACATCCTCTTCTTCATTCAATCTAATATTCAAAAGTTGTATCAACAGATGAATGTTCTTATATGTTAGTTATTTATCATATAAATCATTTAGTGCTTGTGTACTTCAAAGGCATTAAATGAACATTAATCTTTTTTCTTTTTTTTTTTGATAAAAGGTTATAACCGCATTATATTAATAGTAATACTAATTATATAAAATTGGATTACAAAGGACCAGAAATTATAGTACTGACAATAATTACATGATATTGATATGTTGATACAACTTTTGAATATTAAATTGAATGAAGAAGAGGATATTTTAGATTTTAAAAACCATACTTATTTATATTATTTATTATGAACAATCATTTGAGAAGAACAAGTTGATTTAAGCAAGGCAAGTGTTTATTTGTCTTTTTTTGACAATTCAATGAAGTTTACTAGCATGTGTAGGAGTTGTGTGATAAGATTCAAATAAAACACACTTTTAAATAAGGGTTTGACTTTTTTAAGAAATCATCAACATTCATTTAACAATCAAAGCATTTTTCAGTTTCAATTGCATCATACTCTTTGCTCCCTAATTCACAAGTCTAAGCACAATATCACCTCTACTAAAATAATGATGCTTTTGTATTACTAGATATTTATTTTATTTAATGGGAGAGGACGTTACCACTCGTATAACTTGGAGAAAAAAAAAATTAAATCATCTATTTTTTTCTAATTTATTTTAAAATTATATTGAAAAAATTCCTTGTTTTTAATCATCTCTTATATCACAAAATATTTGTCTGAACTTGGCAAATATCAAATTTAATTTTAAAACATGATCAAATTCAACTAATATAAATCTAATACCTCACGATCCGGAGTCTATAGGGTTATTTACAAGTAAGGATAAGACAGTAACATCTCACCAAAATATTGTGGTTTCGAGGGATAACAATGTGGATGATCTGCTTCCAAATCTTAATACCTCGAATTCCTTGGATAATGTCTCTCATTTATTATCACTAAATGATGGTGGTGGGATTCCTGTCTGTTCTGAGAAGCCAAAAGAATACTTAGAGGGTTGTCAGGGGATTGGTCAGATTTTTGCTAAGAATGATGGGGTTGTTTTGGAGTCTAATGTTGGGGCTTCTTCTCTAGGGTTTCCTAATGATGCTACCCTTGCTCAACAAGTCAAAGAATTGGTGTCTAATAATTCTTCGCAGCATGTTGATGTGGATGTGGATAATAACGCCACCTTAGGAAATAATATTCAGCTGGGGGATATTCTTGTTATTGTGCCAGATGAAAATCTGGCTCAACAAGTAAATGATCTTTTTAAAGATCATGAGCATTAGATGGATGAGGACATTACGAATAGGGTTATTTGTTCCATTGAGAATGACTTGGGGGGAATTAAATCGACCCTTCCTATCTCTGCATCTACTAACCCTTTTGAGGTTTTGGCTTCAATAGAAGTGGGCATCATCGGTAATCTAGCCATGACTTCTCCTAAGTCAAGTAAGAGTTTACCAATTGTTCAAACTACTCTAATTAGGGCTTCATCTGTGGTTTCTCCTAGTAGGGGTAGGCCTCCAAAGAATCGAAAAACTCAATTGGAAATTGATGCTGGGATTCAACAGACTTTGTCTCTTTCTCTTGGTGATGGGAAAGGGAAGCATTCGGTTTCTGTTGGTGATGCTATGAAAGCAAGTTGTACTCCTAAGGGTAAGAGGAGTAAGAGGTCTGTTATCAGTCCTCCTGTGACTAGATCGAGGGCTGTGAAGCGTAATCTTCAAAGTAGTTTTGGAGAAGGGAAGTCTTCTCCATCTAAATGAAAGAGAGGAGCCTCGGTCTCCCCTCGAGAGCAATGAGAATTATATCTTGAAATGTTAGGGGCTTCAATGCCCCTAACAAGAGGCGCTTAATTAAGTCCCAGATGGACTTAGTTAAGTGTGATATTTTCATGTTGCAAGAGACAAAATTGTCAAAGGAGTTTGCTGATTTGGTTTTTTCTTCTTGGAGAAAGTGGGATTTCCTCTCCTCTCCAGCTTGTGGTGCGTCAAGGGGTTTGGCATTGCTTTGGAATAACTATAACATTGAGGTTGAGCTAGTTGCCTCTGTTGTAAACTAGATGTTGGCCTTAGTTAAAAGCAAGCTTTCGAAGGTTAAGTTTTGGCTTTTTAATATTTATGCTTCTTCTGGCATTCAAAGGAAGACTAAATTATGGGAAGAGCTTAAGAGGATTTCCTCCCCTTTAAGGCATGGTCCCTTTATAATCTTTAGGGGGGATTTTAATGCTATCAGTGACTTGGGAGAAAAGAAAGGAGGTATTCTTCCTAATAAAAAAATTATGAAAGACTTTGGGATGTTCAATAAGGACATGGGTCTTTTTGATTGTCAGTTTTGGAATGGGATTTTCACATGGACAAATATGCGAAGAGATTTTTCACAGATTGAGGAAAGGTTAGACCGGTTTTTGTTATCAGATGTTTGGATTGATTCAAAGTTTGAATTTTTTTCCTCTATTCTTCCAATTTCGGGGTCAGATCATTTTCCAATTTCCCTATCAATTCTGGAAGATAAAGCTCCTTTTAAGTCACCTTTTAAATTTGAACCTATGTGGTTTAGAGATTCTTCCTTTTTGCCTTTGCTCAAAAAATGGTGGAGTTCTGCTCCTTATTGCTTTGGATCCCGAATGTTTCAGATTGCTAAGAATTTTTTTTTGAAATTGAATATTAGAGAATGAAATATCTTGCATTTTAAGAACATCTTTCAGGAAAAACAGAGGATTCAAGATATGATTGAATGTCTTAATTCACATGTGATTCAACATGGTATGGTGCCACTTGTTTTTGATGAACTAAAATCGTTAAAAGCATAGCTTGAAGAAGTTTTGACCAAAGAAGAAATCTAATGGAGACAAAAATCGAGGGAGATTTGGCTTTCAGATGGTGATAGAAATACAAAAAAAATTCACTCTTCAACAAAAATTAAGAGAAGTAGAAATAGGATATCTTGTATTGAGTGTCCAAATGGCAAACTTTTAACAAAATAGGAGGATATTGCTTCAGAGGCAGTTAGGTTTTTTAAGTCACTATTATCTTCGGAGCTTGGAGATCTTCATAATAACATTTCTTCTAATATCCCTTCTTTGGTATCTTCGGAAGATAATAAAATGTTGATGTCTCCTTTTTCTTTGGATGAAGTTAAGAATGTTGTTTTTGCAATGAACCTTGATAAGGCTCCGGGACCAGTCGGTTTTACTCCTTTATTTTTTCAGAAATGCTGGGATTTTGTGGGAAATGATGTTTTATTGGCCCTTGAGGAAGCTAGAAGGAATAGGTCTGTTTGGAAAGAGCTTAATACTACAATGATTACAATTATTCCTAAAAAAGTGGTTACCAAGACATTTGTTGATTTTCGCCCTATTGCTTTATGTAACACTTTGTACAAGATTTTTACCAAGGCTATTTCTTTAAGGTTGGCTGAAATTCTGCCTAGGATCATTTCTTTAGAACAAGGTGGTTTTGTTCCAGGAAGGGAGACGACAAAGGGAGCGATAGTGGCGCATGAGGTTTTGCATTCTATTTCTACTCAGAGAATCCCGACCATGATCCTCAAATTAGATATGATGAAGGCATATGATAGAGTAGAATGGGGGGCTTTGTGTGTTGTTCTACTTAAATTGGGCTTTGTGTGTTGTTCTGCAAGGTTTTTGGTTCTAATTAATGGCTCCCCTTGTTGTTTTTTCTCCTCGTCTAGGGGTTTGAGGCAGGGGGATCCCCTGTCTCCTTTCTTGTTCATTCTTCTAGCTGAAACGTTTAGTTGGGCTATAATAGCCACTAAGTTGGGAGGGCTTTGGAAGGGAATTAGGATTCAGAATGTTCCACAAAGCATTTCCCATTGCTTGTTTGCAGATGATACCTTGTTATTTGGTCAGGCTTCTTTGGGTGAGGCAAGAGTGATAAAGGGGATAATACAGAAGTATGCATCCTTTTCTGGTCCGAGAGTAAATGTTGATAAGTCAAAGATTTTTTTCCTTCATGTTTCACAATTGGTTCAGGATAGATTGAAGATTTTTTGAGGATTTGCATTTGGAAATCTTCCTTGTTCTTATCTTGGTATACCTTTCTTCATTAAGCAGGATAAAGTTGAGTTTTGGGATAAGATTATTTTAGTTATCTCTAGAAGGATCCCTGGAATCATAGATGGTTATCTTTGGCTGGTAAGATTGTTCTTATTAAGTCTGTCCCAAATGTTGTTCCTATTTATCTCATGTCTGTTTTGCAGTCTCCGAAAGCAGCTATTGTTAGTTTGCAAGATACTCTTAGGTCCTTCCTTTGGAGTAATAATAAAGATGGTAAGAAGAAACTCCCTCTGGTAGCATGGGATAAAGTGTGTTTGCCTAAAAACCTTGGGGGCACAGGTATTAGGAGTCTGGAAAGTCACAATTTAGCCTTAGGTGCTAAGCTGGTTTGGAAATTGTATGAGAGACCGTTCTCCTTTTGGGCACAGATTATGTTTGCTAAATATTTAAATAACAGACCAAGAGAGTATGTTTTTCAAGTTTCTAATTTACCGTCTGGTTCAACTATTTGGAATTTTCTATGTAAATGTAAATCAGTGATTTTGCCTCATCTCTCATGGATTGTTCATAATGGTAGAAAGGTCAAGTTTTGGGAGGAAGTTTGGAATGGACATCCCCCTCTAGTGAATACGAGGGATTGGTCTCCTTTAATTTCCACTCTTTCTTCCCTTTGGGGTGTCTTTGTGGCTGATTATTTTGAAATTGAGTATAGTGGGAATCTTAAGGTGGCAAGATGGAAATCAATTGAGTTTTTAAATATTGATCAAAATGTGAAATTGGAATATGAAAAAATGTTGGGGGAGAGAGTAATAATTCTTTCTGATGCTGACGATGAACTTATCTAGACAAGGAATATCTCTGGTAAGTACACAGTTAAGGATGGCTATAATTCTCTCTTGGTTGCTAAAGATTTATCTACTTGGCCATACAAGCTATTTTGGCATATGGCTTGCCTCCCAAAGGCTGGTGCTTTTGCTTGGTTAGCAGTGCAGGAAAAGGTCCTTACAAGAATGAGGTTGGACAGGTTGGGTATTACTGCAGTATTTTCTTGTGTCTTTTGTAATAAAAAATTAGAATCCTCTGCACACTTGTTTCTTCATTGTGATTTTGCCTATGCTTGCTGGCAGTGGTTGTTTGAAAAGCTAAATCTATCATTTGTTATTGGTAAGGATCTCCTTTCCCACTTTAGAGCCTGGCCTCTCCTGTTTGCCTCATCTTTCTATGCATGTCTTTGGATTGTTTCTCCATCTATTGTGATTTGGAATATTTGGTTAGAGCGTAATAATAGGATTTTTAAACAAACAAACTCTTCCTTGGCTGAGGTTTTATTGAGGATTGAATCTTCCATCTCTGAAGTTGCTTTGTCTTTTATCTATAAGAATTTGGAAAACCTTACCTCTTTTTCTCACTGGGATGGTAGGGTAACTCGTGTCTGGAGGATGTTATCAGTTTTACCTTCTCATGGATCTATTTTGAATAAGACTAATGCTATAAGTAAGAGAAATTTTGCTTGCTGGAAACCTCCTCTGCAAGGGCACTTTAAATTGAATTTTGATGGTGCTTCTCGTGGGAACCCTGGTTTGGCAGGGGCAGGTATGGTAATTTATGATCATAAGGTAAGATTGATTCAGGCTCGTTGTCATGCGATTGGTTTCAAGTCTAACAATTGTGCAGAATTCTTTGCTTTGTCCTTGGGTTTGGATATGACTATATCTTTGGGAATTAAGGACTTGATAATTGAGGGTGATTCTATGGTTATTATTCAAAGTGTCATGAAAAATAAGTCGAATTGTTGGCAACTACAATATATACTTGATCATATTTTGCAAAAATTAGATTTGTTTAATTCCTTCTTGATTTCCCACTGTTATAGAGAAGTGAATAAGATTGCAAATTTCTTGGCTAACTTAGCCATTGATAGTGATGCTAATATGCGGGAGGTAAGGGTGGATGAGATCCCTTCCTAGGTTTCAGAATATTTGAAGTAAAGGAGGTAAGCTTACATGGTAAATGTAATGGTTATCTTCTGATGTAACCAGTAAGGATGGATAGTGGTAATATTTTCTTTCGCATATGTCATAGAGGAGGGTATTATATGCCTTATCATAATTCCTTTGTCTTATGACATATTCGGTAAGTATCTCTGTATAGAGCGAGGGGAGTGTGGAGTCTGCATTCAGGTGCCTTAAATAGTTTAAGCATAGTTGTAGTCTTCATCAACCTCCTTATTGGGTGTGGCTTTTCTTTTGTATGTGACATCGAGGAGGGTGTTGTTCGCCTTATGAGAACTCCCTTGTTAATGGCATATTCGGCAAGAATTTCTACATGGAACAAGGAGGGTGTGGGGTCTGCAATTGTGTGTCTGATTGGTTTGGCATGTTTTTTGTTTTGTATAAGTCTGGTGTGGATTTTTTTTCATATTTAATTGGCCTGTTATTATAAAGGTGCTTTGAGTACTCGGGATTGTTTAGCGTATCTTTCTGGAAGTACTCATTACATGTTATTGTTTGTTGTTCTGCACGGGCACTTTCCTTTAATCATTTCTTGGTGTTGGGTTTGTGTGTGTTAATCATGTTTGGTTAAGTTGGGAGGGATGTCTTGGGTATCTTCGCTCGTGCGTTCTCCTTGTTCGGTCATTCACTGGTGATTACAATGACATGTTAGTTTGCTTCATTTCTAGGTTTTCAGTGAGAATTGTGGTTTCATGGCATGCTTGTTTCCACATTGTATTGGGTAATTTCACGTTGCCAGCCTGTTGCTTGATCTTCTGTGATCATATTTCAGGGATGCGCCTTGCACACTTGTGGAGGTTTCTACGGTTTTTTATAATGCTCCTTTATGTGAATGGTATATATGGAAGTTTTGTGGTTGGTTTTTATGTCTCTCTCTTTTTTGTCTCTACGTATTATATGTCAAAATGATCTGTTTCGTCCGGAAGCTTTTGGTTTGGGTTGGTGGCTGGTGGCTATCCTTCAAATCTTGGAATCTACAGATCAATTGGTATCTGAGTTGGCTCCTTCTTTTGTTGTTTTTTTCTTAGATCGTTCTGTGGTCTTTTATGTGGATTGGATTTATTTTGGCTCCACGAGGACTTTAGCATCCTCTCTTTCTCCTCATTTGGGTTCTGTTATGCTTGATCACAATGTTTATTTTGACAGGGTCTCTGATTATGGTTTCCTTTTTGCTATGTGGTATCATTCTAACCAGTGGTTTAAAGAATTGTGTTTCAAAGACAAGGGTGGTTCAGACTAGTGTTTTTTTGGTAGCAATAGCTATGCATCTTTCTGAGATCATACTTTAATCTTCCTCCTATATGCTTCCATTGGCGGCTTCCTTTATATCTAATACGGCTTGTGTAATTGGGATGGGTTTTTTTTTTATGTAGTATGTCAATGGGCATTTTGTATTGGGTAGAATAGGCTTGTGTTAAGCAATACTAAAAGGTTTTCTTACTGGTTCTTTCCCTTCAATGCTTTTTGAACCAAACATTCTAAAAAACTTTTAAAAATTAATATAGTTCAGTAGTTCTATCCACTTTTATCAAAAAAAAAAACTTAATATAAATCTAATCTAAATATTTTAGATATATTAAATTAAAATAATTTAAAATCTTTAAATAAGAAACATACAAAATATAATAAGATCAATGATACTGTACAAATACTATATATTAACATATAAATATAATTTCTAATATATAAATGTAGAATTAGTGGCTGATATTATATATAATAATCAATGAAAACTAAGAATAAACAAAGCAATGCTGAGTCGAAAAGAGCGGAAAGGTAAAATAATGCAGATATAAATATATCAAGAAACTTCAACTTGCATATTCGCGTCTAAATATTTTAGATATATTAAATTAAAATAATTTAAAATCTTTAAATAAGAAACATACAAAATATAATAAGATCAATGATACTGTACAAATACTATATATTAACATATAAATATAATTTCTAATATATAAATGTAGAATTAGTGGCTGATATTATATATAATAATCAATGAAAACTAAGAATAAACAAAGCAATGCTGAGTCGAAAAGAGCGGAAAAGTAAAATAATGCAGATATAAATATATCAAGAAACTTCAACTTGCATATTCGCGTCCATGGCTGAACCTCATGGCGTTTTCCCTTTCTTTGAACAGAAAAAACAAATCTGAACCACCAATCCTGCGGTCAGAACTGGGGCTCTTCTTTATCGCATTTTGATTCAACTGTTGTTTATCATCATTACGATCCCGTGAACGAAAGGAACACGCACAGGTTAATTTATCAGGGCATGCAAAATATAACAAAGGAAGCTCGAGCCAGACTTTGGACAAACCTACAGCAGTCCTAACAAAAATCCCGAAACTATTCACCCTACAAATTTAAGGTAAATTGAAACAATTTTTTAAACATATGTTTGCCAAATTTGAAATTTAACAAATTAAATTCGATGAATCCTGTGACATTCTTTGGAAGTATAATGGGTTTTTAACTCTGTGTTGTGTCTAAAAAATCATATTTTGAAACTTGTGACCATGTTTTCAACGACTCAACCCTCAATATCAATAACTAACCAGTACCACACAAATAACTCTTCATAGGACAATCTACGTGAAACATCAAATAAAACAAAATTATGAATGCACCGACGTGTGTTATGATGTTATTTTTGAAGCAGATAGAGAAGTAAAACCAAATGTCAATCATACCACAACAACAATTGCGGTTGAGGCAGAGTCATTGAACGACCCACTTATCACAAAGGCTGCAAAGTCTGCAGCTTTATAACTTTTTAATGACATTATGGACAGCAAACAAGAAAATAATCACCTCTTCTCACACTTCGGATTGTCTGAGAAAAACTCAAGGATGCAGCGCCAATAGTATTCTTGTTTTACTAGCATTCATTAAATATAATCCAATGTATGGGCTGTGTTTGCTGCTATGTTACCAGAAACATGAGGAAAGACCCTGCTTCACATTTTGACTAGAGAAATGATTCACCGAGCCACGTTTCGTACAAAATAGTCCCAGTCAATTGAAGTTTTTGTCCAATGATAATCTGTCCTTTCCAGTAGATTTTTGTTTACTGGATATCTGAGAAAATTATAGTTAATAGATTTTTTAATAAATATTATTCAAATATATCATGAATTATTCTAAATACATATTTTATTTATTATTATTGAAAAAATTATCAAGCTGGAATGTCCACTATCTCCTCTCATTCGTCATAATTATGAAAACATATAATACATTTTTAGAATCTCTAGTGTTGGTCTTTGTATCAAAAGTTCAGTTCTTCCAAATAACAATCAATTGATTAAATTATATTTTTTCAGAGATGATGAGCAAGTATGATAGAGTGTTTGAAAGGGCATCGATCAGGAGTGAGGTGTACTCAAAGGAGGGGATGATGAGAATGATATTTCGAAGATTGTGATCTAAACGTTTGGGGAAATCCTCTATCTTCTGTGGAGGATATCAGACTGTTAGATATTTGATTTGATGTGTGCAAAAGCATAAGCTCTGTTAACCTTGGTTCACATGCGATCTAGCATTGTCAGGGGTTCTAAAGGGTAAGTTCTTAGACTATTATGGCTCCTCTGGTTAGGGCCTTAAGAGCTCGGCTTCCTCCTCTTGCCTTGCCTTGCCTTATGAGTGTCAATTTGCTATGTGAGGTTGGTTAGGTTTCTACTCATAGCATGTTGCCTCTCTTTGCTCTTGTTGAAGCCCCTCTTTCGATAGTGATAGATCTTGGAGGATTGAGCTCAGTCAACTCGAGTGCCTATGAGGTTAGGCCTTCAGATGTGCCCTTACTCCATTTGGCTTTTATTGTGGTTGGACCTTCGTCCCCCTCCTCTTTGAGGATTGTGCCTCCCAGCACTGTTCCTTCTTTGTACTAAAATTCCTAGACAAGATTATTGGCATTTTGTCCTTTCAAGTGAGTGAATGCTCTTGTGTGTAAGTTTTTGGGTGCCAGGCCAAATGTGGATAGTTTCAAATCTTGGACGAGAAGGAAATGTAAAACCAAAGGTGCACTAGAGATTATTGTTCTATTCAATGGCTTTTTTGTCATTCATTTCTCTCTTTTTGATGACTATTTTCAAACCAAGGGCGGTTCATGGATTTTTTTTTGGCAAATCATGCCTCTTCCTCATGAAGTGAGAGCCCAATTTGGATCTCAATAATGTTGGCATTGGAAAAGTCCCAATTTGGGTCACTCCTTTGCTTAATATTTGAGTATTGGGACAAAGAAGTGTTGACTGTCATAACATGCTCTTTTGGTTACCTCGATGTGATTAATGAAGTGGCTAGATCTAGAAAGTGTTAACTTTATGCTAGATTTTGTGTCAATGTTTTTGATAAACAACTCCCTTTCTCTATTACACTTTCTTCAAAGCTTGAAGATTGGGTTCAATAAATTGATTATGAGGGTTTCTTTGTGATGTGTTGCAAATGTTACAAGCCAAGACATGTTATTACTATGTGAGGTTTTTCTAGAAGTGACCATAGATATTCTAAGAATCAACAAGTTCCCTCCACCCCAATAACCTTTCATTAGGGTTGGGTGACTATTGTAGACAAGAAGTTATCTAAGAGGATTGTAGTCAAAAAAATTTCTAAGAGCACGACTCCTCTTTGATAGAGAAATGTTATGTTTTAGCTAATGCTCTAATTCTTGTTCCTCCTCTTGACTCCTTTCCCTCTTAAGAAAAATGGTTTATCCTCCTCTTTGTGTTTAGGTGACATTTCTAATCCTATCCAGAAGCAGTTTAATTCAAACAAGCATTGTAAAGATAACTTGTTCTTTGATATCACCTCACATGTTGCTTTTATATCCCCTTATTGGGGTGTCATGGCTTAACTTTGTGGTATGACTCAAGGTGTTTCCTTGTAATTTAGGTTGTAGGTTGTTTTTTTCGCTTCTTTGCATGGGATTGGCCCTTTTAGTTCATAGCTCTAGTCAAAAGTGTTTACCATAAAGAAAAAAATCAATTGATTTATATCCAATTTGTTAATGATACTATTTTATTTCTTGTATTTTAAGAAAAAAACATTGATGGCCTATTTAACATTTAAGATATATCGTAAGGCTTTTGTCTCTAAGATATCCAATAAATTTATAACATTAAGCTATAATTCTTTCTCCCTGATTGGTTTGCAACATTGGATTGAAGTGGGAGGGCCCAATTAAGTGATAAAATGTTTAAGCATTTTCTTTGTCATTGAACCAATTCTCAAGGATATGTGGGAGTAGGTCTATAAAAAAATGAAAACAAAATAATAAATAGTAAGGGCACTTTCTCTCTTTGATTAATAGGGTTCAAATTTATTATGTATCTATTTTGTTATTTAGCAATATTTAGGCTGAATAAATTTAGATTTTTTTGGTCCCATTGTAACCGTAACCAAAAAAGCTCTCAATAGATCTCAACGATGGAAGATACTATTAAAAATAAACACATGCTCGGTACTCCTAACAAAAATAGTGATTACAAAGGTCTTCATCTTCATGATACTCTATTTTTGAAATTCTCTATTAAAATTATTGGCTCTCCAATTTTCTCCAATATATAAAGGGCTAGGAGTTGTTTAGACACACGAATAATGGTCAAGATGCATTTTTAGGATTGGGCAGAAATTTATCAATTATAGATCTAGATTTAGTGGAATTTAGCTTACATTAATAAACTATTGACTCTAACTAGAAGTTGTTGTGTCAAAGAGGTGGATACTAAAGGTTTAAGAACTTTAGAGATTTGATTGCCAATGGTAACTTATTCTCTTTGAATGAAATTCAAGTAAAAATATCATATTTTGGGGTCACAAAAAAGGAGATATTATGTTCTTAAGCAAAAATCTACACAAATATCAAAAACACATTGTAACTAAAATTAAACATTAAAATTATAGATAATATTGATTGAAAATGGTTCATTAAGTTGAGGATATATATCATATGTTGATTGACAACCATGAAAGTTTTGATATGCTAAATTGTTTGTGAAACACCTCACATAATAGAGATTTGGAAATATAACTTTGGACATATGTGATTTCTTGGATTGAGCCAAAAAAAGCATGTTATATGTGATTTTTTATCCTTAATAGCCCTACCAAACACTACATTAGCTCCTATGTATGACATATGTGTAATATTAATGAGTCCATTAATGTTAGGATCAACTCTAATACTTATATATTCATATATTTCCAACTACTCTTGTAACTATAAATACACATATATAACTAGAAACTACTCAACCACAAACTATTAAACTAGATAATATATAACCACAAACTTTGGATGATAAAACCTAATAATCTCAATATCTTCCAACTAAATCAATTTTTTATAACACAATTTTTCCTCTACTTTAAATTGAAGAAAAGAAAATTTATAGGACTGTAGTACAATTCAAATTATATGGCATTTCTCTTCAACAAAGAAGATATGACCAATAGATTTTAAGCATAACTTTTACAATAAAAAAAAAAAAAAATTTAAAAGAGAAAAATGATTTTCATTCACTAGATTATTAGATTATTCAAAATATATGTCTACTAGTGTTTCAATAAACTAGGTTATTAGGATAAAATTAATTTGGAAGTGTTAGTTTGTGGTTATAGTAATATTTAATTAGTTTAATAATTTGTTGTTTGGGATGATGGGTATTTGATATCATCAAAATGATTGAAAAAAATAATTTTATAATTATATTTGACATTTGTAAAATTAATCCAACATAGTATATTTTATGTTATTATGTATATTTCTTTATAAATATACATTTTTATTATTATTTTTGTGCAGTTAACTCTAATTTTTGTAGTGGTATAGAGTCAAGTTGAAAAATAATAGAAGGCGGTTTAATGATTAACATGTTTTGTTGGTATATAACAATATCTTCAAATAATTAATGTGTTGTACAATTGCATTTAAATGATATTTGTTTAATTGGTTTAAGTCTATCACTCATAAAAATATAATTAATCAGCAATTTGTGTGTGATCCTTCAAATACAATCTTACAAAATACCATAAAAATCTGTTTTGCAAATCATCTCATTCCAATTTACAAATTCCTCAAAAATAACTATGTTTTTTTTATATTATTTGATTGATTATATATCCATAACAATAGTCTAAATAAAAGGGAATGTACAATATGAATGAGTTAAAATATTTTTGTGATAAAATAAGAAAATAATCAATATTTTTTATCATTAATATGTAAATTCATTTAATGTGACTGAAGAGGATTTGATTAAAGATTAATGTTGAATATTGAAAATTCATTTATTAAAATTATTTTAGAGATATTTAGTTTTTTAAATAAAAAAGAGATGTATGTGTGCTAAAATTGACAACTTAATTTTCCATGGATTTTTTTTAAATGATATTTATGTTGTCACAGTAAGATTTTGGTGGACTTCAATGTTACTTTTGATGAGTAAAAGTTAAGGGAGTGGTGAAATAGAAGTTGGATGATCAAGATTAAATTGGGAAAATATTGAAATCTAATTTTTCAAAATTTTCTATGTTTTAGTAAAATGCAATTTTGAGGGTCTTCGGTGCATTTTTGGACAAATGTTGGTGCTCGGAAACATGAAGAGTCATCTTCGATGTTTCCGAAATTTGGTTCTAGATTATTTGAATACCTTTCCAATGCATCAAACGGTTTGTAATTCGGAGCTAGGATGAGAAAGTTATGCCTTCTCAAAGTGGACTAAAATTTTATATTTAGTTTTTTTGATAATTTTGATAGTTTTAGTAGTTTAATTGTAATAAACATTATGGTGACTCTTCGTTTCAATTCCAAGGGATTTGTGTGACCCTTGGGATACATTCGACTTGTATAAACTCCAATTTTGAATAGAATGGAGACAGTTTTTGGTTTGCAATCTTCTTGTTGTCAATTTTTGTGTTGAAATCTACAATACCGCAGGTATCACACCAGGTATTGTAATCTGGTTTTCATAAATCAGATCAGTGGTATCAGAGCGGGAACGCTCCTTTATGCCAATTTACACAAGGTCTTCCTACCAAAGATTAGGATTGGATACACAAGATTTGTCAAAATACCCACCTTTGAGACGCACACAATCGAAGATGTCAGACAATGATGTTAAGAAGTTGGTCGAGGAAGCTTTAAATAAGCAACGAGAGGAGATGATGAGTCAATTTTCAAACCTCCTACAGAAGCAAAAACCCTCTGAATCTGAAACACCATTTCGTGGAAATACCCCTTTTAAAGTGCAGGTCAATTTCGACATCCCAAATTTTGAAGGAAAGGTCGATGCTGAAGCTGTTGATAACTGGTTATCAAAGTTGGATAGGTACTTTTCTGTAAATAATTTCTCAGATGCTGAAAAGATAACATTTGCTCTCCTCAAAGCTGAAACCCATGTGAAATTAGCATGGGAAACCAAAGTAGCAAACAAAGAACAAGAATCAGTTGCTGAAGATGATTTTATACTATCTCTTGATAAGAAGCCCACATGGGGAGAATTTGTGGAATATATAAAAGAAGCTTACCTCCCGGAGGATGTATATGAACAAAAATACATAGAATGGCAGCTTCTTCGCCAAAGGAGGGATCAGTCTGTGCAAGATTACACCAATACATTCCATTCACTTTCAGCAAAACTCGGTATTAATGATTCAGAGAAGCATAGAATTTTAAAATATCGGAGTGGACTTCACAGGTATATTCAAACAGAGATGGATTTTTTAAATATTGAGACATTGGCAACTGCCTATAAATATGCTACAAAAATTGAAGAAAAATCCAAGCAAAGATGGAAGAGGGACTACTTTGCAAACAACAAGCCAAGGGCTGAAGGTGGCAATAAATTTGCAGGGAAACAGGTGACCAAGGAACCTCATTCAAATTCACCCAAGAACACATGGTGGTCTACTAAAAAGACAGACACAGGCATGTGGTGTGAGCTGCATAGGTCCCCAACCCATAATACAAAGGATTGTCGAAGTATTAAAAATTTGATGACAAAAATACGAGGGGAGGAAGCTGAACCTGAATCGCCACCAATAGATAATTCTAAGAAAGAGGAGAATGATTCCATCATAGAAGCAAACCCATATGCCGTAGTTGGAACTGCTAAAGTATTTCCCCGTGAAGATGAAGAGAGACTTTTTCATTCACAGATGTGGGTTGATGGAAAGCCTCTACATTTTATTGTTGACAGTGGGAGTCAAAAGAATTTGATCTCTAGGGAGACAGTCAAAAGATTAAATTTGAAAGTGACAAGACACCCACAACCATACTCTATGGGATGGGTGAATGAGGGACAAGATATTCAAATCAATCAACAATGTCGTTTGCCATATTCAATCAAGCCTTTCAAGGATGAAGTGATATGTGATGTAGCACCATTGGATGTATGCGATGTCTTGCTGGGGCAGCCATACATGTATCAGAGGCATGGGGTGTATGAGTCAAGGCCACGTAGTGTTACAATCAAGCTTGGTGAGAAGAGGTACCGAATACCAGAGGTATGTCCAACAAAAACTGCATCTTTAATTAGTGCTAAACAATGTAAACGGTTGATTGCTCAAACTGGAGCTTTTATTGTACTCATGATTCGCCCTGAACAAACAAAGTCAGTTGTTCTTAATACACATGCTAAGGTAACAGAGAATCAACAAAATCAAATAGATAAAATTTTGAAAGAATATCACAATGTGTTTACACCACCAGTGGGAGTACCAACACACTGTCAAGTCAAGCACTCTATTGATTTAATTCCAGGCACACCGCTACCACATGAGCCAATATATAGGAGGTCAGTTTTGGAAAATAATGAGATTAAGAGACAAATTCAGGAGTTGATTCAGAAAGGACACATTCGTCCAAGTGCTTCACCTTGTGGAAGTCCAATTGTCCTTGCTAAAAAGAAAGATGGGACATGGAGGCTTTGTATTGATTATAGAGCATTAAACAAAATCTCTGTTAAAAATAGATATCCAATCCCTCGAATTGATGATTTGTTGGACCAACTTAGGGGGGCTAAATTCTTTACAAAAGTTGACTTGAAGTCTGGATACCACCAAGTACCAATTGATCCAGCAGATGTGTGGAAGACTGCATTTAAATCTAAGGAAGGTTTGTTTGAATGGTTGGTCATGCCTTTTGGCCTAACAAATGCCCCAGCCACATTTATGAGATTGATGAATGATGTGCTTAGACCATTCATTGATTCCTTTGTAGTTGTTTATTTGGATGACATACTCATCTTTAGCAGAACTTGGTCTGAGCATTTGCAGCATGTTGAACAAGTTCTTTCAACTTTGCAAAAACACAAACTTTATGCCAACATTGAGAAGTGTTCTTTTGGTATGCAGAGTATTCAATACTTAGGGTATATCATTGATGTTGAGGGTGTTCATGTTGATCCAGCAAAGATTCAAATAATTCAAGATTGGCCATCTCCTAAAAATTTCACAGAACTTCGCAGCTTCTTGGGCTTAGCCAACTTCTATCGTAGATTTGTGTTTGGTTTCTCACACATATCATGGCCTCTTAATCAATCACTCAGGGGTGGCGCACAAGCAAAATTTCAATGGACAGAGGCACAACAACAAGCATTTGAGGAGTTAAAGAAAAGACTATGTTCAGCACCAGTATTGGTCCTTCCAGATCTACACCAAGCATTTGAGATAGAAACAGATGCATCAGATTATGCTCTTGGTGCGGTACTCACACAAAATGGGCATCCTGTTGCCTATCATAGTGAAACTTTTTCTGATACAGTACGTAAGTATCCCACCTATGATAAGGAGTTGTATGCCATTGTTCAGGCTTGCAAACAATGGAAACACTATATACTGGGAAAAGAAACTGTTATACATACAGACCATAAACCACTCCAATTCATGCAAACACAAGGAAAGCTACAGAATGATAGACATCAACGGTGGTCAGTCTATTTACAACAATTTCACCTCAACATTCGTCATAAAAAAGGAAGCAGTAACAAGGTGGCAGATTGTTTGAGTAGGCCTCCAATTGCAGGTTTGACAATAGTGTTGGATTCATGCGGTCATCAATCATCCACTTGGGAACAACTATATAGTACTGACCCTGATTTTGCTAACATCTATAGTAATTTGGTAGAAGGAAAATCTGTCTCTGATTTTCACTTGCAGGATGGGTTTCTTTGCCATAATGGTCACATATGTGTACCCACCGAAGAACGGAAGAAAATGATCTGGGAAGCTCACTACAGTCGTGTTGCAGGACATTTTGGTATTGGTAAGACTACTGCTATCCTTCAAAAGTATTTCTATTGGCCAAAAATGAAGCAAGATGTCATTTCACATATACAAGCTTGTGCAGCCTGTGCGATTGCAAAACCAGCAAACCGTAAGTTGGGTCTATACTTACCATTACCTATTCCTGATAAGCCATGGCAATCTATTTCAATGGATTTTATGTCTGGGCTTCCAACTACCAGGCGGGGGCATGATTGTGTATATGTTGTGGTAGATAGGTTTTCTAAAATGGCTATCATGGTGGCATGTAAAAAGATGATTTCTGCAGAAGATACTGCCAAGCTATTTTTTGAACATGTGTGGGTTCATTTTGGTTTGCCAAAAACCATTATTTCTGATAGGGATAGCAGGTTCATCAGCAAATTTTGGTCTGCACTATGGGCTAAAATGGACACGAAACTGACAAAGTCCACAGCATTTCATCCTCAAACAGATGGGCAGACAGAAGTGGTGAATCGAATGATTATTCATATTTTACGGATGTATCATTCAAAACATCCTCGCACGTGGGATGAAAGCTTACCCTATGTGCAACACAGCTACAACCGTGCACTCCATAGTACTACAGGGCACAGTCCATTTGAGGTTTCTCTTGGGTACCAGCCATTGGCACCTATGGATGTAGCAATACCATCTCTACAGTCTAGTAGTCCATTGAATGGTGACAAGGAGGTAGATAAAGCAGAAAAATTCATTGATAACATTAGACACCTACAACAACAAGTTTATGAGATATTGGAGCAGAGTAATCAGAAATATAAGGAAAGACATGATAAACATAGAACTCCCCATCAGTTTCAGGTTGGTGACAAGGTATGGTTACATTTTCAGAAAGAGCGTCTGCATGGACCAAATAGGAAGCTTCGACCTCTTCGTTATGGACCATACACTATTGTGAAACAAGTTGGTGAGAATGCTTTTGAACTTAATTTGCCATCCTTTTTGGGACTGCATCCAGTTTTCAATGTGGAGTTGTTGAGACCCTATTTTCCTCCTTTATTGGATATCTCCCAAGCTACTGAATACATTCAAGCTACAGAATTAAACCCCTCTACTACTGCTCCAGTCCAGTGTGACTATGTTACTGAAGCCATTTTAAAGACTTTGAGAAATCAGAAAATCCCTTTGTATTGGGTGGTTCGAGCTGGTCAGCATTCTCATCAAAGCAAGTGGCTTACTAAGGAACAAATTGAAGAACAATTTCCTCATCTGTTGCAGCAGATTAGTGCAATGGGGCCCATTGCCTCTTAAGGGGGGAGGAATGATCAGGATTAAATTGGGAAAATATTGAAATTTGGTTCTAGATTATTTGAATACCTTTCCAATGCATCAAACGGTTTGTAATTCGGAGCTAGGATGAGAAAGTTATGCCTTCTCAAAGTGGACTAAAATTTTATATTTAGTTTTTTGATAATTTTGATAGTTTTAGTAGTTTAATTGTAATAAACATTATGGTGACTCTTCGTTTCAATTCCAAGGGATTTGTGTGACCCTTGGGATACATTCGACTTGTATAAACTCCAATTTTGAATAGAATGGAGACAGTTTTTGGTTTGCAATCTTCTTGTTGTCAATTTTTGTGTTGAAATCTACAATACCGCAGGTATCACACCAGGTATTGTAATCTGGTTTTCATAAATCAGATCATTGGAGAACCCAAGATAAGAATGAAAGAATATTCTCATATCCAAATAACTTTTCACTTGGAGATTGGGCAGATTACTTGAGAGGCAATTTTGATAAAAGTTGTTGCATTTCCGTTCAATTTAGTAGTTGCATTTTTTGAGTTTGGTATGCTATGTTCAATTTTGGTTTCTCTTTATGAAGAATCGATCAAGATCAATGGTTTGGTACAATTATGTAATTATGTTTCTAACTTCTTTATTAATGGGGAGGAAGTACGTACTCATGATCTGTAAGCAAGCAATTTTATACCTCCGACAGGCATTGCCTATGCTAGAGAAACAAAGGTAAAATAGAGTTAATGTGTATGTGGTTAGAGTTGATTGTCAATGAAAGATGCACTAAGTATTGTAGATGTAAAAGAAATCAGTTGGCTATAAAGAATCTTGCACATATGCATATTGGTCAAGCATCAGGTGGAAGCATAGAAGGATATACTACTAAGAGAGAAGACCAAGTTTGCAGACAAAATGAGACAGATGTTCCAAATCATCTTTTGATCTCTTTTGAATTTGGCAGATTTATATGATTATATGATCTAAAATATTAATTTGTGATTATATTTTAAAATTTGATTTGTTTAATTACTACTTGTTAATAATTTATAGCCTTCATAATTTTTAATTATTAAAAAATATTTTACAGAATAAAAAAAAAACTTTATAAATCTATATTTAAATCTATTTTTGAGAATATAAATTTCCATTTATCCATTTGACCCTTAATTCTTACGATTACTTTTCTCTGTTGTATGTAAAAGAAACATTTCACTTTCAAACTTCCAGAAACAACTGGAGTATTTTTCAAACTATCAGTTCCAGCCGGTATGTAGCATAAGATTTGCTGGCAAATAAAGCAAAAGAAAATCAAAGTTTCTTTCCCGACTTTTAAAAATAAAATAAGTGGCTTCTAGGTTTCTTCCAATATCCTAAACAGTCAACAGACGACGACGATAACCAAAACAGAAAGGACAATAATGTGAGCAAGAGACCAGGAAAACAAAACCATGACCCAAAAAAGCAATTATGCATTGCACTCTGCGACGAAGCAATTTTCCTCCTATAAGTGCAGCTTTAAAAGGGTGAAAAAAGAGACCAGGAAAACAAAACCATGACCCAAAAAAGCAATTATGCATTGCACTCTGCGACGAAGCAATTTTCCTCCTATAAGTGCAGCTTTAAAAGGGTGAAAAAAGGTCGAAAATCTAGTCAACCGTCTCGGTAAATGCTAGAAGGTTTGTTTGTCATTATTACCTGTGCTAATCTGAGCATTGCAGTTTGCACTGGAAACACCTACACAGAGAATATAGCTTGATCGATCGATGCTACAATGAGCCCAATTAACTATATTTATATGAAATTATCGAGGAAAGTTACGGCTGAAGTGACACCACTGGTTGATCTTATTTGCTGTCTGCCCCTAAGAAGAGGACAATAATGAAATTGTTGAGGATATGTATGGTTGAAAAGGCCCCACCAGTTGGCTGAGTTCTATGGAGAGGAATTTGGGTGGGTATTGTTGAGATTTTGTAGAATTATTTTAAGCTTATAAATCTTGTAGTGTAGTTAAGTTGGTAGTTCATGAATTTGTAAATTAACAGATTCAAGAGCAACAAATATAAAATAATAAAAAAATTAATTAGTAAAAATTGAAAAAATTGAGATGATTTGCAAGTGGCCGAACCAAATCTAAACTAGTGTATACATTTTTAATCCCACCATTTTATCCATTGACTTAATCTGCAGTTCCAAAATGTAGAGGCTGCCATTCTCAGGAAAAGATTCTAATTAATCCTGTAACAAATTTTAATTTTTTAACTCCTACTCCTTAAAAACAGATCATGAAGCAACTTCATGAAGGCATTTTCCAAAAAAAAAAATTAGCATAAATTTACGGATTTGTAGTAGAGAGTAAGCTTAAAATTTTAAGCTCAGAAATTTTAGAAATTCTTATAATTTTTTAGCACTAATTAATGTTAGAAAATTCAGTTTGATTTTTTATCAATAGTTAATGCTAAAAAATTATAGATGCATGACATTGGGCAGATAAATCTCATTATCTAGTGAGGAAAATTTCTAACCCCACCCCAAAGACACCTATTGGAAATTTAAGAGCTAAAAAAATAAGGGGTCCCTTTTCGAGGATAAGATTCTAATTTATCTCATCAAGTAGGAAAAATGGCAATGAATGGGAACAACTATTATGAAGGAGGTGGAGAAGATGAGGACAAAGATGATAATGTTTTTGCAAAGGTGAGATCAAAGATGAATTGAATAAGGCATAGAACAGATGAGGAGAGGCTCTTGATATTTGGTTTGAAGCCTGTCATAAAATCTCTAAATGAATTTTGAGGCGAGTATTGTTGTCAAGCCTTCCTTGATAGATTTGGGAGTGAATTATTTGGTGAAGCAAGGCCCTAGTACATTATATTCCGGTCTAGATGTTGGGCATGGTTGTTTTCTTGGTGATAGTATCAAACACATATTGAAACTTGGTGATAGTCTCAAACAAGTATTGAAACATACTTTCCTCCTACCAATGGTTAAGGCATGGGTGTCTCTTTAAGTAAGGTTCTCATGGATATTGTTAGCAAGGGTCTATCCCTTGCTATTGGTGATATTAGATCTCATGAAGTATTATAGGTGTCTTTGATTCTTCCTTATTCACTTACTTTGCTAGAAGTTGTGGTAATAATGTACCTCCTATCAATGCTAGCATCTACCTTATGTGGGGCGAATGCTCAAGTGAATGTCATAAGTCAGGTGAAACTTGTCTTGAGGCAACTTCTTTGCATGGCATTGTTAGATTTGTCACTCAAGGCATGGAGGGCTGAGGGGATTGGCTTGGTGCCTATGGCAGTGTATGATTTTGGGGTTGATGGTCTACCATTGGAATCTTGGGTTGATGTTATCAAAGGTAAAAACATCTCCCCTCATGTTCAATTTGTAGCTTCATCTAGGTATGAAAAGGGTCTTTTTCTTCAAGTTCCTAATTGTATTATTTGATAAGTTGGCTTCCAATATGGGGTTCGTTTATTGGGAAATTGGAGCTAGATCAAATATTGATGTTTATAAAAAGCCGGCTAAAGAAAAGGAAACTTGGAGCCAATTGGAGATTTCAGATTGATAAAAAGGCTTCTTTTTAATCTCCCTTCATAAGCCATGAAGAACAAACCCTTTTAGATGGCATGTGGTTTCTCACAAAATTGGAATATTCCTTGAAAATTTGAAATCAAACTTTAATCTTAAGAAAGAATGCATCAATAAGGTACCTCTATGGCTTAGGTTTCCTAGGTTGCCAAGAAATATTGGGAGGAGAATGTCTTGATGGGCATCATTGACTCTTTTGACCAAAGTTTATTATAATGGATATTCTCACCAGATCCAGGAAACACCTATTATTTGTCAAATTCTATGCTAATGTTGATGTAGACAAGGTGCTCCCTTCTTCAATTGGCTTCTCCTCAAACCTAAGTGAATGGATGCAAAAATTGCCTATGAGGATTCCTTGGTGATCTGCCAAAAATGCCTCAAAGCTGGTCATATTATTTTGGAGTGCAGAAGCAATAGGAGAGAGATGACCTTTTTGAGGAAAAAGAAATAGTTTCAACATCTTGAGATGCTCTTGTTGAGCAGCGGCAAGAAGGGCTTCCTCCCCTTAGCTAAAATTAATAATGAAAGTAGGGCCCATCCAAAAGGAATGTTGAAGAATGATTGTAGGAAAATAGAATTTTGAAAGAGTAGGGGTTTGAGGGAGACCTTAGAATTATCCGTTCAAATGAGACACAAAGGTCGCCCAACCCAATCAAAGAAAAAAGGGAGATGGAGTTGGAAGAGAAGCTCTCTAATTACCCTTTGAATCTTACTAATTCAAGAGTAGTAATAAAAAGGGGAGAATAGCCAAGAAGGAAATTTACTAAATGAGCTAGTGGAAGATATCATGCAAAGCTCCTTAAAGTATTTTGGTTTCAAAGTGACTTGATTTAGCTAGTCTCCTATGGTCTTTGGGTATTATGCCCTAAGTTTGTTGTGTTTAGCTCATTTTTCTTGTGATGCTACAAGTTTGTTGTTGTTTTGCAACTTTAATGTTGTTTGATCCCTGTTGCTCTCTCTCGTTAGTTAGGCTTCATCGATATATTAGTCTTGTTTTGTAAAGAATGATTTGAGCCCTTTCAAAAATCCCACCTTTAGCCACAAAAAAAGATTCCAACTTATCTTGTGACAATTTGTTCCTTGTCTTGTTGGATCTTCTACTCCATAAAAATAGATCATAAAGCTCCTCAATGTGATTACTTCCATACCCAAAAACTCATAACTTGATCTTTGGTACTTGTTTCTTGATTTGGAAACATGTCCTCATTTGGAGGACAAATGCAAGGACGTGTCTAAATATTTGATGATTTGAAATGTAGTTTCTTTATATAAATTATATGTCTTTGGGAATTTTCCTTTGAAAATTGACAAACATTCTATAAAAGTTTCTTGAATATTATGTAAATTGCATTAGTTATTTCCCTCATGTGCTAATAATTGGTTATTTTCCTAAGTGTTGACAATTGGTTGAAAAGAGCTAAAAGAATTTAAGAATACACTAAGGATTATATTTTTTATTTTTTCATGAGAAAATGTATGAATTTGACAGCCCATTTTTTTAATCAAAATCCAAAAAGGTACTACTAAGAATGTAATGTCAACAAATATGTCCCCAAAATAATATCCAAAACTATCAATATTTTTGACATTAATTATAATAAATCAGATTTCCTCTAAAATAAATATTTTAATTACGACATATAGTGTCACTACTCAAGAATAATACACACATAGTATGAATCAGTATTTCATGAGTAGGGTAATTACGACATATAGTGTCACTACTCAAGAATAATACACACATAGTATGAATCAGTATTTCATGAGTAGGGGTTCGCATGAACCCATCTCTCATGAGCATGAATGATCCACTTAATTCGATACATTGCAAAATATACCTCCTATTTATCACAAATAATATTTTTAAATTTACACACATGATTGTGCAATTTTCATGAGGCTTCTTTCATAATATTTATGTATAATTAACTCTTTAAATAAAGGTGAGTAAGAGGATTGTGTCAAAACATCACAAATGTACATTGTTTCTATTACAAACTACTTATAATGAGAGTCAACGAATGGAATTTACATGGAATTCTACACATCACTAAGAAATACAAAAATATAATAACGTGCTCTCATGGACCATTAACTTCCCACTAACATTTACTCATATAACCAATTAATTTTTTTTTTAACAAAATAAAGGTGAAGTAGAACATACCTATCACAAGTTCATTTACTATATAATATTTTCATCTACATGTTTGGATATAGAAATAATCATTATCTATTTTTATGCATATTCTCATCCTACATGTTTGGATACAAAAATAACGAGGTAATCTAAACTTATACATTCAAATGTAAGTTTTAATTCAATCATGTAACCTATCAATATTTTTGAAACAAAATAAAGGTGAAAATAAAATCTATGTAACATAAATTCATTTTCAATAAACTATTCTCATCCTATATGTTTGGATGAACAAATAATCATTATCCTTAGAAATTTCACAATAACCTTTATCATTCATGTATATGATTTTAAAATTATGCATATCATATCTACCTCGGACACTTAAACAATTCACTTTCCATATCTTCAAGACAAATTTGAACTTAAAATTAAATAGAATTGAAATGCATGTTCTAATTCAAGGACTATTTATAAAAATATTTTCCTACTGTTCATTTGGTTTCTAAGTCTTTCTTGGGACAACACTTCATGTCCACATGATGTCATACTATTAACTCCTTTTAATTTATATAATTGTAATTTAATATTACCTAAGTTTCAATTCAATAAGCGTAAACTAGTTATGCTCATGTATACCAATGATTAACTCCATCAAATTTTATTTAGTCTAACAAATTCAATCAGCCCACAATAACATTTAATCTATAATTACCTTATTTATCAAGAAGTTTACATTATCTCATTATTTTGTCTAGTTTACAAGGCTGAATATAAAATATCCTAATTGTTCACTCTAATTGTCAATTCAAAAGCTCATCAACTAATCTATCTCATACCTATATATATATCAACTCTTTTCAATTTATAATCTCATAGCATTAATTTGAAAGGAAGCAAAATGGTAAAAACACTTCCTACACTAATTTGTGAAAAGAGAATGCAAACTTATCCAACAATCTTATAAAGAAATATAAAACATGCAAATAAAAGACAATTCATTAAGAGACACAATTGACATAGTGTTTACCTTAGGTAAACCCTTTAGAAAAAAAACATTAGCCTCTAGATTTCAAACCAGGTGTATTCACAACAACTATAATGGTTATAATACAATGAAAAATTCAAGCTTTCACAAGAGAATAACACATCAACCCACTCTAGAGAAAATACACCGAGATAACAAAACCTACAAATAAATATGATAAAATTTTCATCCCAAGCATCCACTATATGACCAAGATCAAAACCCCAACACCAATGGTCTCTAAAACCATGTGTTGAAAACTATGGGCTGAATTAGGTACCCAAATCAAGCACAAAATTCATCACCCAAAAAATCTTGTTATCTCATAGTCAAGTAGAAACCGTCTCTTCTAACTTGAGCGCTCCATTTCAATCTTATCTACCATTTTGGAAACATAATTATGAGAACTACAAGTCATCAACTACCCTTTTATATGCTCTTTCTGTTTCGACAACATATACACCTTGCAAATTGTCATAGTTGCATTTTGCAACTTCCACGACATTAAGCGAGACTTTTGAAAGTGCATATTTACAAAATACAAGTGATACATAGTGTCACTGCAAGAAGACCACCCCAAAAATGTGGGTGCATAATAAATAAGAAAAATGACACTTATCTTAACATTCTCTCACTTGCTTTTTGTATACCTTGCCAGATAAAATAGGGAATTACAACAAAATGTGAACTAACTATCAAGGACCATGAGACTCAGACTCACTACACCATTTGAACTTCTTTGTTCTTACATCACCCTCCCATCCTCCACCATGATATGAATAAAATGATATTAGGCAAGAATATGCTTCATTCATTCATGAAAACTCGGATTCTTTGCAAAGCTAATGACACTCCACCATAGTAAACATTAACTTCTCCTTGACTTAACCCAACATTTGAATACAATTTCTAAAGCCAAATGACCTCCTTAAAAGCATAGACAATTCTCATGTACTCTGAATCTATAGTGGATAAAGATTGCCACATCATGTTTCTTATTTATTCAACCCACTACGCCATTGGCTAGGTTAAGGCCATAGTCTTTTGTATACCTCTTACCATTGATTGCCTACCCAATATGAATCCACATATCGATTAAGTGTGTCAAGACCCCTAAGGCAATCCCTCCCTAATATTTTAAGTGTGTCTTCATTGCTACCAAGTGATCCCTACTAGGATTAGCCATGAAATATCTCAAAACTCCCAATGCTTGGGAAATGTCTCGTCTAGTGTAGATGATAGCATACATAAGGAGCCCAACCACACTAGTATAACAAAATGAAAATATCTTCCATCTCACAAGATGTAGATGGACACTGCTCAACAAATAATTTTGTTCCCACAAAAATAAGAAAGCTCACCAGTTTGCAATTTGACATGTTGAATCGATGCAAAACAAAGTCAACATACTTTCTTTGCATTACTCAATTTTTTATGTTAGCTTTACCTATCTAATATACATTCCTAAGATAAACTTAGTAGCCCCCAAGTCCATATCAAACTTCTTAGAAATTTCAGACTTAAAGTTCCTAATCATATTCTCATTGTTACAAAAAATAGCAATTCATCAACATATAAACAAATGATAATAATTACCATTTTGCTTGCAACATGATTTAATTTGGACCTTATGAATCCCAAACAAGAATCAAATTTAGAGAACACACTTTGGGTGATTATTTGACACCATGTAGGATTTCTTCAATTAGCAAACCAAATACTCCTTACTCTTTACCTCATAGTGCTTTGGGTGTGTCCTATAGATTTCTTCATCCAAGTCACCACGCAAGAAAGTTGTTTTCACATCCAGCCACTCAATCTCAATATTAAATGTTGCAACAATAGATAACAAGAACCTAGTGGACATTAGCCTAGCAACTAGAGAAAAAAATCTCATCAAAATCAATTATCTCAACTTGGGGATATCATTTTGCAACCAACCTTGATTTGTACTCTTCAACACTAACATCTAAAATAAACTTGTTCTTGAAAACCCATTTGCATCTAATGGGCTTCTAACCCTCAAGCAAATGAGTCAAATCTCACATGTTATTCTTCAATATTTTCATCTTATTGTCCATACCCAATTTCCAACATTCACAATCACTTGTCTCCATTGCCTCCATAGTTTTAGGCTCATCAATGGTAGTACTCAATGAAAAAATACATCTCAAATCGAGTTAGATATACCTCTCTAGTTGTTGCCTCTACCAAGTGGACCTCCTCAAAAGTTAAGGTGAAGTTTCTTTCTTCTCAAAGTTCTCGTTCACACTAAACCTTTGGTTCAATCTTAAGTGTATCTCTATAGGCCTTTAGTTGTACCTACACTATAGACTTTAAGCTCTTATTTGGTTGCCCAAATATAGGGGAAGACCTAATGTCTCTTAAGATCACATTTTGACTATACAAAGTCTTGCCACTCACAAGATCTTAAAACTAAACTTGTATCCCTTCAAACCACCAGTATAACCAACAAGAAATACATTTAAAAATTTCATAATCCAACTTTGACCACTTCTCCTTAGGCACATGAACATATGCCTCACAACCAAAAAAATAAATGTGCTAAAAGTGAGGGATTTTTTATTGTACAAACATTCATCAAGTTACATGTGGCTCTTCATCAATGCCTTATTCATTCTCTTTACAACTCCATTCTACTATTTGGGGTGTATGGAGTTATCTAGTGTTGTGTAATGTAATTTCCCTTACAAAATTTGTCAAAATCCACAAAATAAAATTCTCCACCATTTTTCATTCTCAATACCTTGATCTTTCCTTCTATCTAGTTCTCTATCAGAGCCTTAAACTCTTTGAACTAATTAAAAACTTTGGATTTGTGCTTGAGAAAATAGACCCATCTAGAGAAATCATCAAGAAGACACATCACACAAGGATTTTGCTAAAAGAGTACATCATCTAAATAAAAAATATATCACTATGAATAAGATCCAAAATTCTTATAGATTTATGAAATCTCAAGTAAAACCAAACACAATTTTATTTCCCATGCATATAATATGCACATAAATCAAAATCTAAGTTGCAATCAATCAATCCCTCTACAAGATTTCTTTTTCAAGATCTTTATACTTTTTTCACTTATGTGACCATCTACTAGTGCCACAACATAATCTTCCCTATAAGTAATTTACTCACTCAAGTAAGAGCATGTTTACGTAAAAAAATACATGAATGGAACAAAACTAGATACGATAGATCTTTTTGTTACAAATTTTGATACCAAAGGTGTAGATGTTATAGATCTCTTTATTGTGGATACAACATTGTTACACTAAATATATGTTCTTGCATTCAAGTAGAAAAAAGTTCCAATCCAAACTCCCTTTATGAGCACAATATCCCCACAAACCATATTACACCTTTCCTTTCCAAAGACCATCTACCTCTCATGCCATTCATCTTACTAATAGATACCAACTTTCATGTCAAACTTGGGATGTGTAGGACTCCTAAGATTCATTTGATTATCTCATCAATGAATTTGATGTTGATTGTCCCATGACCAACAATATTGAGGAAAGAGTTATCACTAAGATAAACCCTTCCATCAACATATTTCTTGTAGTTATAAAATCATTCCTTGTGGGGAGTCATGTGGAAAGAGGCTCTAGAGTCGATCATCCATGCATAGCCAAGAATACAACAAATGTATCAACATTATCATAGAAGAGTTTTGATCAAATTTAACATATAATTCTTGCTTGTCCTTCTCTTTGCAATCTTTAATGATGTGGCCTTGCTTGCCCTAGTTCCAACATTTAACTATGGACATCCTATAGCACTTAGCTTTACCTCTATATTTGGAGTTTAAATATGTATCCTTGTTCTTTCCCCTCTCTTTTTATTTTGAGCTTCCACAAACAACCAATGCATCTTTAGCAAAGTTCCCAGACTCGGACTCGGCTCGGACTCAGCAAGGCCGACTCGACTCGTGACTCGGCTATGACTCGGCAACGACTCGGCAATGACTCGGCAAAATTAAAAAAACCTTGAAATTAAGAGATTTTTAACAATTTAAAACTTGTTTCATGCACCCATTATTGAATAAAGCCCAATTATAATGTGTGCTAGCTTGTTATGCCATGAAAGGCATGCTGGTAGAGTATCTACTTGTTTGGGGCTTCTGTTTAGTATTTTCTTTGGCCAAATTGAAATTTTGGGAGCACCAACATGAGACATCATGAACATCTTCACTTGGAAACTGTAAGGAATGCTTGTGTATGGTAGCATTAAATAGTGTGCTTTTTGAACTTAGGTTTTACCTTGGGACTATAGTTGACCTTGGTCTTTCTTGGACCTCTTAGTTTTTAGGCTATATATATGTTGGATGGAAGGGGGAATTGTGAGGCCAGAAGGGTTTGAAATATGCTCCTCAGAGACATGTCCCTTGCCAAAAATAACCTTGTGCCCCATGGGGGGATTTTTTGGTATGTGGGGATAGGTAGGAAATATCCCCAACTCACCCCCTTTTTTCAAAATTTTAAGAAACATCCCTGTTGTGAGGTACTCACACATCGCCCCATTGCAAATGAAGACCCCCACTTTTTGCTTTCTAGGGTTAGCTCTTTTAGTTTCGTTGTTGGTCGTTTTAGTGTCTTAGCCTTTGCATTGAAGGGATTGAGTTTCTCAAAGGTCATCAAATCAGGTGGATCTCCTCAAGGTGGAGTGAAGGAGGTTAGGTCAGTTGAGTGATTAGGGGTTATTTAGATCATTCCTAGGGTTTTTGTGTACTATCTGGTCACGCTTCAAGTTGCTCAATCAAACCTTGGTTGAATGCATAGTGTCCTCCTAGGTCCCATCCCTTACATCATGGTCAGAGTGAACTCGCCTTAGAAGTCTGGAATGTCATCCTAATCCTGAAATGGCCTGAAATTTGACTAAGTCTGGAAATTTGAAGGATCCTCCAAAAACTAAATTTTGCATTATAACTCATGGAGGTCCGAAACCACTCTCAAACATCCTGACAATATATATGGAATATAACTTAAAGTATAAGAAAGAGAAAAAACATAAGGAAATGTCACTTATACTTAAATGTTATATTCCATATATGAATCCTGACGAAGATACTAACTTGTCAAACAAGTCAAAACATTGACCTGTGGTGGCCGAGTTTTGGAGCTTGGACTCGGCGAGTTTTGCCATAACTCGCCTGACTCGCGAGTTAGGCGAGTTATGGTCAAAACTCGCCGAGTCCAAGTCTCGAGTCAGCAAAACTTGCCGAGCTTGGCTCGACTCGCCAACTCGGCAAACTCGCCTGACTCGCGGCGAGTTTGGGAACTCTGATCTTTAGTGTCAAAAATCTTTTATTTTATCTCTTTAGAAAGAAGAGCACTTGTCATAGTCTTATTGATGGACATAACAAAATTGTAACAAGAATGTAGCAAAGAACATAATATAGTAATGTTTTGGTCTCCATCATCCATAGTGACCCCAATCAATGTCAACTCTGCAACAACAATGGTGAAAGAATTGAAGTCTTCAAAAATAACCATCACCATCACCCTTCTTCAAGGAATAAAGCTTCCTCTATAGAAAAAAATTGTTAACTATGCATTTGTCCTAAGACAAGTTTCCCAATTTCCAAAGGGCTTCCATAATGACTTCTCAAAAAGCATTCAAGAACATTTTGATTGCAAAACATCTAAGGGATGGTTGCAAGAAGTTGAGTCCCACTTTTGGGCAAAAAGTTGAAGTGTTTTCCCTATTTTTCAATTTTTTTGTCGATTGATGTCAAAATTTGAGGCACTTAGAGATTGAATCTCAAAAAACTCCAGTACTAAATAATGTAGTGCTCAGAGTCTCATTTTCAAATATGTAATTTATTTCAATACCCAAATGGTAGAAATTGTTTTTTAGTAGGCATGTTTAAAAAACACTTTTTCAAAATGCCTGTTTCAAGACCATACCACACGTGTACAACCACCATATTTTGACGTAAATAAATGAATTTTTGCAAATCCTTTTGGGAAAAGACACCTAAGACACCAAATATTGATGAGAATATTTTTGCTTGTTTTTTAATTGAATGTATATTTTTTTTATTAATTTTTAATTGACTATAAAGTACATTTTCAAAACATCTGGTGTATGACCACCATAATTTGATGAAAAATTTCATATTAAAAAAAAAAATTAATCTTCAAAAGAATTGTATGTAGATTGATGTCATATAATTTATTTTCCAAAAAACCTAAAAATAGAAAAATTATTAAAGTTTTACTGAACCTCACTATTTTACATTTAGGTATCACTTTTGATTAATAAATAATGCAAAAATAATAAAAAATAATCATATCACTATGAAATTTACATTTTTGAAATCAAGACAGTGAGAACTCTAATGGGTTTTCATTTCATCAGAAAATATGATCAGGAAGACCTTCAAAAAATTACGGCAAGGCAGAAATCTGGTATTCCAGTGTCTTAGCCATTTTTTTGGAGGTTCAAGCATAGGCTTGGTCCCACCAAGCCTAACCCGAAGCCGAAACCAAGGCATAGGTGTGTTTCCCGCTCCATCTTTTATGAAACGAGCGCCTGTTATCTGAAATTCAAAAATTGGGCACCCGTTTTGAAATTTGTAGCATTTTAAGAAACGTGTGCCCGATCCCACCAAGCCTAACCCGAAGCCGAAACCAAGGCATAGGTGTGTTTCCTGCTCCATCTTTTATGAAACGAGCGCCTGTTATCTGAAATTCAAAAATTGGGCACCCGTTTTGAAATTTGTAGCATTTTAAGAAACGTGTGCCCATTTTTAGAAATGTGTTCCCGTTTTTTAAAATCGTGCACCCGTTTCTCTGTGGTGGTCAGATCCTAAACAGGCACCCGTTTTTCAAAATGTGCGCCCATTTTATTTTTATGGGTCACGGCCCTGAAGCTAAACGAGTGTTTGTTTCTTAAAATACGGGCGCTCGTTTCTAGCAGCAAACTTTTTTGCTTGCGGACATCCGTGGAATTGGGACCCAACTTCTTGCACCCACCCATAGCCATATCAAGATTTTGGTTTTTCTATCCAACACCACCTAGTCATATGCTTACATTTAGCTGCAGATTTGTTTCTGCAAACCATAGCCCACAAAGCTCAATCTATAAGAGTGTACTCTGTTTCAAACTTTCATACCTCAAAATTAATGTCACTAAATTTTTCCATCTTCAACAATGTTGTGTTTGCCATCTTTCTTAAAAGATCTAATCTATACAAAAATCCCAGTCAAATCAAGATTGGTTAAAAAATAATATTTATTGACACCTAAGACCCAAGTCGATTAAGCTTTGATGCCAAATGAAAAGAAGAAAGATGCTATAAAAGGTTCCTACACTAATACATGAAAAAGGGATAATGTAGAGAAAACTCAAATATGATAATTTCATAAAAGAATATAATACATGCATTAACATACATAACCATACAATTCATAAGAAAATACAACATAGATTTACCCTAGGAAAACCCTTTCCAAAGAAATCTTCGGCTCAAAATCTCAAACTAATTATGTTCACAACTGTAATGGTTAAAAAATGTATGGATAGACTTGATCAAGACTTCACAAGAGAATAATACATCAACCTAGTGTGAAAAAAGATGTCTATAAATACGTATGATAAATCGTCCATCCCAAACATTGAATATATAGCCAAGACCAAAACCACAAACCACCATGGGTTAAATTAGGGGCCCAAATCAAGCACAAAATCCAATTACCAAAAAACCATGGTGAGTTAACTAATGATCAAATAGAAATGATATCTTCCAACTTCAATGCTCTATTTTGATATTATTTGCCTTTTTTGAAACATGCTTTTGAAAACTAAAAACCTTCCTTGATTTTTCCCTAGTCCACACTTAACTCCCCTTCTACAAGCTCTTTCCATTCCAAAAACTCTTACACACTCTACAAAGAGTTGTTTAACTTTACTTGCATTTAACACCATTCATGACATTGAGTGGGACTAACAAATATGCCTATTTACAAACTACAAGTGACACAAAGTCGCACCTAGTGGGATGCCCCAAATTATAAGTGCAAAACTAAACATAATTGCTAGATTTAATTTGAACAATTTCTACAATACTTGGAGTAATGACAGATACTTGGATTTTACCATTTAACCATTGACTATACAAGAGACTATAATTAAAATAGGATAATGTTCTACATGTAAAATTAGAGTTTAACCTCTTTCAAATTCTTATTTCTTCTATACTACTTTTAAATCACGTTATTCATAATTTTAATCCAAACATAATGTTTACCCATATCTATTATATAAAGGGCAATTTAATGATTTTGTAATTTGATTACTTAAGACTATATATAGGATATAATTACATCTTTATGGTCTAATTACAATCAACCATTAAAATTTGACTCCCAAGTTTAATCACACAACCCTAGAGATAATCCATAATAGACACCATAGTATGATGTGCCATTCGAAATAATGATTATTTGAATTGCACTAATATCTTACTCTTAATGTAATTGTAATTAATTGCATACATAACAATTTACAACAAAGCTTATCCTAGTTTGCACAAAATTTATACATTAAATTATCCATTATTATTTTAAAATAACTATTGGTTTGAATTCCAAGGTTTCACATTGAAATTGGTGGGTTTTGGGGGATTTCCTATGGATGTATAAAAAACTTGTTTTTAGGTACCAATCAAATTTGTTTATCACTATTTACATAATTATAGTTCTTCTGTGAACCAAATTTGGCTTCCTACCAAAATAGTTACTACCAAGTTCTATTTGAATTTATATAAGATTTGACTAAATTTTAGGGTAAAGCAACATAAGACCTAAGACTCAAGTCCATAATTGTGTATTGTCTACATATCCCAACATGGAAATTAGGGTTGATTAATTTTCCTAATAATAGTATGTAATCAAACTAATCCACATTGACTAAATCCCATCTCTATTCCAAATCTAAATCATCATTAGATGTTCAAATTTTAGGGTGTTCCCATCACCGACCACCTACTAAACATTTGATTTCTTCCAATCGCTAATTCTAACCATTCGTACACAAATGAAGCATTTGTATTTGGTTTGACAAATAAACAAGATCAATCATAAGTAGATTAAATAATCATATTATTTGGTTTATCTCCTAAAAGAATAATGGTTAAAAGTAAACAAATATTATTTATCAACTCTAAAAAGAAAAGGAAATCGCTGTCCATATTTCCTTACAACAATGTTTTGCATCATGAGTTTAAATTTACAACCTTCATGATCAATTATGCAAGCACCTCATAAGTGATTTTATTTTTTTATTTTTCACAAAAAAAAATATTATATTCGTAATCAAAATCCATATTTTTGTTATTCTATATTATATTTATAAATCTCCTTATCTCAATAAACTTTTCCCACATAATTTATTTAATTATTTTCGTTACAATCTTCTCAAACATTAAAATTTTATAATTTATTGTCTCTTTTAACTTTATTAGTATTTCCATGAGAACATTAAGTCTTTATAAAATGGTAGAATAATGATCCAACTTTCTTGACATTCTGACTACATTAGTTTTCTAAGACGAATTATGAAAACAATTCAATATACTTTTAATAAGAGTTTGTTGAGCCAACCAGATGGTACCCAAGCTCACGACACGGGGCAGCTCATTTAAAATAGTCTTACATAGAAAATGTGGGATAATCTTATGGCCTTGTAACTTTAATCTTATCCTCATAGGCAGTTACTGAATTCAAATATTCATTTTAAGTATGGTTTTATTTATTTTCTGAATTATACCAAATCTCTGTGGGTTTTGGTGTGTGTGGCTGACGCAGTGGTTGTAACTGATAATTGCGCCTTAATTTTCAGATCGAGATGAGAATTCGGTGGGGAAGGCAGGGGGGATCTATAGAATTCCGAGTATCTAATGTGAAAACAGGGCAATCTGCACATGAAAGATCTAAAACTAGAGATAAATTACATCTGAATGAAAAATGGCAACATGATTAGTGATAACGTGAATCGAATATCTTAATTGTTATAAAGCCAATAACTCGATTAGAACATGATGAGAGCGAATTCAACATGTCAGAGAACAAATGGCTTGCTGGCATTTTTGAACACTCTGGATTTGCGCTTGGAGAAAGTAAACTGACGATTGACAGGGCTTTGAATCCTCCGGATCTGCACTTTTCTTCTTGCCATTTTATTCTATTTGAAAATGTCCGTGAAGATGCGGCAGTTACAGGGTGGAAAACAACCCATGCATGCAAAAAGTTACTTACAAAACCCAAAGAAAAACGTCCCCTTCTCTCATTTAAGAATTGAAAAGCAGTGACAGTATCACGTCCTTTCACTTGTTGCTTACGATTCTTAGTATTAGGTATTGTACACATCGTAAATTTGAGCTCTCGTAGGTTAAAATGTCATTAATAAGAAATCTCAAGGTACTTAAAATAATAAATTAGCCCACTTATTATTTGTGTTATCTATGCCTTATAACATAAAATATGTAAGATCATTTATGACATTGTAAGTTGTGCAAGTGAATCAATAATGTGTGTAAGAGCATGTAAGGACATGCAAGAGAAGGGAAATATAGTGGATTAGTGAAACATCTTTGACCATTATTAAGAACATCTTATTAAAAATTTAAATCAATCAAATTGGGTGGAGCATCCAAATTTGGTGATTGGATTGCATGACTTAGAGGTTACATTCTATTATAGGAGGTGCATTCATTGGATTTGGAAATCTAATTTGGAAGCTTTAATTGGGACCTTTGGTTTGACTCATAGTATTAAAAACCATTGATAAATTATTAGATTGCTTTGGCCTATATATTTGATGCTTGGGATGGAGTTTCTATGATGATTTTAAAGCAAGGTTGTGTTGTGATTGGCTCCAAAAGAGAGTTGAAGACTTTTTTTATCTTCTATTGAAAGCACTACTACTCTATTGTATTACGTTTTTAGTTCATATAATATCATCAACGTGTTCAACTCTCTTTTATCTTCTATTGAAAGCACTACTACTCTATTGTATTGCGTTTTTAGTTCATATAATATCATCAACGTGTGCCTTGGAGTCCACATTTTTTTGGAAAATATTTTCTTAGGGTAGTAATTCTCTTCTAAATATTTTGTAGCTATGGTTTATGTGCATTTGTTCTCTCATAAAATTAGTGAAGGATCTATCTAGATTCCTTTCATTTGGTATCAAAACCAAAGGCTTGGTTAGATCAATAGGAGATAGGAGAGTATTTTGTACTAATCCTATTTGAGTGGAAGCTCTACACAGGTGATTTGATCGTTAAAGCATAGAGTAAGACAACCACAACACAGATGGAGAAACATAATAAATTAGTGAAGGATCTATCTAGATTCTTTTCATTTGATATCAGATCCAAAGGCTTGGTTAGATTGATAGTAGATATTAGAGTATTTTTTACTAATCCCATTTGAGTGGAAGCTCTACACAGGAGATTTGATCGTTAAAGCATAGAGTAAGACAAACACAATAAAGATGGAGATCAACGAAGTTTGATGGTTAGAATTTTGAATTATAAAAGCTCAAAATGGAAGATTTGCTTGTAGATCATGCTTAGTTGATTATAGTGGGTGACAAAAGACCTATTATGATGAAAGATGAAACAAGACAAACTTAATTGAAAGGCTAGGTCATCAATATGAATCTATGACTTTTGGATTCAATGTTCACGAATGTGTCCACAAATAAATACTACTAAGGGTTTGGGGATAAGATTGGAAACATGTACCAATCTAATTTATTGGTGAGCAAATCATTCCTATGAAAGAGGTGGTATTCTTTTAGGATGTCAAATGGCAATTAGGTGATTGAGCACATGTATAAGTTCAATATTATCATGAGCCAATTGACATTAGTTAATGTAAAGATGGATGAGAAGTAGTGTGTTAACTTGATGTTCATATCTAGATTCATGGGACAACCATGTGATTGTGATCAGTAGTACCATCTCTAAGCTAAAGCTTCAGAAGGTGGTTCGGACTATTGTCCAAAGAAATGAGGTAAAAAAATTTGAATCCATAAATTGATGCATTGATTTTTTAAGGTCATTTTAAGGAAAGGAGCAAGAATAAGAAGAAAGGTTAATCTAGAACCTCTAGAAAATCCAAGATGAGGTGTTGGAACTGCAAGGAGACTTGACACATTAGAAAAGAATGCAAAAAGAAGACAGATGAGATAGAGAAAGAAAAGATATCTAATGAGACTCCTTCCATGGATTTAGATTCGTCCAATAAAAAAGGTGGACATGTGTTCCTAGCATCATCTTGCACACATGCATAAAGTGATGCATGGTTAATTGATTTTAGAGTGTCTTTTCACATGAATCCCTACAAGGAATGGTTCTCTAAGTAGGAGATTTTTGCTAAAGTGATGTCTTTACAGGGGATAACTCTTCCCATGAGTTAAAAGGTTAGGGTAAGGCAAAGATGGTGTTCAGAGATGAAAGAATGAAGTCAACCTTTGGAGTCTTTTGTTTTCCAAGGCTAACTATAAATGTTGTTTATATTAACAAGATTATTAATACAAGGGTGCAAATAGCCCTTGGGAAGAAGACTTGTTGAATGATAAAATGTGGAAAAATGTTGACAATGGAAAATAGGGAGGAAACTAAACAAATTGGATGTTGTTACTTTAGTTGAATGTGTTTTGACTATTGAAGAGGAATTCATTGGTCTCAAATTTATATCTTGGATCAAGTGTCAAATATATAGTTTCATGGAATTTTAAAATGTGGGACGAGGAAATGGGGACCAAGGACCTAAATTTGTGGTTGGTAGATGAATGACACACAAAATATAGAATTGCAATAACACAATTTAATAAAATTATTAATAAATTAGATTGTTAAAAATATTATTTTTATATTATTACTGATAAATATTCATATTTTTAATATATTAAACTACACTAAAACTTATAATATTTTTTTAATATTATGTAGTTAATGTTCAAAATTGATCCCCATCCTTATAGATTGATATACTACTCTATCTAATGCTCTCCTAATCGAGGATATCATTGGACTTACAATTCTTCTACCTTGACTCCTTCATCTTGAACACTTTTCTCCTCCTTAATGACAAACACTTCACCTACTTCTTGCCACCATATCCCACCTATGCTCCTCCAACCTTAATGTTAACCTCCTATCTTCTCCAAGGTATGCACTTTTCCTCCTCTCATGCATCTTTTTGCATCTATGTTCCTTTGGTTTGAACACCTCTCCTTCCTCCTTGTACTCCTTTAAATATCATGCAATAATTGCAAGCCTACCTCACAATTCCATGAAGAAAGGATATCACTTAACACATCCTATGGCACTAAGATGCCTTTCAAAAAATTTGAAACCTAGTCTCCAAAATGAGAACCAACTGGTCCTACCATTTGGCCATGACCCCCTTTGACAATATTTATAATCTACTTATTAAATTAATATATTTTAATATTTAATATTCATTGTTGATATAAAGATTATAAACATTAATATTTTAGTTATATGAATATTATAATTTTGTGCAACTTTCAAGATCACCAAGGAAATGTATTTGATATTTACTCAGAATTTACTACATTTGCACTGATTTTCAAACATTGAGGTGCAAATTCAAACCAAAGAGCTTCGATTCCATTCCTTACAGCTTGGAGTGTGTGTAAATTGTCCCATAAAAAAAATTTGACAAGAAATGTGCACAATTAGAGGCAATGCTTATTTCCTTAGATTATTTGCATTTTCTCATGACTCCAACTCTGTTTATGACTACAAATCAATTAATTTTTTTACCAACTTTTCTTCTAACTAGAAAAAATGCAACTAAATAGAAAAAAACTACCCAAGTTCTTGCATTGCATGCCCTAATGATTGTAACTTTGCAAACCCTATTTGGCTTTTTGCATGTAAATTTTTTTGAAGTTATTTTAAAAGCATTTAATGCAAAATCTTGGTCGCTTTGTGTCCCCCAACCATTCCCAACAAGGGCACATCTAAAAAACATCCCTTTCTTTTGTAGGGTGGAGATGTCCCTTGCTCCTACAAGGCATCTAAAGGACATTTCCCCTTTACTGGAGGCAATGTGGGGACGAGGGGGGATGTATCCCCGACATTTCTATTCTTGGGGACATTTTCATTCCTAAAACATGATGATTTTCAGGAGATGCATCTCTATGGAGCACTAGTCAAATCTAAGGATCTTGGGAAATGGATTTTGCTACCATGATATGCTTTAGATTGCAACACAATAGGATCTTTGTGCAAGGATAGAGTTGTGTGTGGACCCATTAGTTGGAAGATAGACAATATTTAGCATGATATGATTGTTTATGGAATTGTTAGTAGGAGACTCATTGTCTTTTGGTGTTGAGGAAAACAATCATTTTTCCATGGAGAACTCTTGAAGCATACAATTGTGTAATTGGAGTGTCTTGGCATGAAATAGTTATTTTGTAAAATATTATTTTTTTGACAAATGTTCTGGGGTAAGCCGAAGGATCTCCTAATTGTTGGTGATGGAAATGCAAGTGACCTAATAGTGATGAGCTTGAAGGAGTACTTGTAGTGGTCCCACAAGAGTCCCTACACACTTGCAACTATCCCACAAAAATCCCTTAGTAAAATTGGATATGCCCTACAAGAGTTCTCTAATAGATGATCAGGAGTCCATTAGGGAGGATCTTATGTGAGTTGGAAAGTGCATATGCAAGGTTTCATTGATGTAAATTGGATAGGAGGTGTGAATAGATAAAGGCATGATAGTGGTCATGATTTTAATCTAGCTGGTGGAGTTGTGAGATGGATGAGAAAAAAAAAGGCAATGGCACATTGTTCCTCTATTGAATGTTTATATATGATCTTATTTGTAGTGCTTCCCTCATAAAATTAGAGTAGAATCTATCTAGTTTCCTTTTATTTGGTATCAAAGTCATATGTTTCATTACATCTATAAGAGGAGATAATTTGGTATTACTAGTTTGTTTGAGTGGAAACTCTACATAGATAATCTTATTTTAGATATAGAGAATGGCAAGCAAAATAAAGATGGAGATCAGGAAGTTCAATAGTCAAAACTTCAAGCTATGGAAGCTCAAAATGAAAGATTTGCTTGTAGATAGTAACCAAGGATTCATTATGGTTGTAAGCCAAAAAAATATTGTAATGAAAAATGAGGATTGGGCAAACTTGACTAAAAATCTAGGCTCAAAATATGCCTAAGCCTTTCAAATTTAGTGTTGAACGTGCCTACAAAAAATACTATTGAGGATTTATCAAACAAGATCAAGAACCTCTACCACACTAACTCCCTACTAAATAAAATATTCCTATAAAAGATTGTAATCTTTGAGGATTTCAAAAGACAATTCAATGATTCAGCACCTAAATGAGTTCAATATTGTACCAGGTAGTTCACATCTATTTATATGAATATGGAATAGCAGGACCAATTTATTACCTTGTTGTGTTCATTGTTAAATTCATGAGACTATAACCTTGTGATGGCAACCATTACTAACATCTCTAAGCTAAAGCTTGAGGAGATTGTTGGGGCCTTGATAAAAGAAATGAGGCAAAAAATTCTGACTCCAGTAATGATGTATTGATTGTCAAAGGATACAGGCAATAACAAGAAGAAAGGTTAATCCAAATACTCTAGAAATTCAAAGTGAAGTCGCAAGGAAACTAGACACATTAGAAGAGATTGCAGGAAGAAGGTTCGAAAGAGAAATAAAACAATCCAATGAGACTCCTTCCATCAATTCAAATTCCTCCAGTAAAGAAGGTGAAGATGTGTTCCTAACATCACTATGTACGCATGGATAAAGTCATATATGTTCAATTGATTATGAAAATTGTTGTGACATCTTCTTTGAATATGAGAGTTATTTAGAGGTGATCTCAAATAAATCTTCTCATGAGATCGTGCGTGGGGGAAAGGTCCAAATGATTTTTAAAGATGGGAGAGTGAATTCAATTTTGGATTTTTTTTTCATGTTCCTAGGATATCTAGAAATGTAATTTATATTAGCAAGATCATTGATGCAAGTGTGTATGTAGCCTTTAAGAAGAAGACTTATAGAATGATTGGCGATGGAAAAGTGGTGGCAACAAGAGCTCGAGATGAGACTATATAAGTTGGATGCTAACATTGTAGTCAATCATGTTTTTGCATGTTGATGAGAATTATGTTTTGAACCCAAGGCAAGATTGAGAGAGGGGGGTGAATCAGTCTTGAACAAAAATTAATTCAACACATAAACAATTAATCAACAACACATATGTTGGCAAGATACATTGCTCTGATGAAGATTGATGCATGAGAAATGTTTAGGAGTTGTCATTGATGGCAACTCAGTTCAGATATCATATCCGATAGATGTAGATTTGATTTATCGAAAGGTGTATTGTCATTTGGCATAAGTCTGGAAGGTGGAATACAGTAACCGACAGAGTATGAGTACAGTGTGTAGATCTTGATTTTGGTTGTGGTATTAGAGGCAGTTGATTCGAGATTTGAAGCAACTTATTTTGTAATCTTGATATCCGGTGTTGATTCATGAGCGAGATTGAAGGTCCAATAATCGGTAATCAAGTTCAAGGGGATTGGGCCAGCATATGTGAAGCTTTTTATCAATTTGTTTAGGTCCGCATATTGATTTGTGGACGGATTGAACCAAGTTGTTGGTTACACATTTCATATTGCATGCTATGCGGTTTTTGGAAGCCGACATGAAAATTGATTTATTTTGTTGATGCGGATATATAAGATCGAATTGTATGATCATTTTGATAGGGTAGATGTATGGTAGATGTGTGAATGTTGATGTGTGAAGAGCGAATGAGCATCAATATGCAGATTTGGTGCTCTAGTATATGACTATGCAACAGAACAGGGCAGATAAGTAGAACAGAGAAAGACAATCAGAATGTGCTTAACCGTAACTTCTATTTGGCATTAGTAGATGTTATTCTTGAGTTCAAACACTATTGTAATCTTTTGTAATCATTTGTAGGATAGTGAGTCCTCCGAGTTGCCCTCTTTTGTATTTGAGCAATGAGCTCTAGGCAGTGTGTATGAATGCAAGTGCATTCCTCTTTTTATAATATTATCATACTCCTAATCAAAGTATAATAATATTGTGGGTTCAAATCCCACCGTGGTTTTTCCCTTTCCGGGTTTCCACATAAAAATTCTGGTGTTATGGTTTTGTTGTTGGTTGGTTTATGTTTTTGTACTTTAATTTCATTCTTATGCATCTAGTGGTTTAAGAATCAATTTAATAAGTTTGTAAATTGCATAACACTATTTCACCCCCACCGCCCTCTCAGTGTTCATTGATTCCAACAATTGGTATCAAAGCTTAGTTCCTCGGAAGAAGCCTAACAGCTTGAGGAAGATCCGAAAGATTGAATCAATGGACTTTGGTTTGCAGAAGCAACTTACTCTAGCACTTGAAGATCTTGATGCAGCGATGAAAGAAAAAGGTAGCTTGAGGAGAAGTCTAGAAGCAACTGAAAATTTCATTGAATCTCTGAAAGAACAAGTGAACACATCAAGAGAAAAGAGAAAGGAACCGATGGATAAACTCAAGAGAAAGAAGAACAAAGTTTTGATAATCAAGCCCTACAAGACAAGACAGATGAATGTGAGAAGCTTGCTAGAGAGAATGCAGTCTTGAAGAATGAAATGCAATCCATTGTAATGAAGTTGACAAAGGAGATTGAAGACAGAAAGAAGAATGAGGAAAATCTAACTCGGTCATTGAAGGATAGATCTAATGAATGTTGCAGATTGAACTATGAGAATGATTAGTTAAGACTTGAATTGGTGCAATCCAAGAATGATGGGCAAGAACTTGAGAGGCATATCATAATTCTAAGAGATGAACTTTCCACTGCTAATGAGTACAAAGAAAAATTCAAAGCTAGCTCAACCAGGCTAGATAAAATGCTAGAAAGTCAGAGAAGTGGAAAAGACATGAGAGGACTTGGATATGAGAAAGGAGAATCCTCTGATTTTGGACAAAGCAATCATCAGAAGAACAAGAGACCTCCGGTAAGACAGCCTAATGCTTATAAATTCAATGGTAAATATTTTGTTTGCAATAAATTCGGTCACATAGCAAGTCAATGCAGAAATAGGATGATGGATAATGGTCCTACCTTTATCGATCAATGTTTCAAATGCAACAACTTTGGTCATAAGTCAAACATGTGTAGAGCAATGATGAATAATTTCCAAAATAAGAGATGGTATGCTTGTGGAATGTTATGAAACATTTATAACCAATGCAGGATGAGACCAAATCAGATGAACTTCAGGCCTATGCAAGGAAATGTTTTTTGCTATGCATGCAACAAATCGGTTCACATTGCAAAATATTGCAGAAGCAAGAATGTGAACAAGAATGCTTTGGTAGACAAGAACAGATCAGATGAAAAGGGCAAAGCGAAGGTTCAAGAGGTCAGAGAGAAGAATAAGAAGATGTGGGTTAAGAAGGAAGATTCAAATGTTTAGAATGGCTCCACACCCGATTCCAGTGTTGGAACCTCATCCGGAAACTAAGGCATTTGGGCATTAGGAAGAAGCTTTCCATACAGATTCTTAAAACCCCCCTTTTGGAGATCTGTAACCGACTGACAATGGTTGCAAATGATTGAGATTAGTTGTGCAGTTGATATTTGGAAGATTACATGCCTATTTGGGAATCCGGTGATGAATTCTTGAAGAAATAGGGTATCCGGAAAGCCTTTAGGGTTGTGCATTTATTACAACTTAAAGTCAGGGTTTCAAAGGATAAAAAGGGCATTTCTATGATTCATTCTTCACATTGCAAACGAAGAGAAAGAGCAGGATAGCGAGGTGAACGAGATTAAGAAGCGAAAACAGAGCTTGAAGCAATCCGACAAGTGATTCCTAGCATCCGATTGAAATTGAAAAGGTATTTACCCGTATTCGAGCTATCTGTTTATAACCCTATTTTTGAAATGGTATCATCATTTGGTGTAGCAAATCTGTTGGTAGTAGAAATCACTGAAAGGGCAAGGCCAGTATTCAAGAAACATCCATTCAAATCGGTCGAAGATGATCCGGAAGGAGCATTTTCCTCTGTGTCGTATGGTGTGTTGCATAACGAGGATATTAGGGCATACATTCACTGTAATATCGAAGAGCTTGGGAATGCAGACATGCTATCATTATACACCAAGCATATGATGGATGGAATGGGGAATCTGAAGCTCGAATTCAAATCATTGCAAGACAAGGCTTTTATCCAGTTTGTTCACTTTCTGGTGTTTGATGAACCCGAATGGGTCAGGTATATCTTGAGTCGAATCCATGATGAGTTTATATAGCTAGATAGACCTCACAAGATCACAAAGCAAGCCATTCAAGTGGTAAACTGTTTAAATGCAATCGGTGAGATCCTTGGTCTGAGACATGTCAAGAATACAATTGTAACAAAGGTTACCGAATCCCAACATGACAACCGTTCAATGATAATAAGTGATATCATTGAACATGATGTGAGATTTGCATCAATGGTAATAGGATATAAGGTGTACCAGTCCAGCAGACAAAATTCAGTATCTAGTACTGCAATATATGTAGCTTATCATATACTCAAGGAAGATAAGAGATATGATCTGTGTGGAGTGCTTCTTAGTGAATTGATGAGCAATTTAAACAAGATTAAACAAGATAAGAAACATGTTTTCAAGTTCAGTTCACTGATTGTTTGTTTGGCACTTTTTGAATGAAATCCTCGGTATAGGAAAAGTCAGTGGGCTTATGATAAACCGGTGGCAGTACAAATTAAAGAAGGTTTGCAAGGATTGGGTGATGTAGTAGTGCAAAAATATGCTTTGTGGGGTTACTTCAAATCATTCCAGGCTATGATGCAAAGCAGAGAGACGATCCCAAAAGACATTGTTGAAAAATATGAAGATACCATATGCTTTATGGTAGACAAAGATCAATGCCATATGGAGGCAGTAGAACCAAGAACTGTATAAATCATACCCATGGGTATGAAGTAGATGGAAACACTCTTGATGCATATGCTCAATACCTGTTGAGTAAACTGGTAGATGAGAAAGAAGATTGATTCGATACTTATAAGGAGAAAGACCTAGACCTGCACAAGAAATTCATTGAGCCTGCAAGGAAGAGGAAGGTCAGAAAAGAAGTTGAAGAGCTTGCAAAACAAATGGGAATAACAAAAGAAGTTGTTCAAAGGGCTAAGGAACAAAATATACTGGAGGAGGAGGACATGGTAGAGCCTAAGAAGACAAAACCGGTCTCCAATCCTCCCAAGCCAAGGCAAACCAAGTCAGCACCTACCTCTGATGCTCAAGGGCCTATCCCTCCACAAACCAAGTCAACTGGTGGAGCAAAGAAAAGGAAGAAGGAGAAGCCACAAAAGGAATATGTTGCAGCCACTATTGAAAATGTTGAGACAGAGCCTGATGAGGCAGTGAAAGTGGTTAAGGAGACAGGTGCCTATGCCAGGGTAGTGAAGAAGCCTCAATCCGGTGGAGCCCAACCGACCAAGAAACAAAGGACAAAGTTGAGCCATCCGGTAAAGCCAAATCAAGCATAAAGCCGAAGTCTAAGCTTGATGGAGCTCTGAAATCTGGTAAAGTAGAAGGTACTTATGATGTTGTGCCCCTAATGACATTAAATGAAATAATTGATGAAGTGTTAAACGAAGGTAATTTGAAGAATGTACCTGTATATTATGAAAACTGTGATGATAATGACCAGTGAGCTATAGAGAAAGTTGTTGTATAGTATATGAATGTTTATAGCAAAGCCTTGATAGAGTTGTCATCTATGATTCTGAAGGGATTGTATGATATTTTGGATGCAAGGAGGCATACAACCAACTTAGAGGATGAAAGAATAAAAGAATATATATATTAGTCAATTTGTCTTCTATAATTTCTAAAGCTGAAGTTGATAGATTGCTAAATCTTGCAAATGATAGATTCAGAAGAAAGAAGAGAGTTAACAAAATCATGCTCGAGAAAATAGATGAAGTGACTAAAGAGACCGAAGCAATTTTGAGACAATTTTTGAAAGAACACATATATGATGTAAATCTGGCAAAAAGATGACACCCAACCGAAAGAGCAGTCACAAGATACATCCATTCCGGAAGTGCAGACAGAGGTTCCAGATGTACAAAAAGAACATCAAACTGAGAAAGCCATTCTGGTAGAGCATACCAATGTGCATACAACAGTTGATGATCAAAATGTTGGAGTCTTGTATGAAGCTGAACAAAATCCTCCGGTGATAGAGGTTGACTCTAAAAAGGCAGCTGAGGATATTGGAAAAGATGATGAAGAAAAGGGAGAGATTGATGTGTAGAAGGGTGAGGATGTTGTAAAGGATGCAAGTACAGAGGTGGCCAAGAAGAAGAAAGGAGAAGAGAAGGATGATCAAGCTCCGGTGACAATGGCAAGAGACACTGTAGCAGACAAAGAAAAACAAATAGTCACTAACTCAGATGATTTCACTCAAGGACTTATACATCTGAGTTCACTTTCTCTGGTTCAAGCACTGAAGCTTGCATCTCTCGCTGGTGCAAGAGCACCCAAGGCAACATCAAGCCTCTATGAGGCAAATTATGAAGTTTTTTGTGTTTTGGATGATAAAGGTTGTAAATAAGGTCTTTTAAGACCATATGTGATGAAATAAGGTCATTTAGACCATTGGATGTTAGGTCAAGTCCTATTAGGGTCATATTGTTAATATTGCTCAAAAAATGTCAAATTGTCAAAAGTTGTCATTTTGTGAGAAATATGTCTCAATGGGTCAAAATTGATGTCTAATGGTATGTAAGGGTTTTTTGGATCTATTTGGACTTATCTAAGTGAGTTTGAGTCATGGTTTGGTCTAAGATCAAGTTTTAGACAAAAGTAGCTCATATTGTCAAAAATTGTCGAAAGCAACTTTTTGTGTTTGAGAAGGTAATTAGGTGTTTGTTAGTCATGTTGGTTCAAAAGGTGGTTATATCAGTTGGGAGGCCCTAGAGGCATTCAAATAGGCCCTTTTGACGACTAAATAGAGGTTTGATGGTGATTTTGTACATAAAACTCAATTTGAAGGCAATTTGATGATCATTTTCTATGCAATTTTATGTAAAAATGTTGCACTTTGCTTCATAACTTTCTTATTTGGATGAATTAACACGTAAGAGTGGACCTGTTGGAAATATATTTGTGTTACCTTTCATTTGGGACCAGTTTGGTTCAATTTTATCGATTTTTGATCCTTCTACAAGAAGATTTACCAAAACTAGTCTGAAAACCTATGTTTTGGGGCTTTGTCAAAGAAAAATGTAGAACTCTCCATTCCATCAACGGCTTGCCTCAAGACTTGGTGGAATGGTGGATATGGTAGTGTTGCAGATGGGTTTTAAATAGATTTTGTAGGGGAAGAACTTAAGTGGAGTTTTGAGCATTTGAGGGCTTAACATCCTCATGTGTTAAGCCGGTTAGACAAGGTTTGAGAAGACATTTGGAGTTTTGGTACCAAAATAGTCAAGAAGACCATAAAACCTATGAAATCCTTTCATGTTCGATATGCCCTTACCTTCCAAGTTGAGTGTGCAGGTTGGTGGAGTGTCTAAAGAGTGTATCTAGCGCATTTGGAGGCCTAATAGGGCTCTTGAAGGACTGTAATAGTAAATTTTTGACCACTTTGCTCCAAAACACCATAGTCTAATTTTGACATATGTTGTGTAAAACCGAAATGGGTATCCAAAAATGGTTTTAGTTCTGGGTTATGACCTCTGTGTGAAAATTATGCCCAAAATACTGTGTTTGTTGTTCTAAGAAGCATATGGGTTCTGCATTATCAGTCTGTTTTTTATCAAGCTGCTCCAAAACACTCTATGGTCATTTTGAGTTATGTTAAATAACTTCCAAAAGGTTATCTAGGAATGTTCTTGTTTTGTGTCTACGGTCAAGGTGTCAAAAGATATGGCCAAAATTCTCTCTAAGTAGGGCTACTAGCATCTAGTCACCCTAGAAAGCCAATGGTGTGAAATGGCCTAAAAGGGTTTGTTTCAAAGGTGGATTTGGTTGATTTGAGTCCATTTGAGTTTGTGGACATGATGGAATTCCTACCCCCTAGCCTTACGAGTGTCTTTTGTTGTGTTGTCTCAAGTTGCCACTTTATGAGACATTGTCAACTAGTGGAAATCTTGGGTTGAGTAACCTATTGTGTAGCCTAGAGTTTGGGGTTTGAAACCATAGCCTTGGAGTGTTGTAGACCCTCTTAGACACTCTGCATCACTCGCACAAGCTAAGGTGAGTGAAGACTTACTCAAGCATCACTCCGAAGATAAAGAGCCGATCTCCATGGCGGCAGATGTATTGGAGAAAATTTTGGCATCATTCAAACTTGATACAACTGACACTCCTTTCGGTAAGCTTAGAAGCATGCTCAATGCATAAGAGTCTCATTTTGTGTCTTTGGAGAAAGCAGTAGATGCTAAAGTTTTGACTCAGTTTAATGCTATGAGATTGAGGACAATTTTGAAGATGATTGAAGGAGATAGGGTGAGTTTGATAACTGCTATGAAGAATATACAAGATGCATTAGATGAAGGCGGCCAAATATATAAGTCATGTCTAATTTTGCCTAAGTTTAATATTGACATTGACAAGAAAATAAAAGAGTTTGAAGGCCAGTTAGCTAGCATATCTCAATCCTATGCACCTCAATCAGTCCCGGCTAGAAATTTTAAAGGTCAAGTTATGAGTATACTTGATAAGATTAAGAGTTTAAATCAAGAGAAGGACAAAATTTTAGGCGAAGTGGGAGAAGTAAGAAGCCTTATCACTCTCGGGATAGATACATTGATCAGTAGTAAGCAAGATGCAATGACTGCTCTGAACAAGAGTGTTTTAACAAATCAAAGAGGAGCAGGGATGCACACCTATCTTCTCAGTGGTTTGATCAATATTTTAGAGAATTTGAAGAAGGCTTGGGATGACCACTTGTTGAGCCTAAAGACAATTTTTGCTGATATCTTCAAATTTATGTTAGTAACTGTATATATCCCTATATATAAATTTTGGCAGAGTCTTATCTTTGGCATTGTTGTCAAAGGGGGAGAGCGCTAAGTGAAAAATGGTGCAAATCCTCAGGGGGAGATTGTTGAGGTTGCAGAGTCTTGGAGATTTTTGAAGTTTTGAAGTTTTGCAGGCTTGAGTGTACAGTGTCATTTTTCACAATGTTGCCATCAATGCCAAAGGGGGAGATTGTTGACAAGAGATACTACTCCGGTGAAGATTGATGCGTGAGAAATGTTTAGGAGTTGTCATTGATGACAACTCAGTTCAGATATCATATCTAGTACATGTAGATTTGATTTACCGGAAGATGTATTGTCATTTGACATAAGTCTGGAATGTGGAATACAATAACCAACAAAGTATGAGTACAGTGTGCAGATCTTGATTTTGGTTGCATTACTTTGGTTGTGGTATTAGAGGTAGACGATTCGAGATTCGAGATTTGAGGCGGCTTATTTCGTAATCCTGATATCCAATGTTGATTCATGAGTGAGATTGAAGGTTCGATCACTAGTAATCCAGGTAGAACAAAGCTATCTTGGTGTAACATGTTGTCCAGAATCTTTTGGATGATTTCGGTGATTGGTTTTGAGTTCAAGGAGATTGGGCCAACATATGTGAATCTTTTTATCAATTTGTTTAGGTCCGCATATGGATTTGTGGACGGATTGAGCCGACTTGTTGGTTACATGTTTCATGTTGCGTGTTAAGCGGTTTTTGGAAGCCAACATGAAAATTGATTTACTTTGTTAATGTGGATATATAAGATCGACTTGTATGATCATTTTGTTATTGTAGATGTATGGTAGATGTGCGAATGTTGATGTGTGATGAGCGAATGAGCATCAATATGCCGATTTGGTGCTCCGATATATGACCATGCAACAGAACAGAGGAAGACAGTCAAATTGTGCTTAACTGAAACTGCTATTTGGCATTAGTAGATGTTATTCTTCAGTTCAGACACTATTGTAATCTTTTGTAATCATTTGTAGGACAGTGAGTCCTCTAAGTTGTAGCCCTCTTTTGTATTTGAGTAGTGAGCTCTCGGCAATGTGTCTGAATGCAAGTGCATTCCTCTTTTTGTAATATTATCATATTCATGATCAAAGTATAATAATATTGTGGGTTCAAATCCCACCGTGGTTTTTCCCTTTTCGGGTTTCCACATAAAAATTATGGTGTTATGATTTTGAGGTTGATTGGTTTATGTTTTTGTACTTTACTTTCATTATTATGCATCTGGTGGTTTAAGAATCAGTTTAATAAGTTTGTAAATTGTTGAACATTGATTCACCCCTCTCCCCCCCTCTCAATGTTCATTGATTCCAACAACATATCCAACACAGACACCAAGATTTTCTATGTGGAAAATCCAAACAGGGAAAAACCACAGTGAGCACTTGCCCACAAAATATATCCACTATGTATATCAAATTACAAATAATGAGCTCACTGCTTCGAACTTGCAAAGCAAGGCTAGCTGCTCTTGGGGCAAGATACAAAAGAGGACTTGCAAACCTAATTCTAACTACAATAGGGAAAGATACAAAAATGAATCGAAAAGAAGGATCTCTTGATCATGAAGTTGTCATTGAACTCTGCATCAAGCGACCAACATCAACACACACAACTCAGACCTCATCTGTCAACACTTTGTCTCATACCTTTGTCACAGTATCAAATAGCTCGTATATCATTCGAACACAACTTTTCTTCTCTACTCTGAATTTCACTGATTAACTTCACATCACATACTTCTTCTCATCCTCCTACTTTCCTCTATCCATAAAACTTAATCACATACATCCTTTATATACAAGATAGATCATCAAAGTTTGAACCAAGTTGACCTGAAACACAATGCACCTTCCAAACCAAAAATACACACATTGATCCACTCCAAGAGAAAAAGGGGGCCAAAACACATCTTCTGAAGATCAATCCACCAATCCGCGATCACCGGAACAAAAACTTCAACATGCAACACATCCATATAAGCAATTAACTATCAAAACAAATTGTCCAATGCAAATTACTCTTATACAGATCTACACACGCTACGGTGAGGCCCATAACATATCAAATAACCTTTCACAAATCATATCCGGACCCAAAGATAGGTTTAACATTGAATATCACAATCTGCTATGAAATATATCACAACTTCCAGAGAACATAAATATTTTTAGACCACAAAACTAACTCATCCATAATGCCAAAAACATAATCAAAGAAGATAACACCATCAAACAACATCAGCAATATTTTCTGAACTCGAACACTTCTAGAACAACCAATAAAACAACTATAATACAAACACAACAAGATATCTTTGCACCACAGACATTCCAGACCAACAACTATCTGGAACAAGTTTGACATCAATGACAACCATAACAACACATACTTCCAGCAATCTCCCCCTTTGTCATTGATGGCAACACTCGACCAACTCTTGACCAATCTGCAATGCTCTATCAGAAACACTACAAATAGTGCTCTTCTCTCCCAAACAACTATATCTCTCAAAACTTCTCAATCTCTCCCCCTTTGCCATCAAAAAGAAAGGCGACAACAACACTATACACTCCACGGCTCCCCTTGAGAGAAGCCACAACATCAATCCAGGAAAAGAAATAGGCATGAAATCTCCCCCTAGAAAGATGCACCTCCATAATCCACCTAGCTAGAAGGAGGGGCAATAACCCCAATCTTCTCTCGAAGAAACTCAAATATATCATTTGCCAATGCCTTAGTGAAAATATTTGTTAAATGTTCCTTTTTACAAATGTATTCCAATCAAACTTCCTTCGCAGCAACCTTCTCCCTTAAGTAGTGATATGTAATTGAAATGTGCTTTGTTCTTGAATACATAACCGGATTCTTTGAAATGTTTATTGCACTTGTATTGATAAGAATTGCTTCATCATATATTACCTTGATATCTTTAAGAGTTTATCTCATCCACATTACTTGAGCACAGCATGATGCTGCTACAATATACTCTGCTTTAGTAGTAGATAAGGAAACTGAATCCTATTTCTTACTGAACCAGGAGACCAATCTGTCTCCTAAAAAAAAGCACCACCACTAGTACTCTTCTAGTCATCAACACTTCCAGACCAATCTACATCAATGTAATCTTATAACATAAAATCTCCACCTTTTTTGTACCAAAATCCAAAATCCACAGTACCTTTCAAATATCTGAAAATCATGTTCACAACTTGCTCATGTGTCACCTTCGGATTTGTCTGAAACCTAGCCACCAAACACACAGTATGCATGATATTTGGTTTGGCTGAAGTCAAATACAACAATCCACCAATCATTGATCTATACTTCTTCTTATCAACCTTCGGAGACTCATCATCCTTGCTCAGCTTTCATCCAACAATTAAATGAGTTGTAACCTATTTACAATTGTCAAAACCAAATTTCTTCAACATCTCTTTCACATACTTGCTTTGTGAGATAAAAATTCCACTTTCTGATTGAATAACTTGTAACTCGAGAAAGAAAGATAACTCACCAATCATTGACATTTCAAACTCTTTTTGCATCTCTTTAGAAATCTCTTTACATAAGCTATCATTTCCTCTGAATATAATGTCATCTACATAAACTATAACAATCAATAACTTATGTTCATCAATCTTGAAATAAAGATTATTGTCTGATGTACCTTTCCTAAAATTTTGTCGTAGCAAATACCTATCTAATCTTGCATACCAAGATCTACGTGTCTATTTGAGTCCATACAATGTTTTCTTTAGTCTACACACCATATCTGAATCTTTAGTCAGTTTGAACCCATCTGATTGCTCAATGAATACCTCTTCTTCTAGATCTCCATTTAAAAATGTTGACTTGACATCCATCTAATAAACTCTAATGTTCTTGTAAGCAGGAAATGCAAGAAACGTACATATAGCTTCCATCTTTGCTACCGGAGCAAAATTTTCTTCAAAATCTATGCCTTCCGCCTAAAAATATCCTTTACATATCAATCTTGTTTTATTCCTTGTACCTTGTCCTTGCTCATTTAGCTTGTTCTTGACACCCATTTAGTTTCTATTACATTCTTGTCCACCTATCTAGGTACCAGCTTCCAAGTCTTGATCTTCTGTATCTAATTTAATTCTTCTTCCCTTCCTTTTACCCAACTCTCATTTTTACTTGCTTCCTCATATGTCTTTGGCTCAATCATTGATAGAAGACATTAATTAGCTTGTTCTTGAGGTTTTGCAATCTTCCTTCTTGTTTAAACACCTTTTGTCTTGTCTCCAATTATCTAATTTTTTGAATGATGCTTCAAAACATAATTAGCAGGAACTTTTGTTGAGTCTTCCTCTTCTTCTTCTTCATCATTTGCTTCCTTTCCCTTATTCTCTTTCGGATCACTTGTCTTCTCTGTAATTTCCAGAACAATCTCCACCTTCTACGCTAGAAAACATTTTCTTTCTTTCTTATCCTTGATGTAGTATACATTTCCACCTATTCTAATTCCTTTTGCAACTCTTTTACCAATCTTCTCCTTTCTGATCACACATCCGGTGCTACTCGGTGCTACTGAACAAAACTTCGTAACCTTTTCTACACATTTGACTAACACTTAACAAACTATGTCTTAATCCTTCAACATAATAAACATCATCAGTTTTATGCTTACCATCAACAGAAACACTTCCAATACCTCAAATAGATGCTTCATTTTCTCAAGAAAATTTCATTGATCCACCATCATATCTCTTGAAATTAATAAACATGTCTTTATCACTAATCATATGGTTTGAACATCCAAAGTCAATAATCCATGTATTTGGTTCTATCTTAGCATGCAAAGCAGTCTTGACTATCTTCTCCTCTTTCAGTTTTTCTGATACAATCTTCTTTTCTTCTATTGTTGAAAACAAGTATTCTTTATTTGAGTCATCATCAATTTCATCTTCAGATGTATGTTCCTCTATAGAACATAAACCCTTCTTCTCTCTTCTGTTAGAGTCACACTTCCTAATTCTATTTCTCTTCTCATAATTATCCGGTCTCTTATAATTTTCCCTGTAAGTGCATTGAGAAGCATAATGTCCAATTCTACCACAAGAAAAATATTTTGAATAGAGGTTACTTACCTTTGTATTTTTCAGTGCCTCGCTGTAATCTTCTCACAAAGTTTTCTTTATCTTCATCCAAGTCTCCACTGCATTCTGGATCATCATTCTTTGAAACATTAAATGTTGCTTCTTTCTTTTCTCTTCTCTTCATTTCTGAAATTTCAAAGGCTGCTAAGGTATTAGTAAGATGATCAATAGTATACTTGCTTAAATCATTTCTTTCTTGTATGGCACACCTTGTTGCTTTGTAGGATTTCAATAGGGTCAGCAAGATCTTCTGAACAACATCACATTCATCCAAATGTCTATCAGAAGCTCTAATTCCATCAACTAGATTAGTCACTCTATGAATATAGTTCTCAACACCTTCATCTTCAAGCATTTTCAAATATTCAAACTTTTGTTTTAGATTTATTAGCCTAGCTTGTCTTGTCATCGGATCTCCTTCAAATGCCAAACACAGCTTGTTACAAACCGCTCTAGCTTCTTTCAATTATTTTACTCTTCCAAACACTGAATCACTTATGCAAGTGAAAATTATAGCTCTATCTTTCGCATTAGTCTCCTTCAACCTTATCTCATCCAGAGTCTACGGACCACCCTGCGGGGGTGTTTATCCGATCTGAATGGTTTCCCATATTCCATTCTGCAATGTCTCCAAATGTGATTCCACTTTCTCCTTCCAGTACCAAAAGCTTGTACCATCAAATATGCACGTCCTGCACCATACCTGATTTATCTCAAGCAATTAAGCTTACTCAAAAGGGACCTTGCTTTGATACCAATTGTTGAACCCAAAGTAAGACTGGGAGGGGGTGAATCAATCTTGAACAAAAATTAATGCAGGACATAAACAATTAATCAACAACACATATCCAACACATAGACACCAATATTTTCTACGTGGAAAACCCAAACAGGGAAAAACCACAATGAGAACTTGCCCACAAAATATATCCACTATGTATATTAGATTACAAAGAATGAGCTCACTGCTTCAGACTTACAAACCAAGGCTAAATGCTCTTGGGGCAAGATACAAAAAGAGGACTTGCAAACCTGATGCTAACTACAACAAGGCAATATACAAAAATAATTGAAAAAGAAGGATCGCTTAATCATGAAATTGTCCTTGAACTCTGCATCAAGCAACCAACATCAGTACACACAACTCAGACCTCATCTATAAACACTCTATCTCATACCTTTGCCAAAATCTCAAAGAGATCACATATTATTCGAACACAACTCTTCTTCTCTACTCTGAACTTACCTAATTAACTCAACATCATATACTTCTTCTCATCCTTTTACTTTCCTCTATCCATACAACTTAATCACATACATCCTTTATATACAAGATAGATCATCATATCTTGAACCAAGTTGGCTTAAAACACAATGCACCTTTCGGACCAAAAATACACACGTTGATCCACTCCAGGAGAAAGAGGGAACCAAAACACATCTTTCAAAGATTGATCCACCGATTCGTAATCATTGGAACAAAAACTTGAACATCCCAACACGCAACGCATCCATATAAGCAATTAACGATAAAAAAAAACTCTCCAATGCAAATTACTCTTATCCAGGTCTCCATGCACTACGATGAGACCCATAACATATCAAATAACCTTCCACAAATCATATCCGGACTCATAGGTAGATTTAACATAGAATATCACAATCCACTATGGAATATACCACAACTTCCCAAAAACACAAAGATATTTCCAGACTACAAAACTAACCCATCCATAATGCCAAAAACATAACCAAAGAAGATAACACCATAAAACAACATCAACAACACTTTTTCAACCCAAACACTTCCAGAACAACCAATAGGACAACTGCAATACCAACACAACAAGATATCTATGCACCACAGATATTTCGAACCAACAACTATCCGGATAACAAGTTTGACATCAATGACAACCATAGCAACACATACTTCCAACAATATGTTGTTCTCAAATGGGTCGTAAATCAAGTATTAGACATTAGAGTATTGAGACATGGGCTATGCGGCCATGATAGACTTTGGATCACATTGTACAAGAAGCTTTGCGTAGGGATATAGATGTTTGTTGATCTATTGATTCAAAACTAATAATCAAAACTTGGTATTGAAAATTTTAATCATTATGCCATGGTATATGTTATCACAAAAGCTTGCACCCTTGTTGAGCTATCAACTCAGCAACCTTGTGAAACATGGAAACAACCCCAAAGTGTGGGACCTTGCACAAGGGGTTGAATCTTTGGAGAAGGTCGGTTTCCTTCTCTATCTAAGTGCAAGTGTTGAACCAACTCAACACTTCAAAGCTAACTCCTAAGCCTACCCTAACAACTTGCAAAGGAAAAGAGAAGAGAGGAATTGCTTGAAAACAAAGGGAGGTGATGCAACAAGAAGAGATAGTACCTCTCCCTACTTAAATGACACAAATAATTAACTAAAACACCCTGAAGATGCACAACTTTCAGTTATATGAGTAACCCCAATGCATAGATGAAGGTTAAAATCCACTAAATGCCAAGAGGGGAGAAGGATTCCCACAAGTCACACTCAGAAAACTAGTTAACACAGCATATATGAAGAGAAAGAGCCACAACATGCACCTATGATAAAAGTAAGAAAGCATACACAACATACATAGGTTGAAAGAAGGCAAGAATAATGTTCTTCAATTAATCATAAGGCCAAACGCCAATCTTACAGTTGCAGAAATGCAAAGATTACAAGTCTTCAAGAGAAGAGGAGAGCATAAGAAAACTCAAGGCAACAGGGAGAGAACCCCTTACAATGAGGCTTAACAACCTTATATAGAAAATATGGGTTACAATGGTGATCATGACCCCTGCATGTCAGTCTGGAGGTGCAAGGAAGTGCATACACTTGACTTGTATATGCAAGCAACCTAGCCATCCCCACAAACGCAAGCAACTCATAGGCGATAGTTCCAATGCAAAATAACCTTGCCCAAGAGCAAGATTGGTGTCAACCATGTAATCAGCCACACAACCAAGGTATATGCCAAAGTGGAGGGTTTGCCCAAACCTTAGTGGTGCAAGATGAGCCGACCACTTCTTGCCAACAATATGACCCTAATTAGCCTAGTGTTGGTCCCCAAGTTCACTTACAAGGGGATTCTACCTTTGTCAATTAGCAGGAGGCAGAATTCTGTGGTTTGAACCAAACAAATGGTGAGTCCATGTTGCAGTATGCGAGGTCAAAGAAGAGAGCCATGGAGGTTTCCTCACCTTCAACATCAGTCGAAGCTCCAACACCCAATGTAGCCATCCATGATACAAGCCAAAGTACCATGCAAGGGAACAAGAGGCAGGAGGAGACCCAGGTCGTCCAAAGAGCAAAGGCAGACCTTGTAGCCTCAAAGGGGCCTCTAAAACCAGTCGGTGTCCCTTTCAACATAGTTGATCAAATGAAGAAGGCCAACCTCAACGTCACTATGTGGGAGGCCCTTTCAATCCCATCTCAAAGGAATTTACTTAAGGAGGCACTGAAGGAAATCAATCAGTCAGGTGAGGAGGCAGCAGTCAACGGAAAGACAGTCTCCACCAGTTTGGTGCAACCCAAGGAGGAAGAAGATTCAAGCAAGATCAGCAAGCCTCCCCCTTTTTATCTCTCCTTAATCATAGGAGACAATTTGGTTCACAACTGCATGATAGATTCAGGAGCTAGTAACTCAGTCATGCCTAAGAGGGTACCTAATCTTCTTGGCATAGAATATGAACCTGTGACCAAAGGGGTGGTCCAATTAGATGGCACTTCTATAAAGACAGTAGGGGTGGCAAAAAAAATGAAGTTAACCTTGCATGCATGCCCTGGTTGCACTGTCTTGCAAGACATATCAATCATCGACCTCCCTGCCTTCTTTGTCATCTGCCTGTCTAGAGACTTCACTGCGAAGATAGGTGGGTACCTGTCTTCCGACTGGTCCCATATGCTATTTCGAACAAGGTATGGTACCAAGGTCACCATAAGGGTAGAGCCCATTGCCCAAAACCACATTGAACCCTACACCGCTAGCCCTATAAACATGAATTGCACTTTGCATGAAGAGGGGGAGGAGTGTGTTGTCTATGAGCCTGCTACTCTCTTGCAAGAGGTTCCTGATTGCTTGTTGGACGAATGGGCCAATGCTTTTCAGTTTGATCCATTAGCTGAGACTGAAGAGACTGGGCTTGGCACCTATTGTATCCATGAAGAGGATACTCCTATCCCTAACCTCATCAAGACGCAAGGAGATTCAGAGGGGTTATGGAACATGTTTTTTGATGGTTCAGGAAACAAGAATGGTGCAGGCACCAGGGTAATGCTTGTTTCTCCTGAGCAGGAGAAATATTTCTTATCTTTTAGGCTTCAATTTGGTTGCACTAACAACGTCGCTGAGTACGAAGCCTTGATCCAAGGTCTCCAACTTGCACAAAGCAGAAAGATCAGATCTCTGCAAGTATTTGGAGATAGTGAGTTGGTTGTTAATCACATCCGAGCCCAAAGCATAGCAAAGAGCAACCTACTCAAATCATACAAACACAGGGTTTGGGATTTGATTGAAGGATTTGAGGCCTTCAATATCCAGAGCATTCCTAGAGGTCAGAACAAGCATGCTAATAGGCTTGCAGCGATTGGTGCTCAATTCGACGTACCAGCACATGTTGCACGAGAGAAAGAGAAACACATCAGACTTCTTGTGAGGCCTGTTGTCGCAGACAACCAAGCGAATTGGCAAGTGTTTGAAAATGATCAGCAGATCATCAACTTCTTGCAAAATGAAGAAGAATTTTTTGCTAAAAATCAGTCCAAGCTGCAAGACCAATATGAAGATCAAATTATGCAACTCAACTTTAACAAGTTGCCTAAAGGTCTAGTTACCTTGGAGGGCATTTTCAACTCGGATGATTAGTTCAAGAAAAAAATGAACTTGGCTGCAAAGAGGGGTGATTACCAGCCAGTTGTTGTTGTTGAAGGTAGGTCCTTGAACTTGGGCAAGGTGTGTTTCTCAACCGAGCAAGAGGCCTTTGTTGAGCTTTGCGAACAATATGATGACATAGTCGCTTAGACCTATGAGGACTTGAAGGGTTTTGACCCTAGCTTAACCCAGCATACCATAGAGCTAGACCTGGATGCAAAGCCAGTTAGACAGAAACAAAGGCCAATAAACCCCAAAATTGAGCCACTAATGATGAAGGAGTTGACCAAGCTCATAGAAGCCAATATCATCTTCCCTATCAAGCACTCCTCCTAGGTGGCCAACCTTGTCCCTGTAAGGAAGAAGAATGGGGAGATCAGACTATGTGTAGACTTTAGGGATCTCAATAGAGCCTCCCTTAAAGATCACTATCCCCTTCCCTCTATGGAGCAGATTCTCCAAAAGGTCAGTGACTCAGAAAGATTTTCATTCTTGGATGGGTATTCAGGCTACAATCAGATCTTGGTCCAGGAATCAAACCAATACAAAACTGCATTTACTACTAAGTGGGGCACCTATGCTTATTGTAAAATGCCCTTTGGGCTAACCAATGCAAGTGCCACGTTCCAAAGAGCAATGGACATGGCCTTCAAGGGTGTATTAGCAAGGTTTGTGCTTGTATACCTTGATGACATAACTATTTATTCGAAGCATGCAGCTGATCATCTTGGTCATCTTGAGCAAGTGTTCATGAAATGCAGGGAGTATGGTGTGTCCTTGAACCCTAGAAAGTGTGTATTTGCTACAGATCAAGGAAGATTGCTAGGACACATTGTATCCAAGGAGGGTTTGACCATTGATCCAGAGCGAGTGGAGGCTATTCTTTCTCTTCCACTCCCCAATCACAAGAAAGGATTGCAAAGTTTCCTTGGTAGGATCAACTTTGTGAGGAGGTTCATTCCCAACCTTGCTACCATGGTAAAATCCTTCACTTCCATGTTGAAGAAAAACTTGGTTTTCAGTTGGACCAAGGAAGGAAGGGTCGGTTTCGAAGAGATTAAACAAGCGATTGCTCAGGCCCCTACCCTCGTCAATCCTAATTATGAAAGGGATTTTATCCTCTATACCTTTGGAGGAGAATCCAACATTTCAACTGTCCTAACACAGCTGAATGATGACAAGTTGGAGCAACCTATTGCTTTCTTTAGTGAGGGGCTAAAGGACTATGAACTTAAATATAGCTATGTTGAGAAGCAAGTCCTCACTGTTGTAAGGGCATTAAAAAAGTTTAGGCACATGTTGTCCAACAACAGGATCCAGCTCTTAGTTCTGCATGCAAGTGTCAAGGATTTCCTTCTAAACAAGGATATCAGTGAGAAGAGGACTGGGTGGATAACCAAGGTCATGGAGTATGACATCAACATCAAGATCACCAAGCTTGTAAGAGGCAGGGGCCTATGTGAACAACTTGTCTCATCTTCTGAGACTACTTCAAAGGTCGCCCTTGTGTTACAAGAGGATAAACCAACTGACAACAACACTCAATTCAGTTGGGTAAGTGACATGACCACCTTCTTAATGGATGGTAGATACCCCCAAGGTCTGGACCGAACCAAAAGAAGACATTTCAGGTTGCAGTCCATTCCCTAAGTCTTAGTGAATGGCACTCTTTTTTGAAAAGACTCCAATGGAGTCTTACTAAGATGCATCGAGCAAAACCAAGTCAGCAGATTGTTAGAGGAATTTCATGATGGCTCTTCAGGGGGCCACTTCTCTGCAAGGACTACGATTATCAAAATAATGAGGGCTGGCTATTACTGGCCATTCTTATTCAGTGACTCACATAGATGGGTGAAGAATTGCAAGAAATGTGCTCTCTTCTCTGGGAAGCAAAGACTAGTTGCCCTACCCCTTCATCCCATCCAAGCAGATCAACCATTCGCCCAATGGGGTTTAGACTTCATTGGCATGATAAACCCACCTTCTAGTGTTGGCCATAAGTGGATCTTGGCCGCAACAGATTACTTCACTAGGTGGACAGAGGCAGATGCATTGAGGGATGCTACTGAGGCCTCAGTATTAGAATTCCTTGAGGGAATTGTGACAAGATTCGGTATCCCCTCCACCATCATATCGAACAATGCCAGGGTATTTGTTGGAACCCAAATCAGTTCTTGGGCAGTTAAGCATGGTGTATACTTGAAGACATCATCCAACTATTACCCTCAGGGTAACGGCTTGGCTGAATCTTCCAACAAGAGCCTCATCGGGATAATTAAAAGGACAATTGAAGACAGTCAAAGGGCATGGCACACTAAGTTGAGGACAGCCTTATGGGCTGACAGGATCATACCCAAGAGGGTGATTGGTAACTCCCCTTTCATGCTAGTATATGAGAAAGAAGTAAGACTCCCAACTTCCCTAGAGTTACCCTCTCTTGAGCTAGCACATCAGCTGGAATTAATAGAGAATGATGCCATGACAGTAAGACTAGCTGAGCTAATGGAGCTGGAGGAGGTTAGAAGTCAATCTATGCATACACTTAAGACTCATCAAGAGCAGGTTAAGAAGGTTTTTGACAAAAAGGGTACTAATAGGGTCTTCAAAGAGGGAGATCTAGTTCTCAAGTGGGATGCAGACAGAGCCAAAGTTGGGCGACACTCCAAATTTGATGCTATCTGGAGTGGTCCATATGTCATTACTAGCTGCAAGGAGGCCAATGCATTTCATCTCTCCAAGCTTGATGGTGAAGTTCTTCCAATTCCAGTGAATGGGATTCATCTCAAGCCTTGCTTATAAAGAGGGTGTTGATGACTATGTAAATATTAGACTAGAGGTTGTTTTATTTTCATAAGTGCTTATGCACGCGCCGCATTCTCCTTAAGAGGGTGTATGCTCTAGTTTTCAGTTTTCCTCCAAGTGATGACACACATGTTTGGGTCTTCCATGACTCAATGCCCAATGGATGCTTAAGGCTTCTGGACTTCATGCTTAGTAGGCAAGCATCCCGCAGAAATCGCGAAAAATGTTGCCATTTTATGACACCCTCGGTCCATCAGTGAGAATCGATCAGAGATATGTTCCATGGACCAGCGCTGCCCAATTGATCAAGGAGAAAAGCAGTGAAATCATGGTTTGAAGTTTTGTCTTGTCAGAAGTTCCTTAGCCCTCTATTCCTCTAGCCCAGAACTTTGGAACCCCAAGGTTCCGAGTTTCTTTGCCTTAGCTGCTTTCTTTCCTGCTCCAGAACTCCGGAACTCCAAGTTTCCGAAGTTCCCTTCCTTCCCTTAGCTTTTCTTCTGTCTTCAACCCCGGAACTCTCGAACCCCCAGGTTCCGAAGTTCCTTGCCCAACTACGGAGACCCCGGTCTCTGTAGTTCCCTAGGTTCCTAAGTCTTCTACCCCGGAACTTCGGAACCCCCAAGTTCCGAGGTTCCTTAGTCTTCAACCCCGGAACTTCGGAACCCCCAGGTTCTGAAGTTCCTTGTCCAACTACGGAGACCCCGGTCTCTGAAGTTCCCCAAGTTCCTAAGTCTTCTACCCCGGAACTCCGGAACCCCCAAGTTCCGAAGTTCCTTAGTCTTCAACCTCGGAACTCCAGAACCCCCAGGTTCCGAAGTTCCTTGTCCAACTATGGAGACCCCGGTCTCGGAAGTTCCCCAACTACGGAGACCCCGGTCCCCGAAGTTCCCCAACTATGGAGACCCCGGTCTCCGAAGTTCCCCAAGTTCCTAAGTCTTCTACCCCAGAACTCCGGAACCCCCAGGTTTCGAAGTTCCTTAGTCTTCAACCCCGGAACTCCGGAACCCCCAGGTTCTGAAGTTCCTTGTCCAACTACGGAGACCCCGATCCCTAAAGTTCCCGAACTACGGAGACCCCGCTCTTTGAAGTTCCCCAACTACGGAGACCCCGCTCTCCGAAGTTCCCCAACTACGAAGACCCTGGTCTCCGAAGTTTTCCAAACTACTTCTGACTTGCAACACTTCCAAATGGCGTGATCGACACTCAAAGCTTTAAATGCTTCAACAATTTTGGTGACTTATGCACTTTTTGTGGAGCCACAGGGGTGCATTTAATGTTTTTGACAGGATTTCCATCAAGGGAGGTACGGGGCCATGCTGGGTGACTTATGTCATGCCTGACTTTGGAAGGTCAGTCAATCCACCTTCTCAGGATTGCTCTTTGTGGGTATAGCTAGGTTGCTTGCATGTACAAGTCAAGTGCATGCACTTCCCTACACCTCCAGACTGACATGCAGGGGTCATGATCACCATTGTAACCCATTTTTTCTATAAAAGGTTGTTAAGCCTCATTGTAAGGGGTTCTCTCCCTGTTGCCTTGAGTTTTCTTATGCTCTCCTCTTCTCTTGAAGACTTGTAATCTTTGCATTTCTGCAATTGTAAGATTGGCGTTTGGCCTTATGATTAATTGAAGAACACTATTCTTGCCTTCTTTCAACCTATGTATGTTGTGTATGCTTTCTTACCTTCATCATAGGTGCATGTTGTGGCTCTTTCTCTTCATATATGTTGTGTTAACTGGTTTTCTGAGTGTGACTTGTGGGAATCCTTCTCCCCTCTTGGCATTCAATGGATTCTAACCTTCATCTATGCATTGGGGTTACTCATATAACTGAAAGTTGTGCATCTTCAGGGTGTTTCAATTAATTACTTGTGTCATTTCAGTAGGGAGAGGAACTATCTCTTCTTGGTGCATCACCTCCCTTTGTTTTCAAGCAATTCCTCTCTTCTCTTTTCCTTTGCAAGTTGTTAGGGTAGGCTTAGGAATTAGCTTTGAAGTGTTGAGTTGGTTCAACACCTGCTAGATAGAGAAGGAAGCCGACCTTCTCCGGAGATTCAACCCCTTGCGCAAGGTCCCACACTTCGGGGTTGTTTCCATTTTTCACAAGGTTGCTGAGTTGATAGCTTAGCAAGGGTGCAAGCTTTTGTGATAACAGTATCTAATCTAGATCTATAGTGGGATTTTTGGTATGATATGGTTATTATTCATAGATCTATTAGTTTGAAATATGATCTTCTAGCATTAAGAGCATTGGTTATTTTTCCATGGAGATCTCTTGGATCTTATAAATGTGAAGTTGAAGTGTTTTGTACGAGATGGTTATTTGTATATCTATTGGTTATTAAAATATAGAAGTTTCAAAGTGAGCCTAAGGATATCTTAGTTATTGGGCATAGAAAGGATCTCTTGGTTATCAAGCATAGACAGGATCTCTAGGATAATTTCCTTTATGTAGCGTTGTAAATTTCCATTGTTGACAATTTCACACTAGATTCCTTTTTGCATGCATGATTGATTATGATCATTATATGACTATTTTGGGGCCTGATGGAGGAGTTATGTTAAAGACCCTTGATAACTGGCATTTTGAGAGCACGAAAAATGTCGAGTCACTAGCATTGGGCGACAGTGTCCTGCATTTGATTTTCAAAATGGTGAAAAATAAAATGCCATCCTTTGGTGTCTTGAGCATCGTAGTTTATCAACTTAGCTCAAAAAGGACTTCGGAAGATGTTTTTAAGCATATATAAACAACCCTCTTTCTCTCATTTGAGGAACTATCTTCTAAGAGGGAATCTATTTAGACACAATCTATCTATGAGCAACACTCAAGCACAATACAATCTGCAAATTTCATTATAGTGATGCTAGACTCTTGTTGATGTTTACTATCTATTGTTATTATCATGTTATGCACTTATTATCATGTTATGCACTAGCACTTGCAGGACTTCAAAGAGCACTACATCATATCTTTCTGTGGGACCCAAGCAAGGGTTTTACATCTAAGGAGACTTTTTTTATTAGAGCATTCATGTCATTTGTTTTGCCTCTGCTCCCCCAAGAGTACGTACTCTTTATCATCATCGTCATCATCATCATTGTTATTGTGACAGTGTGAACACCAACACACAGTTTGAGTAAGGCAAGCCCCTATGCAATGCAACCATTTCCCCTCTTTCATGTGTACAAGTACAGAAATGGACGATTTTGACCACAAGGAGCTATAAAAGGACAAAGTGGATTGTGATAGAGAGTGCCTCTGGACTTTATATTGCACAAAACCTAAAGATGTTAGCATCTAGCACTATTGTCCTGCTACTTCTGCCCTAGTCTTTTGTGACAAGTGTCTAGACCTTTGTTGATTCTATTCATGCCTACGATTCTAGTCTACACAACATTAGGCCACTAGCACCTAGCACTGGAGTTCGACTTAATCAGCTCCAATTTTAGGTTCCAAGTTTCTCTCTATATCACTTTCCTAGATATGCTTTCCATTTTTGTCCTTTTGTTCTGTACCATATGCACTTTGTTAAACTTGTTCAATTTAGCCATCTTTAGTATAGATCATCGCACACACTCAACAATCCCAATCACACACATCTAAAGGGAGTTTGAATCCAAGCAACTCAACTCTTCCTTGAGGATAATAACTAAGCTCATTTACATTTCTAATGTTGTATGGGAGAAGGATTGATCTAGGTTAATGCATTACTTTGGGTTCTCTTTCCCCACATAACACTTTTTTCTATTCTTTGTGTTCACATGAATGCTCAACTTTTGAACTAGGTGTGTGATCATTCTATATGATATGAGAACATCCAGAAAAGTGAAAATTAAATTAAGCTTCAATGCCTATGATCCAATTCCTCAGTAGATTCGTTGGAAAATGTAAAATTGTCTTAATAATCTACAGGTTTATCATATGTAATTGAAACCCTATGCTAAAATTACAAATACACATTCAAAGGCATGAACTACTTTGAATATAAACTATTATATTCAACTGGGAGAAGTTATGTAAAATAATATGTATGCAGTAGAGATGTTGGTTGGTTCTTTGCCTATACCTTGTATAGCGCAAGTAGTTATACAAGTGAGATATCAACTAGTCCTTCACAATATGTTGACAAGGGTCACACATGTACAGTGTATTCTATTGTATGGATGAGTTGATGATAAGTATCACTCATATGGAACTGATTATTTGACATAACTATGTAACGTGGGTGTAGCCATGTGTTTGACACGTGGTGGCATTTCATGTGAATGTGAATGTGAATGTCTCACATGTTATGTGCATATGTTATGTTGTCATGCGAAGCCATTGCAAGCCCTTGCAAATAGTGCTTTACAGTGGTATACAAGAACTATGTGAAGATGTGCAAGGATAAAGGTGCACATGTTTAGTGAAAGCGAGTCCAAAGGTGGTGCTACCAAAAGGAATTTAAGTGACTAAGTTGCATGAATGTAAGAGACTAAGTTTGCATTCCAATCAAGAGGAGTGAATAGTCGAAGGAATACAAGTAATTAAGGTTTTAACTTGGACAATGATGTTGTGAGTTGTATGAGAAAAGAATAGGTTGTTGCACAAGTGGTGTAGAATGGCTATGGGCAATAACAATTAGTTCATTTTGTTGGAATTACTTCTATTCTTTTGAAAGTATACAACTAGCGAGAGAATGTTGTATACCTCATAATCTGTGTAATATTAAAATTATTAAATATTTGTAGTGTTGTACTATTTGGACCTTCATGGAATAGGGTGCCACACTTGGAAGGAACCTCAAGATTCTTAGGATTACACATTATGCCACTTGGCATTTCTAGTATAATGTGTGTAAGAGAGAATTGATGCTATATAAGATTTGTAATATTATCTACATCATTGCAAGATGCATATGAGAATCTATGACATGTGTAAGAGCATGTAAGAATATGTACTTAAGGGGGGTTACATAGTATATCGAGTGGAGCATCTTAAATTTCTATATATGGCATGTGTAAGAGAATCTTACAAGAGGCTTAAAATAGATCGAATTGGAGCATCCAAGTTTGTATATGGACTCCTTTACTTGGGGGAGGGCATTGGAATTTAGGAGTCAAATTTGGGCACCCAATTTTGATCCTTTGGTTTGACTCGAAGTAATGGAAACCAAAAATAGTTTTCTATATTTCCTTGTCTTATATATTGAATACTTGGTATAGAGTTTGTATGGTGATTTTAGTACGAGGTTATGCTTTCAAATTGAGTCTAGAAGACAAAGTTGAAGATATCTTGTTTCTCCTATTGAGAGCATAACTCCTCTATTGTATTGTAATCTTCTACTTAAATATAATCAAAGTCTACCTTGGAGGTTGGGTGTTTCCTAAAAGGATTTTACTACGGAATATCTTGTGTTGTGTGGGATTTCTCTACTCACTATTATGTAGATATGATTTTGCATTGGTTCTTTCCCAAGATTAGTGTAGGATCTATCTAGTTTCCTTTCATCAACATGTACATGCATACTTCCAAATGCATTCACTAACTAGTGCTCCAAAGAGCCAACCAACAATAATGCATCATTAATGTGCTACCAACCACATAGATTTTGTACCTATAGGCACAATTACAAATATCAAATCTCTTGCAAACTAAAGTCACCACTATCCCACTACCCATGTACAAAAAAATAAAAGAATATGGTCAAACCATATGTAGGGTGTTACAAAGAAGAGAAATAATTAAAAGGATTAAAATGTCTAAGTGCATCGAATTTTTAACAATTAATTAAAAAAATCATTTCTAAATAACCCTCTTACCTTTTTTAGTAATGGCATAGCCATCTATGTCCCATTTTCTATTTGTAGGTTATCATGGTTTAAATTTTTATTTATAACGAGAATGATTATCAAATATGATTTCTTTTTAGATATAATACTGGGGATATATAGGGCCCCCACCCTTGAAATAAAGATGTATACATCAATACCTTAGATAAATCATAATGAATTTCTACCAAAAAGATACAATGACATCATCATAGCGACCACCAATAGGACCAACAAACAAGCCCCCAAAACAATATTATCCAAGAACTACAATAAAGCTAAAAATCAACTAAAGAGGTACAACCAAAAGAATCCCTTGACCAGAAAAGTTAAAGACAACCAAAAAATCTAGACTAATAGCTAAACAAAAGAAAACAAAGCCTTCAGCTACCTCCCAATGCTCCCTTTCAATAGGAGAAATATGATCAATATCAGCAACCTCTTCCACATAAGATTCCACTTCATTCTCTTTCCAACCTCTACGATGACTCGCGAGAGATGGAAAATACATAACATAGCAAAACCCCCATTAATGGTGAAATAGATGTATCATAGGGCTACAAAAAACCAAAATGGTAAAATCACTACTAACTTTGTGCCACACATGGTAGTAATGAACATATAAACCGGCTAATTATTTAACTCTTTCTCCACATAAAAAACATAAAGAGCCCTAACTTCTCTTGGAGATTAACTTCAACATTATTTCTCATATTCTAGGCTGAAGTAGACAAAAAACCTTCTGTCTCTACTAAAGTAACCTTCACTTCCAACCTTACCTCCATCCCTACATTATGCAAAGACATGCTTAAGAATCGGTCTAGCAAAAAAAGTTGCATGAGCCAACGCCAAATAGCTACATTTGAAATTTAGAACATCAAGTTGGTAATGAAATCTTTGTGAAGAGCAACTTTGGAATGTTCGCTAGTCATCAATGTTTGCTCCCCAAGAATGCACTTTACGAAGCCAAGGTTTGTCAATTCTTTGCGTGAAAAGATACACAATAGATGCTTCTATTAGATAATATACCCTATGGAACCTACACTCTCTCTCAAACCTCTTATGGATAATCCTCCATAACTTGCAAAAATCCAAAGAAATTTGCAAGAATCCAAAGAAACTTGCAAGATATATGACCAATCATAGGTAAAAACTCCACCACCTTGTCATGGCATTACATTAAGAGCCCAATCCTAACTAAAATCAAATATAGTCTAGACATTGTTAGAGCTAGGGTAGAGGACCTAGCAATTGAGCACCCTAACTTCACACCTCTCAATATCCTACATGACACTTTCAAATCACTCCCATTTTTTGCTTACTTGGCAAGTCCCCTACTTATAACTAAGGTTTTCAGCCCAGATCATTAAAAATAATGCCACATCAGCATGCTTTTTATTGAGGTGTCCAAAATGGGCCAAAAATAAGTTAGACTGATAATTGTGGATTGTCATGTTTTATTGGTGCATTAATGTGGCATCAAATGATTTGTTGATTTTTAGATCTAAGGAATACATTTCATTCAATCATAAGTACTCATGATAAACTCTAACAACTTTAAAGTCACAACTACTAGTGCTATATTATTAAAAATATTGGGCATTAAATTAGAAATGTTATAACAACTATGGGAACATGCTTAACTATTGGATCCTCTACCCTATTGGAATGTTCAAATTTTTAGGGAGGCCCTTAGGGTGTTTCTTCTACGACCTTTACTAAAACATTTGGCACTTTGTATTTCTCAGATAGTTTTTCTAATTTTTTGTTGATTGGTTTATCTAGTGTCATCACTTAAGTGCTATAGTTAATATGCTTGAGAGTCATGGTTTTGTTGGCCCCTTGTCTTTTTCACCAACATGTGTTTGTATTAATTGTTTGCATCTCCATGACAGTGTCCAATGTGTAGGTAGAACTAATATTTTGAATGTCACACAATTTTTTTAGGGTTTCAACTAGTGAATGTTAGGTTTACAAGGGTATAATGGGTTCTAAAGCATCTGAAGGTCAATGATTGTTGTGTATGACTAGGATATATTGTCTCCAAGATTGTATGTATGTCTTCAAGGGAATTTGTAACAATTTGTATAGTTTCTCCTATCACGTTTGTTGACATGAATGTAAAGAATATTTGCTTAATATCACAAAAAATTTAAAAATTTGTAAACCTTGTAGTGATCATCTGTTTCTTGCATATGGATTTGTATATCATAACACAAGATTCATATGTTCTATATATAATGTCTACTCTTTGATGCATTTGTGTTTACATCATCCTTCTAAGTTTTCATTCACTATTTCTCCCCTTGCAAATAGTGACTCTATTACCCACTGGAATAGGCACTAATCCCAGGAAACAAATGATTAAGCCATTATTCTAAACAAACAAAATCATTAGCTAATAATTCGAAGTTAATTTTTATATCTCTACAATTTATGATTTAGTTATGAAAACTTTGAAAAAAAAATATATCCATAATCATTAATACCAAAAAAGCTCTATGAATTATGTCCTTGTGTCATTATCTTGCATATCTAACAACAATGTTATTATTAGCTCTATAAGAGGTATATGTGCAGTTGGTTGTCTTTAACCTCATGGCAACTTTTGGGGCTGAACATGCCTTGGTTACAACTACAATGCTATTTTATTGTTTAACATTTTTGCACCTACAATTTATGATTTAATTTTTATATCTCCACAATTTAGGATTTAGTTATAAAAACATATAAAAATATATATATATCTATAATCATTAATAGTAAAAGAACTCTGCAAATTATGTCCTTGTGTCATCATCTTGCATATCCAACAATAATGTTATTATTAGCTATATAAGAGGTATATGTGCAGTTTGCTAGTCTTTAACCTCATGACAACTTTTGGGACTGAACATGCCTTGGATACAACCACAAAGCTATTTTATTGTACATTTTTACACATTCAAACCCTTTTAGGACCACTTTAGGAATAACCTCCTAGATTTATGTTGAGCCCAAAGTGCAAGAGAGTTTATCCACTCTCATTTATTATCCTTTAACCCTCTATAATTTGTGGATGAAACTTGGACTCACTTTTGTGATGACAACCCTTAGCCTTGAAATTTAAATTGTGTTCTAAGAGTTTAGAGCATTGGTTTGGGACCCAATAAACACCACAAACACATTATTAGACTTAATCACTATACCATACCTAATCACCAAGCCACCATAAGAGTATCTATTGGTTGCTAATCTTACCACTCAATGATAATCATACCATTATACCTACCAAAAAGGAAATGCTAATGATGCCTAGAGAGGAGATAGTTAAAATAAGGGAATATTTTGATGCCCTTACTCATTATTGAGAACCAATAGGGATTTAAGTCGAGCAATGTTTCTAAATTGTTCCAGGTGCTTGCTCTATGGCTATATATAGCCATGATCGAACAATGGCTGATATTTTCATTAACTAAATGGCCACAATATTGAAATTCTTTTTGCAATGGGAGAACCTAATCCTTTCAAATTTTTGCTTTAACACTTGAACTTCACAATGAAATTTGTTTCTAGCTTGGGCCCCTCTCCTTATTAAGATCATCAATAGTAACCATAGAATTTCCTTCCACTGTCTACTTTTCTTTATTGAGGGAAGCCACAACTAACCAAGCTCCTATCAAATACTCTGATTCCACTTCATAGTTGGTGAGATTTATTGAGAAAGAGAGCCACAATAGATCAATTTCTCTCCTAAGTACCTAATTGCAACTCCACCACCCACTATATTGTAATAACTCCAACAAGGCATTAGCTCAAATCCCAATAAAATTTTACAATCAACTCAATTTTTTTTTTGCTTGATTACCTAGTTCCCAAAATGAGAAATGTGAAAACACATAGAGTAACAAGGACAACAAAAAAGTGTGTTAGCAGCAAGTTGACCAACTTACAATTTAAAACAATCATAGAACCACTCTAGCAAAACTAATTGATAGTGAGTGCAAAGGAAGTTGCATCAACACTAAAACAATGGATTAACTCACATTATTCCAATTCATGCCATGCAAGGCATAGAATGACAAAAAATAAAATGGGATTTGGAGGTACTATCATCCAAGGATCTATTACAAAGAAAATACTTCGAAATGAAATAATTTGATAGAATACCTCCCAAATTATACAAATGATGGATGATATTCATTAACAAACGTATTTGAACCAAAATTAGATACTTATTTCCATGATTTCGAATATGAGCATTCCATCAAACAATTGGCTTGAAATAGGTAGCAATTAAATTATTACTTGGAATGAGATGTTAAAAACCTTTGAGTGATGCAATGTGTTGAAAATGTCAATGCCTCACTTCCAAGTTGCCTATTAACCACTAAAATTCTTTGTTTGGTCAACAAGAATGAATACAACGAAACAAATATACCACTACAAACTAAATTGGATGGCTTTATGAATTGTATGATACAATGTGGAAACAAATAAAGACTAACATTTTTTGTTGTAGCAAGCCAATTTGCATTATTGAGCGACCATAGAACTGCCCAAGAATGGGATAACATGTTGCAAGCCATGACAAAAAAGTTGCAAGCTATGACAATCAATTAATATAGCTAGTATCCATCAATATCACCTTAAAGGCAACATATTTTATGGCATTCATAAATTTAACTCCTTTCAAAAGCAATGGTTGGCTAATAAAAATTCTAAAGCTAATCAATTCTCAAAAAGAAGATAAACCCATTTTTTTTATAACCAACAAACAAATTAATCATCGTAACCCAAAACTAAAATCATAACTAAAAGCAACAAAAACACACTAAAATCACCCCAAATAGGAAACTTAAAAAAACCATTTTTTTTTATAACCAACAAACAAATTAATCATCGTAACCCAAAACTAAAATCATAACTAAAAGTAACAAAAACACACTAAAATCACCCCAAATAGGAAACTTAAATTGAACCTATAGTTGGAGAAGTATGATTTGTTTACAGGAGAGGTGTGCTGGGGAGGTTTTTTAAATAGAGATCTCTTTGTTTTTTACTCAGTGCCAAGATCTATTTTCCTCTCCTTCATCTATGGCTTCGGATATGCATCTCACACTTTTCTACACTGGGTTCAACAATTTGCAGTTCAAATTGGGGAGCCATCGGCTTCAATTGTAATGGCTAAATTCAGGGTTGTGTGGCAAGTCTGTGATCATACTCTAGTCGACCCTCACGGGTATCCCTCATCTTTCCCATCTCCAATGGAGGTCGCTTCATCTCAAGAATCAGGAATTGTAATATGATATTTTCTCCAGCTGAGGTGGCAAGTTAAAGGTGGACGTAGAATTTGGGTTGATCCGAGCGTGACATTTTCAAACATGTAGTCCCTTTGTCTTTTTTTAATAATCTCACTTCATCAATTGTACGGGTTTAGTTTTTGTTGCTGTCCATTTCGGGAAAGGTTTTGTCTCACTCAGTCTCTGATTAGGGCTTTTTTCAAATGACCCCATGTCCACTTAATGGGGGCTTCTCTTTCAGAATTGTATATATTAGGGGGAAGGAGGTAGTGTCATTTTATTTTATCTAAGTACATGTAAATCTTCAATTATTATTAATATATTATAGGCCATGGCCTTTTGTTTGAAAAAAATAAAATCTCTATATTGTTATGAACAAAGATATTACCTAATCAGTTTACCTCTTAGGTCCTACTCACACTAATCTAGTTAAGTTTACCTAGGGTACACATAAGATACTTATCGCTTTATGTCTCATATCATGAGATTAAGACACTTGTAATAATCTTATGCAATCCTATGTCTCATCTTGGTCTATATAACCAAAGGATTCCCTTTGTATTCTCAATTTGATTATCATTATATCATATGCATCCTTTAATAGAATAATGTATTATTCTCTCATATCTTATCTCTCTTTTTTTTTCATTGAAGCTCCTAGATCTTGTATGGCTATAACTTTAGCCAAATCTTGCATGGTATAGAGCAATTTATACCCCCTCTTGCATGCCATCAAAGAAACTTGAGTGTCTTTGGTTAGTCTTTTTTGGAAGATCTAAGAGTGTGAATCTTGATGGCTCTTGAAAATTTGAGTATGCTCTTCCCTTACATCAAATGATGACTTGAAATTAAAAAACTTGATAAAAATACCAAATTCCAAGGAGATCATATTTGTGGCTTTTGTATTGCAAATTCATATGGGAGCATGGTAGTGCAAATTTGAGCTCACCATTGAGTTGAGAGTGTCCAAGAAAGTCAATATAGCCTTTCAATTTTTGCAAATTGGGCAAGTGAAGTGAAATCTACAAGGTTTGGAAGTTGGAAAGTGGTTGCCAAATACAAAAGGTAGCTGCAATTTTAGAATATTTTAGGTCAAATCTAACTCTGTTATTGGGTCCAAAAGGCCCAAAAATCTAAAGATCAACTATATATTCATCAAGTTTGGAGAACTTTGCCTCGACCTATTAAAGAAAATGTTTTGCTCCTTGGTTGTATGAATCTTAGAGAATATTCCCTACACGATAAAAATATTTTGTTGTACAACTACATATGTAAGTGTCAATGTTGCAAGTACGATCTAAATTAGAAATAATTTTAAATTTTATAAAAAAATATATTACTTTCTTATGCAACTAATGCAAACATGTGAAATGCAAGGCAAGGCACTATTCTAGCCCACTGCCACCACATGGCAATAACATAAGTGCCAACCCCTGCTATATGTGGCCCCACCACCACAAGTTACCAATGGCAACAGTCATAGTTGTCAACAACCAACAATCCAATGTAAAACTAGAAGCTAATGAATAGTCCCCTGTTAAACAACTATTGTCAACCATTAAACCACTAATCTCACCTGTAAGTTGTTTTCGTGACCTAGAAAGTGGTTTTGACAATTAAACCAACAATTTTTCAATTTTCTAAGTGGTTTTGTAGAATTCGACAGGAGTTTGGTATTCTAAGAAATATTCTAACTAGGAAAGAGCATATTTCATCAACCTAATTGTTGGCATCAATGATCACCTTCTCTAACCAACCCCCCTTCACAATTTGCATTTTGGTTTTGGCAGTTCAACTTTAGAGGCTTGTATCTTATTCATTTGGGCTCCTTTTTGTGACAAATAGCTTCATAATGGTGTAGACAATTTTCTATTTTGGTGTCTATTTTTTTTTTAAATTACAAATTTGCATGGATGTTGATTAGTTTTCATTTTGGGAACTTTGAGGCTCCATTTGGGCTTGTACAAAAACATTTTTTGGATTTTTTTAAGTGCATGTTGTTTCTTGTATTTTATAGTGGTCTAATCAAATTGATCTTGTTTTGTCAAAAAATTATACTTTCATTTCTATCGTCAAATTAGGTATTTGCATGTATCAAGACCACAACCACTTCGTTGTTTTTAGTAATTGGCACCAAGAATCACACTAAGAATAAAGTGTCTGAATCATATATTGGTTGGGGTATACTTGATTGAGTAATTTGGGGGCACGGGAGGGGAGGGTAACTTGTGTTTTGGTTGGTCGTAGTCATGTGTCCTAATCCATGGAAAATTAAATGTAATTGTTGTGGGAAGAAAAGGCATAGAATAGATGAATGCTTGCTAAAAAAACTTGATGATCTAAAACTTCTTTATGGACTTCAACATTTATTGTCAAGCATCTACCATCATTATAGGAGACTCAACATTAAGGGATGGCTACATAGTCTCTCTTATTCTTCTCTCTTATGAGGAGGCATTTTCCTCACATGGAATTTTGGTTTTATACATCTTCGAGAGCAATTTGTATTTTCTCTCTTTTTGGGAGGAATTTTGTCCTACTAAAATTTCTCATTTTTTTTGTTTGTGAGAGATTGCATTTGTATATGGATGCCTAATTTGGCCTAGTAGCCAGAGCCCATCATTGCATCTTTGTGTTTTTTTTTCATTCTCCCTAAGTTGCACTAAAAGGGGGGTGTTGTTGTGAACAAGGATATTACCTAATTGGTTTACCTTCTAGGTCATCTTCACACTAGTCTAATTAAGTTTGTTTAGGGTACCCATAAGATACTTATAACTTTAATTTTCATATCATAAGATTAATATGCTTATCATAATCTTATGCAATCATATCTCTTACCTTGCTCTATATAATCAAAGGGCTCCCTTTATATTTTGCATTTAATCATCACTATATCATTTACATCCCTTGATAGAATATCATCATTCTCTCAAATCTAATCTCTCTTGTGCTTACATTGGAGCCTCTAGATCTTGGGTGGCTACTTCTTCAACCAAATCTTGCATGGTATAAAACATTTTATACCAAGTCTTACACTCTACGAATACAAATACAAAAAATCACAAATCACAACAAAATATAAACTAAATCTACAACTTTTTGCACAATGATGATTCCAATGAAACTACTCGAAATGGAACAAGGGTTTTTATCCCCAACCAATCTTTTTTTGCACACTAGTAATCCCCCATTGAAGTTACTCTAAAAAACTTAGAGGATTTTTACCCTCAAGCTTTCAGCTTTTTGAAGGGTTTCTATCCTTAGGAAATGTAAAAAATGAAGTGCATTAATTCTTTAGAAATGAAAATAACTACAAAAAGAATGTAGTGTCTTTCTTAAAAACTAATAACTACAAAAAGAATGTAGTGTCTTTTTTGAAAACTCTCTTTCTTTTATAACTTTTTCAGAGCTATTTTAGGAAAAAATATTTTTTGCTATTATTTTGTTGCTTTTCCAAAAAAAAAAAAAAATTGCTTTTTCACTACTTTTCCAAAAAAAATGTTCTAATATTTTTTCTTAAAAAAAATAAAAATTGCACAGGTAAAACATCTTTTAAAATAATTAAACATAAATCATTTAATTTTAATTTTTTTTGACAACTTTAGTATAATTATTTAATCAAATTTCCCTTTTAAAATCATTCAAAGATCTTTAAAAAATATTAAATTAAGTCAATCAAAATTTTCTAATAATTCTACCAAATTTTTAAGTCCATAAAACTTTAGTCCAAGAAAAGTTAGCCCTATCCAGAAATGATGAACTTCTCCAAAAAGTTTGGAGTGCTCACACAAACAAAATACCTTTGTGCATGCCCTAGCTCTAAAAAAATCTTATCACTGTTAAAATTTCTTTCCAAAAAAAAATTAAAAAAATTGAGAGTTTCCAAGAGTGTTACATATACCAAGGTTACCCCGAGCTACTCCATCAAAGTATAATTTAGAGAATCCCTCAATATGAACAAAGCAAATATCAATATGTTTCATCTTAGGCATTTATTTTTTACTTAAAAATGGTAATTATTTAATTTTAAATTAGATTTATTGAAATTGTATATCAATATGTTTCATCATTGCTTTTCTTAGGCATTTATTTTTTACTTAAAAATGGTAATTATTTAATTTTAAATTAGATTTATTGAAATTGTATTACCATTGTGTTATTTTCTAAATATAAATATTTAAATAATTTTAATGTGTTGTATCCAAATATCCACCTCCCATTTTTTGATAAATGGTATATACCCATACCAGTCCCCGCTCCCATACGTGGAGTACCGCCCCCGTCTCTTTGTAACTATCGATAAACATGAAAATTATAAAAATATTAAAAATACAATGACAACGTAATAATTAAGGGACGGCTTCATTGTGAGTTCAATTTTTGAATAGTTAAGGACAATGATCCCATCAGCCTCTTCTAGGTCTTGTCGTACTCCTTGTCATATATCCAATCTCAGCCATTCCTCTAATAGCTTGGACACAGAGTTGATTGTCTCAGCTGAAGTGGAGTCCTACTCGGGACAGTAGTACAAACGCCCATTCAAAATGAATTGGCGCTCACATTTGTGCTTAAGCAAATTTGTCCAGGCAGCTCCCAGCTAAAATACAGTTGAGCCTATCTAGGAAAGTCCATATCTAGAAAGTGGTAAATATTTAACCTACCCTATTTCGTTTGAGATGATTATTCATGAGTATTTTATCCAGGATTATCCTAAAGAAAAAAGGAATGTTAAACAAAAGACAAAGCTAATTCCATGGTGAGCCGGAAAGGAGGTGTCCAGTGATGAGGATAGAAAGAAAAGAAAATGATTTCAGCCAAAGGAAGTCCACAGAATTGTCAAAATGCCTAAGAAAGCAATCCAATCGGCAAAAAGCTATGAATAATGAGTTCAAAACTTCTCTAGTACTTGTAGTGTAGTCCCCATAATCAAAAGTAACGCATGTAGAAGGCTGAGGCTTCCAAGGAAGATTAACCAGATAAATTTAGACAAAGTAAACAAACAAGATCATTGTCAGAAACATTGTTTTTATGTTACACGTCCTTCTTTCATCCAGATGTAAACCAGGTGTTCGGGCAGGCAATGCCTATTTAGTTATTTATCAGGTACATGAAAGATGTCAGTAAACATCAATTTATCATCGAGTGATTTCAAGTCTCTATGTAAGAAGATGGCCACAATTAAATGTACCATAAAAAATGTTTGCTCTAACGTCCTTCGTGTTAAAGATATAAAAATTACCGGGTTCCCAATGGCAAGCACACGAGTAGTACTCAGATAAATTTTTATCCAACTAAACATGAGGATGGGAATAAACCTGTAGTTTGTAACTTTGTGGCATCACCCCTTTGGTTAAAGTTTTAAATCCTTCATTTTGGTTCTTGAATAAGGGGGAGGTTCCAACGGCAAAAAGTTGTAAGATTTACTCTTTTCAGTTTTAGCCCTAGGTATTTCAAATTGATCATGGACAGTTGTATGCAGAATATACTAGATAATGAGACTTAATCCCTAGAGCTGTTATAGCCAGATGGATCTTACGAAAGGAAGCAGCAATTAAGCATATTACAGTTTGTTTTACAAGGATCAAGCTAAATGGTTATCTAGGCGACAGGAAAGAGAAATAGTAACTTAAGTGTAGCTTAGCTAGGAATTAAGAGGATTTGGAAGTAGTGACCTCTTCAATCTAGACAAACAGATGAAACTTAGCAAACTGGAAAATTGGCTCAAAACTTTGAACAGTAAAGAACCGAGAGAACAAGAATTTACGGCAAGACTAAACATGCTAAGAATAGAATATGCTTCTATTAAGCTATATATTTATTACTGGAAGTGAGAGCATAGCTTCTAATTGAATTATAGCAAATGAAGTTTTTAAGGGGTAACATCTCAGGTAAAACCCATGACATAAAGACTCTAGAACCGTTTTTGGCTAAAATTTCCCTCTGGATGATTGGGTAGTCTATGCTGATTCCCTTTTCCTCCTGTTCATTCAACATCAGATTCAAATAGTTTTTCATATTAATGGTACCAAAAGCCCTTTTGGTCCGTGCAATCTGCAAGGCCCACTCTTCCAGGATTACCAGCTATGCAATTTCCAAAGAATATGCCGCATGTGAATGATCATGTAAGAAGAAAATGCAATAAAATTATGCAGACCCCCAACCTCAGTGCGTTTTGGCTGTTCGTTCTTTATGGACTTTTCCCCTCTCTTCAGTGGCAGTTGGAGGAATATCTCTAGTTTAAGAAATGAAAATAAAGATTAAAGCTTTTAATGGTATCCCCTTGACTAAGTTGAACTGGGTGGGGTCCCATGGAAGGGGCTTTCTAAAAAATAGAGCTCAAGCTGTTGAGTTTTTTTAGGAATATTTTAAAGCTGGCAGTCCCATGAATTTTGTTTTGCACTTCAGCTTAAAAATTTCAGCTTCTAAATTTAAGAATGTCATAAACTTTGTAGTGCAGATTAACTTAAGTTTAAACTCTTAAATTTAAGTAAATTGGTACTAAACAAATTTAGTTTTTTTTTCTAAAATTTATGTAATGACAAATGGCATAATACATTCCTAAGCTGGTGGGGCAATTTCTAGCCCCACCCCATTTTCACCAGCTTAGATTTTCAAGCCTAAAAGGTAGGGGTTCTTATTTTTAGGAAAAGATTCTAGTTAATCTCATAGCCAAAAAATATTTTTTTTCATGAGACCGCCTCTTCCTTAAAAATAGAGCTTAAGCCCCCTCCATAGGACCCCTGCCTTACTCTTGCAGATGCATACACAATAAAGAACAAATGCTTTGCTAGATTGGCGAGTATAATCATGGATTTAAAAACGCTTCCTTAAGCTGGCAAAATGATTTAACCAGTCAGCTTGCTAAAAATATAATTAGATGCACGAGAGCATACTTGTATAAGAGTAGGAATGGAATTATGGGAAGCCTATTCTATACTATGAGTCAAGGATGTTGCATGGTAAAATTAGACAAATCCGACAGCAAGAAACATATACCGAGAGGTGAAATGTCAGGCCATCCAAAAATCAAGTGCCTTTTACATTATGAGTTCTTGCCTCATTCATTAAAATATGTTTGTCATGCCAGAGAGTATTTCTCGGCTGACTAATAAATTTTGCAAGGTATAACGATGTCAAAATAATGATATAATGCAATATGTCTTCTAGCATCATCAGGTTTCTTGGTTGTTTGCAGAATAGATCATGTTAGAATAAACTGCCCTTGTTCCTGAATCCTCTTCTTTCGGAGATATATAGTGGACTGACATGTTAGGGAAATTTTAACGGCTGTCCAGAATTTGTTTCCTTTGAAGACAGGCACGCAAGCTTCAATTGAAGGAGATGATGCCTTTTAAGATGCAACTGGAAAATTTCTGAACCTCAAGGAAATTTTAACTACTCATATTGTAGTCAGAAATTATAATAGATGCAATATGGAGAGATATCAACTCTCTAGATTTAGGAGCTTAAATCAGTAAGTTGGCCATTTCTGACATAAGGAGCATGCATTCAACATAAACTACAACCGAGGTTTCACCTAGGAGTGGATTGCCATGACACATGCAACTCTGAAGTCTTGAACCCCATTTTCATTAATCATAGTATCTTGGGGACATCTCCATCAGTTGACAATGTTGTTTAACTAAAGGATATGTAACCATGAATCAATCTGTGTCTTCTAGCACACATGAAATGTTTCTACAAGAACAAGTGTTCAACCTTGTGAAAATCATACGTATTTAGGCATACATAAGATGTAAACAATTCAACCAGTGAATGGTTTTGACATTTCTTAATCCAAACTAAATTCAGACAAGAACTGTAGATCTAATCCATCTACAAGATAATTTTTTTAAAACAGGTATGTTCTAAATTGTGGTTTACTAACCTTAATTTTGGACGAGAAGCTGCGACAGGGTGAAGCAACCACACACAAAATGAAGCTTCTTTGGGCCACTTGCATAACAACTGAGGAGGAAGGACACGATGCCGAAGATTTGACATAAATGCCTGCTGCTCTGCTTCTGAGCTAAAAGTGCAGAATAGCTGTAACAAAAACAAATTAAATTTGGGTAGAGCAAATCAGGTTTCAGAGTAAACTTTTCATTTTTCAGAATGGTATTAGCATATCATAAACAATAAGTGCTATATTCATTAAAAAACAAATTGACGCTGCTGTTAATTATCAGATTTAGTTTTGTCACTGTCTCATACCTCAAAAAAGAGAACACCCAAACAATAAATATCCGAAGAGAACGATATTGATCCCCCAGATAGCTCCTCTGGAGTGGTGTACCATTTCATTTCCATAAGCAATATTTGCTTCAATGGGAAGCGATTGCTCCTTTCTTCGACATTTTCATCTTCATTCATGGCGTCCATGTTTTCTTGATTAGTCCCTTCCCCTGCATCCGAATCCATTGCATGTGGAATAACACGCATTCCACCAACAACATCCAATTTTTTGCTGCAATCACCTGTAGAGGTTAATCTTCCAGACACTCTGGAGACATCTGTGTTAGCATCTCTAAGTGATAGCTCCTGACATCCATCTCCCCTTGTTGAAATACTTCTTGCATGGGTTTGATGGCTTGCCATGTGAACTGAAGCAGTTTGATCAACTTCTCGTCCTGCTCTTGAAATATGCCCCATATTATTACCATGTTGCCTCAAATTGTAGTTTGCGGTCTGACCTGGAAGAGTTCGAGGCAACCTTCCAGTCGAGTCATCTGAAGAATCAGAACCTGAGCTTGTACAAGAAGCAGATTCTATAAATGAAACTCGATTAAAAGAAGATAGCATGAAACAGGAGGGCCGAATATTTTGCAACACAACTCCTTCCGAATGTGCAAGACTTACAATCTCCAGAATTTGCTTAAATATGTGCAGGCATTCCAATCTATTCACACTTCTATTAGGCATATTCAACCATTCTCTTAGGCTAATATCATCTTCTTCCAAATCATCCATACAGGGTTGCGTAGTGGTTGGGGTCCGAAAAGCACATAGATGTTGCTTATTGTCAAGGTTGCCACAAGGCCTTCCTGCACATTTCTCTTCTTGTTCGGCCTGACTACAGCCAGTGTTAGAAGCATCTTTTGACATATCATTGTTGATACTGGATTCTCCGGAATAATAAAATTCTCTCTGCCCTGATTGCTCCCTATTCAATCCTTGGGAGCCGTCCATTCCAAAATTCCGAATGCTAAGGGTTATGAAGGGCCTTGTCTACAATTATTCAGGTTGGTGTTCCACCTTACGGCTACTAATTTATGACCTATACTAATTTCTATTTCTATGAAACATTTCAGAGGAGTCAAAAACCAGTTCCACATTGTAACTTCTGCCAAAAACAACATCTAGAAATGAACCATAAAACTAAGGATTAAAAACTTAAAGCTCTCTAGGTGTCCCTACTGTTCCAAGAAAAAGTTTTGCCTCACTCAAAGCCCTTTTATGTCTCCATTTCATAAAACCCCTCTATTTTTTCCCCTATACGCCTTATTTTGCTTCTGAAGCGGAAAAGAAACTGCAGTGACACATCCACATTCCTCCAATTCATCTAAAACACTGATCCACCAAAACTTTGTCCCGCAAGCAAGTTCATTCACAATCTTGATATATTCCTCCCAGATGTGTATGAACTTCTCAAACACCAAAGAAGACCCTTTGCAAACCGCCCATGGTTAAGCTGATCTATAAACGGGATAGGTGATCTCTGAGGAAGTCAGAAGTCCCAACTACCAAGTACAACGCCAAGCTACAATGAGTAATAGCACATCGCAATGGTTCACATGGATAATTTCATACCCACTGCTTCACTCCTGCAACCATCACCCCATGCAATAAGTATCATTTGCTCTGCATTCAAGCTCAAAGAGATAGGTTATTGCCAACAACTACTGATAGCCGTGAGAATTGACCTGATTCTAAGACCTAGTTGATTCCCAAAAATGATATTTACTAAGCCAAAAGATAACTGAAATCTCCCAAGAATCCAAGTCCCAACCCAAACCCAAAACATAAGGCCTTCAACATAACACCTCTCCTACCTTCCGCTTGCTCATAAAAATACCCAAACCCTTTACATCTATCATTCAAAACAAAAGCCAAACCCAATTCAAACACTACAACAGCAATAACATCATTGAGGGGCAAAAGTGCAAGGATTAATACTAAGTTAATTGACATTTCCCTATTTTGAAAAGTTAAAGACTCCGCGCACATAAACTTTTCATCAAAATGTAAATCTCATTCTCGACAATAAAAGATTTAGATCTTACAAACTCAACAATTAACATGATCACCGTCAAAAACCCTGAGAAGAACTGTAGAAGAGGAGACAGAGACCATAATATGATGAAGATCTCTTGACAGAAAACAAGGCACAACGCCAAGTGGTGCAGCGCCCCAGAAAGCATAGCATTGGTTTCCAATCCTATCTTCTCAACAGTAAAGGGGGACTAGACACACTCAATCCAAAACAAAATAATATTTAAATAAGCCAAATTTCAAATAAAAACTACAAGAACTGAAACAAATTCCTTGAATAAAATAAACAACCTGAAAGTGATCCGATATGAAGTTCGACCTACGAGCTTGCTTTCATTGGCCTACCCTGCCTTAAATTAATCAAACAACTCTGGCATTAGCATTTTAAAGATTCCAGATAGAAACTGCCTATAAAATCATTCAATCAATGTGGCGGATAAAGAGTTGTTTATAAGGATGATCTTTTTTCCATTTTAACATAAATCTGAAGGAAAAAAAAAACCAGAACTAGTGTACGAAGGAAAACTGACCTCAGGAATTGAAGCGAGTGGTCCAGGTCAGACATTGAAATAATAATAAACAAATAAATCTATGTTATCTGCAACAGCCACATGTTTGTACGAGGTGCAGAGACTGTAGCGGCTGCTGACAAAAGACCGCCTCCAAATTCACCGCTAAATCCTGGCGACAAAACTAGATAGAAGAGAAGTGAAGAAGTGGCTGTGATCTTTGTTTTCCGGCTAATTTCTGTATTTGCTAATTTCCTTTTTTGTCGATTTCCTCCTCCTCAGCTTTTCTATCCGCCTGCACTCTGCACTCCACATACGTGGCTTCACCAGGGCCATGAAAGGATTCGCCTAGCTGGCACAGCATAGGGAAAAAGAAATGATATCCAACCGTATATATACGAAACCGTATATTCCATCTCTGACACAAAAAATACGGTACGTATTTTTTATTTTACCGCAGACATGAGTTTCAAGTACCTACTTTCTATATTTGCGCGACTACAGTATAGCAGGGCTTTGGACGCTACCCTCAAGTGGTAATAACTACGTTGACGACACATTCAAAAATAAACGCTTTAGGAATTTGCTCTTAAAATGGAAGAGAAAGAAATTTTAAATTAGTGGAGAGCTTTTGACTATACTTTTCCTCCAAAATAATTTGAATAGGGGATTATGGATATATTTAATTTTGTATTTAGATTAAGTTTAATGAATAAAATAAATAATTGATTTAATTTATATTTATAATAGCGTAATGGTCAAATTTTTGTATGTGTGTCAATTTTTTATTTAATTTTAGATTTCGTTTGAGGAGATGATTGAATATAATTGTATATGGTTAAGTGACACAATCTCATCTTTGACATATCTGCACTTGTACACATTCTCATGCATTTGAATAGAAGAGCACAAGAGATAACAATAGCGTAATGGTCAAATTTGTCTATGTGTGTCAATTTTTAATTTAATTTTAAATTTTGTTTGAGGAGATGATTGAATATAATTATATATCGATAAGTGACACAATCTTTTCTTTGACATATCTGCACTTGCACACATTCTCATGCATTTGAATAGAAGAGCACAAGAGATCGGTAGTGTAATTGTCAAATTTGTCTATGTGTGTCAATTTTTAATTTAATTTTAAATTTCGTTTGAGGAGATGATTGAACATAATTATATATCGATAAGTGACACAATCTTATCTTTGACATATCTGCACTTGCACACATTCTCATGCATTTGAATAGAAGAGCACAATAGATAAAAAACACAATTAAAGAACAACACAAGAGATAACAAAAAAGTGTCTTTTTGAGTCAACACGAAAGAGACCAAAAAGAGATCTCAATGCTTTGCATCGTCCCCAAGTAGACAACACAAGGCACATTTATGAACAATAACACATGTGTGAAATAATATAGATACGACATATAGAAGAATTGGGATACAAATAGAGGAATGTCATAGTGGATTCAATCTCTTTATTACCTTGCACCAATGGAGTAACAAGGGTCATCCAAAGTGAACCTAACATAACACAAAAACATATCAAATGGCGCATCATAGGGGGAAGCACATTGCGAACAAGTAAACACAGAAAAGAGAATCCACGACATGAATGAAGCTAGTCAAGCGAGTCATCTACCTGCCAATTTTTTTAACATGATCTAAGGATGGTGGTCAAGATACAAGAGGAGCCACATCCAACACAGTAAATGGAGTTACTGCAAGTTCCAAACAAGGACCATGCTCTAATGATGAATTACTTTGTTTGTCACTAGGAGCTAGGGTTAATGCTTTTAAAAAATGTGAAGATAAATTATGATTAATCTCAACAAGCTCATACATATCATCAAAATCATTAGAATCAACATTGTTAGCATGAACAACATTATCATCCATATCATCATCTAAATTAATAAAAATAAGATCCTTAACACGAAAAGAAGTTGAACCATCATTTTTCTTAAACATTTTTTATTTAGGTGATTTGAGTTGAACTTCCTCCCTAGGGTTAGGTGAAGGTTAGACAAATGGGACCAAGTCGACATTTGGTTTCTTCAGGGAGGAAATGGTTTGGGAAGCAAGCTCACGAGCCTTAACATGACATCTTCATCAGTGTTCTCTCACACAATGATTTCTCTTAGTTTTAGCCAAGGCTTGTGAAGGTTGAGGATCAATTGACATAAGCGTCTTTTCTTTCCTTATATGGGAAAGAATGGAAGAAACCCCAATAGGTTGAGAGATAGAAGATGATGCTAAATGCTTTCCTTTGTAGGACATAGGAGGTGAGGCTGAGGCATATATAGGGGGAATAAAAGGAGTAGGAAGGATACCATGTCTATTATGAGGAGGAGGAATATCCATGGGTGTAGGGTCTCTAGGTTTACTCAAGGTCGTTATCATCTCATTTTTCCATTTTTGATAAGATAAGAAAAGGATATCATTTCGATGTTCAAGAGGATTAGGTTGTTTAGGCCAAAAGTAATCAAGAGTGAAATTTTCACGCTTCACTATGGGTTGGTAAAGGCTATGATTAATTGTTATAATAGTGTCAAAACTGTGTTACGCTTTAGGCCAACTTATCAGCACAAGTGAATTTAAGTAATTCTAACTAAAAATTAATTTTAGTCAAATATATGATCTACATAGATTCATTATAGCTTATTTATATATGGACCACAAATTTTCCAATTGGAAGTGTCTACTAAATATATATTTTATACCACTTTGTGTCTAATTACCAAAAACAAATTTTGAAAAAAAATCTCAATGTTTTAACAACTCTGACTCTTATAAATAAATTTTTTTTTTGAAATGTAAAAGTATCATTTTATAGATCTATAAGTGGATTTTCCAAAATATATATCTTTTAATATTTTTATTAATTTTAATATTAATATTTTATTTTTATTGAAAGTAGGTCATCAGCACTAAAATATAAGGTTGATTATCTTGTCAAGGAAAAATACTAAAATTTATTTAAATTTTTTTTAAAAATTATGATGCAATAGAGAAAAGATTCTATGTCAAGATAATATAATTATTTTCTAATTTGGATAAATAATTAAGAAAAAAGGTGGCGGCAATTAGAAAGAATTTATTTCAACACACGCAACTTTTCAAATTTATTGAAAATTATATATTTATAAAAATTAGTAAAAAATATATCAATGCACTAAATTTTCAAGTTATCAATATACACAAAAAAAATTGAAGAAAAAAAGGTAAAATTTACTAAATAAAGTGTGGCGGCTTGTGTAACTTCAATTTCAGTATTTTATCAGCAACTAAATTATAGTGTTTAATTTATAAAAAAACTACATTCAAATAATTTTTAAAATTACAAACATAAAATAGACAAAAGAATATAAATTTTATTAGTTTACATCATTTCAAAATTCAAAACATATATTTGACTTTCCATTGATTTAATTTAAAAAGTTGAATCAACATTGGCCATTTTCTTTATAAAAGTGTGACACAATTTTGTACTTTTACCTTAATATTTGTTATAATAGTGCAATTATGAGGGCATTTCAAACATTTATGAATTGTAGAAGGGATAGCTTTCATGGAAGAGAGCCAAGGATGTCCCAACTTCACATGAAATTGATCTGATGTAGGAATAATAGAAAAGGTGACATATAAACAATTAGTACCAACCTCAACAAGAAGAGTGATAGAACCAATAGTAGGGGCAAGAGAAACCATCATATACCTTAACCATAAAATCAGATTTATCATATGTTACTTGATGCAATTGTTGAGTAAGAAGATTTTCTTCAGGAATCACATTCACCATACATATTGGATCAATGAGCACCCCTCGTGAGAGTTTGTCTTTGATCTTTGCAGTAATATATAATGGGTCATTAATTGCAACAAAATTTTCACTGGGATCAAATGTAATGATTGTATTTTGTAGGTTGAGGTTTGCTAACAAGGTTCACATCATTATTAGATTCTATACCAAGGTCACTAGCAAAGAAATCAAGAAGCTCAAACTCAACAACATTGGTAGAATGAAAAGGTAATGGATTAGAGAAGATTTGGAGGTTTTGGTTAGGATGAGCTACGGACTTGTTCCCTTTGTCATTTACACCAACTGCGGATATAGTAGTGTTATCAATAAAGTCTTAAATCTTATTCCTTAATTGGTGTAGCATTATAAATTTTCATTGGGCCAATTTACACCTCATGTTTGTGCCCCTAGTTTTGGCACATCTCCCTCTCCTCCTTTATGGATCCATCCAATGTCTTAACTCCAATTTTTATGTCATATGCACTTGTTAGTTGATCCTTCAAGGATATGTCCTCCTCCTTGGGGCTAATTTGAAGTCCATGTTGAGGAGGACTAGGGCGCTAGTGCCTTGGTCCTGGGACTAGAGAGCCCAGCACCTTAGTCCTCCTCAATGGGACCCAATTTTTTGGGGGAGGATGTGACCTATCAATCTGACGGGAAATGAAATTGGTGGCTCTATGTGACCATTAAAGGTTGGCCTAATCAGTAAATTAACCTAGGATCTCATATATAAAGGCATTTGATCAACCTAATTTCATACCTGGCAATTTTATTCAAGCAATCAAGTATTCAAGCATTGAAGTGTTCATCATCAAGCATTTCCAGAGATCTTCAAGGTTGAATTTCCTTCATTCAACCATTTATGGAGAAAATTACATCATTCATGTGCAAGAATGTGTGTGTGATTAGGGTTTTGTCATGTTCATGTCATTTCATACAACATATGTGATTACATTCAAGAAGAAAAGTATGATTATCAATCATTGCAAATCTGAGGTATATCTTTCCATCGTTTATTTCAATATTTGTAATATTTCATTCAAGGTCAATTCCTAAACCAGGGTTTGACTTAGGCAAACCCCTATTCCCAACCTATGTCCCTTCTCCAGTGTGTGTAGGAATAGGTACAGAGCTGCAATCTTCATAATTGGCTTTATTTACAGTAATGAATCAATCTCTTATTAGAGTGCGAAAAGTGTGGAGGACTAGAGTGGTCGTCGCTATTGTTTCTTAGGGGTAAATTAAGCATAAAGATAATCAGATGTTAAAGAGTGAATCACAACTCTAAATCCACTTACAATTAACTCCTAAATGACAATGAAATAATGCTAAATCAATTGAATAATGAAAGAAACTAATTTAAACTCCCTCAATTGATGTAACAAAGTTTCCATTGCTCTTCTCCATAATTGGTTGATTGGCTCTCAGGTATTGCATTGAAATTCCTACATAAGATAGACAATTATTTTGAAGACTGTGATTCTAGACTGATTTGTGAAAATGATGTTATTTATATAAATTTTCAACATAGAAGGGGTGAGGATTTGAGCTCAAGTCTTGATTGATAGCCAACTGAGATTGATTGATCGATGAACTAGTCACGATTGATTTGTTAACTCAATAGATTGATCTGTTAACAGTATTGATTAGAGAGTGAACTCAATTAATTAACCAGCAGACTGAATAGACTAGCTAGTTGACTGAATAGATGGATTAGAAGACTGAATTGATTAGAGAGATAAGTGGATTGATTGATCAGTTAGAAAAGGTGATTTGGAGTGAAAAGGGGTGATTGAAGAGTTAACTAATTGGTTAATTGATTTGATCAATCAATTATGATTTCAACATGTGTTGTAGGATTTTGGAATTGAATTTCATTTTCAATTTCAATTTGGATTTGAATTTGGACTTTTAAATGCTGAAATGCACATGAAATTTAGATTTGGTGAAATGTGAATTTGATGATTTGGAATTAGATGAAATTAATTGAAATTTGAATTTGGAGAATTGGAGGAATAAATTAATTAATTTAAATGAAATTATTTAAACATTAGAAATGTGATTAACTAAATAATAAAGATTATTTAATTAAGAGAATTAATCGTAATTAATTAATTTAATATTTGAGAAAGGGGTTAATTGATTAATTAATTAAGGAATAGAAATTGAATAATTAATAAGATGAAGAATGATGATTGAGTCAGTTTAGAAAAATAATTAACTTAATTAAAGAATTAAAGAATTACTAAATTAATTAGGATGAATAATTAGTACATGATGAAAAAGACATTTTTCAAGGTCTACATTTGCCCCTCGTTGACACAATGTCGAAATGACATTGTTTCAAAGAAAACAATTTTTTTTTCCCTAGTATGCCCTGGTGACGCTTTATAGGGTAAATATGCCCCCTTGGAAAAAGTCATTGAAAAATTATGAAACGGAGATCATTTTTTTAATACCATGGTAGTGAGCAATTGTGTGAAGTTTCGTGCTATTTCAAGTTTGTTTGACTGTGCTACAAGTTCGTTGAAGTTCAGTTGGATCACGACCGTTGAAGAGGTAAAAACCCTAATTTTGGCTATAAATAGTGAATTAGCCCTTTTAATTTGATCATTTGCATTCATTTGATTTGTGGATATCTTCTTAATTTCAATGTTTTTCATCAAATTTGGAGCAAGATGGTGGGCCACAGAGCAAGGTTGCACTTGTCTGATTGAGTGCATTCATACCAGAGATTGCCCGACACCGGAGGCATGGTACGTCTTTCGAATATTTTGCTCATTTTTGCCTGTTTTTCCATTTTTTTCCTTTCAATGCTAGAGAGAATTTTTTTATCTTATGCGTATTTGTGCATTGATTTATGCGTAATTATTCATATATATGCGCAATTGTATTAAATGATGCGCAATTGATTATTGAATGCACAATTGCCTTTAATAATTCACATTTGTAAATTTTGATGTGCAATTGCTTTAAGTGATCCGCAATTGTGAATTTTAGTGTGCAATTGATGGAATTGGTTTGCAATTGAATGTTGTTGATGCCCATTTGTAAATATCAGTTCACATTTGTTGAATATGAATTATTTCCAAAATACTTGATATGGTTTTTGTCGTGCAAATAAATTATCTGATATTTTCTCATGTTTTGCTTGCAGGAAAACATCCATGTGTTGATAGGCAGACAGACAAGGCCTGATGGTCTTGAACAGCGAGAAGAGTTGTCGTAGGAGGATGTTACCTTGATTAGGAATTTGGGATTATATCACATCCTTCTTCTTACAAAGGTTACAACCAATAGGGCCATGATCACTGCTTTGGTTGAGCAGTGGCACTCAGAGACTTGTTCCTTTCATTTGCCCACGGGAGAGGCATCAATTGCGTTGGAGGATGTGTGGTGTATCCTTCACGTTCTGATTTTTGGTGCTAGAGTTACATTTGGTCACAGAGATTGTATCCATAGTTTATAGGATCTATTTGAGTGCACTAAGCAGGATCTACAGATACGAAGTATATATGATATCTCATGGGATGCTTTGGATTATGATGATTTGACTCTCATGTTATGCAGTATTGTAGTCAGTCCTCTTATTCCTGATAAGAGGACACATGGATTCCCAGTTGGTTGGGGTAGAGTCATCCATGATATGATCATACATAGATGAGTATTTGCTTGGGGTTTGTGTTTATTTCCCACTTTATACCATCATATGCATGGAGTTGTTTATCTTGGACAAGATTCCATCGGCTGTGGGATCACATTGCTCCAGGTATGGGCTTGGGAGCCCATAGCTATCTTCTGACTTACTATTCATGTTGATCTTGGTGCTGGGGAGCCTTATGCTTATAGATACACAACTAGTATTAGACATAGGGTGTCAAGGAACACCCTTTACTGGAGACACCAGATTGATATTTTACAGTATTTCACTTGAATACCATATCTTGATTGCCCTGGTTGGGCTGATGATGCACAACATTTGCCATATTGCCAATAACAGAGATATTTGATTGGGAGAGATGTTGGCACTCATAGGGTTATTGATATTGATCTTCCTGGCCATGTACTTCGATAATTCGGGGAGGTACAGGGGGTTCCTGATGTTACTTCTTATTTTGCTCGTATCTATCGAAAGATCAGAGACTGGGGGGCTTGTATACAACCTCATGTTGCTATTGCAGAGTTTGGTTCTCTTCAGCCAGTACAATGGGGTTGGTCCATCGAAGTTGTAGATCTTGGTGCCACACCGCAGTATGATGCTTGGTGAGTTCATCATCTACCAGTACCTTTGACAGATCCTACGATTCCTATTTCTCCTCAACAGATTCGACACAGGAGGGAACAAGGAGGGAGAGATCTAGGGAGGGGGGGAGGGAGAGATGGTGGAGGTCGAGATAGGGGGAGGATGAGGTGGAGGTTAGATTGGCCTGATTGCAGTAGTGGTAGCAGTGGAGGCAGAGCGAGAGGATGAGGGTGAGGAAGACATCGACAGAGACACCGAGTCTATGGGTAGCTCTAACCGAGATGGGAGTAAGAGTGATGATTATGAGACAAGATCATCTAGCCATGGGGGGAGTGATGGTGGGGATGGTGGTGGACAGGATATTGAGATGCCCTAGGTTGGAGATGTGCCATCTGCAGAGGGAGGTGGGGAGGAGGGTGAGGATGAGAAGTTTTTGAGAGATTGGATTAGGAGCTTAAAGGATCTAGTTGTCACATTGCAACAACGTCGAATGGATGACAGGGAGCACTTTTGCAGAGCATATGGTGCTTTAGTGGCAGAGAGAAAATGTCTCCAGCGAGAGCGAGATGATGCAGTGTGGAGGGAACATGTGGTCATGGATGCATATGATCAGTTGTTTGTCCCAGGAACCGAGGAGCAGAGATAGCCAGATAGATTTTTCACTACTGCTCAGGAGGCTATATATTATAGACAGGCATATGAGAGAGTCATTCTTGTGAATCAGAGGGAGCCTATTTATCAAACTTTTAGATCTTAGAGTGGATCGAGCAGGGACACGAGTCGACGAATGAGCAACAGAGGCGTGATGGGTCCTCCTAGGGCATCATTGGGTCATCCTAGGGTAGGATCAAGCAGATGGGATCCACTTGGGGATATGGGCAGTGTCGGTTGAGACATTTTGTCTTGTATTTGATATTATGTATTCTGACACTTTTGAGATATATATGATATGCATTTTGGCGGCGCTCTACATGCCTTGTGTTATTTCTATGATGTATGGTTCGATATGATGTGTATATGTGATGTGTGATGTGTTTGTGATGCCTTTTATGATTCTAGTGCATTCTATTTGGTGCAATGTGATGATATGGTTGTGTAACTAATGCTTCTATATGACAATGAGTCTAAAATGATATGATATGAATCTAAATGCATCTAATGCAATTAACTTTGAGCAATAATGTAAGTGAATTTAAGTGCAATCTAACTAATGGTAAATGAACTTAAAATGATATGCAACCTATATGAATTTTTTTGTTGTGACAGAATACATTGTTGATAGCTCCTCTTGAGTTAGAAGAAGTGTTAGTAAGAAAGATAGATTTGGCTTAAATGATGAAGAGATAAGAGAAAATGACAAATCAATTGTGTTAACTTGATATCAAAATCGATATGATATGATAGCAATGAGAGTGATGAGTACTCTTCTTTGCTTTTATTCGTAGTGCAATACATTATCATCATTGAGCCTTATTATGTAACAATGAAGCTTAGTAAATCAAGGTATAAGGAACCAGGATGTATAGATATCTCATTGCAAGAAACAAACACGTAGCAAACAAGGAATGAACCCTCCATTCTATGAATTTCACTAGGGGTCAAGGTATGTGTGGCATTCACAGGCTGAATGCTTCTATCATAGACATCCACTAGAGCAATTTCCCTAGAACTTCATTTGTTCACACCACAAAACAACAAAGTAAAGGATCATGCCCATCATGGCTCCTCTAGTCACTTTTTGGACATCCTTGAGTAGCATAGAAATATGATCTTCGCCAATTGATAAAAGATAAAAACCAAATTAGACAAAATTCAGCAACTAAACTAATTATGCCTTTGCTTTGATTTGTTTGATGTGATGGTTGATAATGTCTAGTTTCAGAAGTTTTCGACCCCGTTTAAGACTGATTTGTTTGGTTTCGAGTGTATCTGATAATGTCTAAGACATTATAATGATCGCGTTGATGTGGATATCAGCGATTGATAAGGCTTGATCAAGTTTGGTTGCAGATTTTTTATAAGATAGTTATATCCTTTGTTGAACTTTGTGCGAAGTGTTTGTTGGATATCGGCTAGGGTATTTGATTCTTGCGAGACATTTTATTGCAAGTTTTTGGTTGATTTTTTTATTTTTAGTTTGTTTTATGTTTAGGGTTTTGTGGATCATTTTCGAATGTTTTTGTTTGATTTTGTTGTTTTTCAATTGTTTTTGGTCTTTGTTCAAGATCTTTTTCTAATTTTCAGGACTTTTTTAGGACTTTATCTGAATTTTTTAAGTTTTTGTGTTTTGCAAATGTTTTTGGATTTTCATAAGATTTTATCTGAATGTTTTTTATTGATTTTGTTCAGGATCATTTTATAATTTTTTAAGATTTTCTTAGGACTTTATTTAATTTTTTTAGGATTTTTTTTCAGTTATGCCCCCAAGTATGTAGACCTATGATGATATCACGATGATGCATATGGAGACAATGAATTTTTGATATGAGTCATGCTAGTGCAAGATGCAATATGAAGATGTAGTTTCTAATCAAACAAGGGTGAGCATATGCGTCTTTCATTCTGAAATGCACTAATTGAATTAAAGGTGTGAAACGTTTCAGAGATAGGAGCTCAATTCCTTCTTAGGAGACTTTAGATCATCCAATCTTAACACACTATGTAATCAATATTTATGAATGGAGGCGCAGAAAAATTCTCCATCAATTCTTGAAACTTTTATCCCCTTTTGCTCATGTGTGTGCACTTGAGTTCATTCCAACTCTTATAACCATCAAAGACCCTTGGAATCCTATGTGGCTAGCTACGTGAGTTATTCCGACTTCAAAAGCATCCTTGATAGAGCCTCGCTGCCAACAAGATTTTAGGGCTCCAATGAGTTTATACACTATAATCTCTTGAATATTGCTCCATTGCCAATAGGCGTCCATAACCCTGATGGATTTATTCGCATGTTCCCTTAGTAAAGCTTTATTGCACATTTTTGTATGATATTTTAGCTATATATATGTGCTATTTTGTCTTGAGATGGATATTTGGTATAACATTTTTTTTTAATTTTCTTGCCTTGACTTGTAAGTAATGAAACTTACTTGGGTATGACAATTACAAGTGCTCATGTGTGTGCACTTGAGTTCATTCCAACTCTTATAACCATCAAAGACCCTTGGAATCCTATGTGGCTAGCTACTTGAGTTATTCCAACTTCAAAAGCATCCTTCATAGAGTCTCGCTGCCAACAAGCTTTTAGGGCTCCGACGAGTTTATACACTGTAATCTCTTGAATATTGCTCCATTGCCAATAGGCATCCATAACCTTGATGGAGTTATTCGCATGTTCCCTTAGTAAAGCTTTATTGCACATTTTTGTATGATATTTCAATTATATATGTGTGCTATTTTGTCTTGAGATGGATATTTGGCATAACATTTTTTTTAATTTTCTTGCCTTGACTTGTAAGTAATGAAACTTACTTGGGTGTGACAATTACAACGACATTGAAGTAGAATTTTGTATTTTTCACTAGCCACATGACCAACTAGGTATCTGCAATGACTCAGAGCTATTGATTAATGTGTGAGATAAAGCAATTGATAGATTTTGGGTAACAACAGTGAAACTTCTACTCAACCATGGATAAAGATCAATCACAAGGTGACGTTGAAGATAAATGAGTAAAGACCTCCTAAAGGCTTCTTGAACAAGTATCTAGGAAATGGGACAACCTTCGGTCCTTCCAGTGCAACCAGGTGAATGACTCGGACAATTGCCTTATTTATTGATGCAGCTATATGCGAAAGCAATAATGATATGTAGCTAGATGTTGTGCAATATGAAATGCAACTATGATGCATTCTGAAATAGAGATACGCAATGCAATGCAGTAAAGAAATATGCAAATGTAGTACTAAAAATTTAAATGAACCCATCCTTTAGATGTAATATCTCTTTAGGTGTATGTTGTTCATGGGTTTGGGGAGTGGATCTCCCTCCATTATTGTGTAGCGTTTTGCAAATGGTTGTTCGTTTCGTATATTTTCTAACCGTTGAGGTGTGGTTTGTAAAAGTATTTCACAGATGTTGTTTTCCTTTGTAGTAGCAATCCAAACATTGGGGAATGAAAGTATAGAATTTTTTGTACTTATCATTTCTTCCCATTTCTTTATGTTGTTCACATAATTTTCCTCAATATCGGGTATCATGTCTTTGAGAAATGTCGCCTGAACCTATTGACATTATGTGCTTCTTTCATCAAGAAATGTCATCCTATCTTCCTCTAAAGTGAATCCTACTGTAGACATTACCAAAAAATTTTGTTATGGTATTGTCATTATTGGTCTATTCTAGCTATGGTAGCACTTGGGATTCCCAGTCAATTGGATGCTAATCAATTTGCTTTGGGTGAAGAGTTTATTGCATCATACATATTTGATTATGATGATGTTCTATAATGACACAACATCTCATACCTGGATTGAGATGTTTTACTCTCTTAGCACTTGGACTTTCTTCTGTAGCGAGATCTTGTCCTGTCATCATATCATCTTGTGTTGGTCCTTTAGTATCTCCTTGAGAAAGGAGTTTGATGCCTTCCATACATGGTTTAGTTATTAGAGTTGATGTTTTTGAGTTTTTTGCCTCTTTTTGCCCCTAGTCAATTAGATGTGAATGTGCAAAGGGTAAATCTTTTCTTTCATCTACTAGAGAAGTGATTGACATCATGGAGATCTGGTTATTATGATCATCTTCATAGACAGTGTCATTTGTTGTGTCCAATATTCATGGGCTATTATCTTGAATAGATAAAAACTCATAGTCATGAGAATCCATCATGCTTTCTATGTATGTCCCACTATTTGAGGTTGTGTCACTTATCTCATCTTGCTCTTGTAACATAGTTTGTTCCTGACTTGATGATCTTCTGAATGTGGTAGAAACTATTCTTAAACCTAGTATCAGACGTTGCAATCTTTCCTCATCTGACTCATTAGGTGGAGTTAAACTTGTTTCCCTTGGTAAAATTATTGACAAAATCCAAGGATTAGGTGCATTTGTAGGTGATGATCCAGTTTCTACCACTACATTTTCTTGTGAAGTTGTTTCGGGCACCATACTGTCAGGTGGTGTCTCATTATTTTCTTGTAAAAGGAATCTGAGATCTTCACCATCTGATTTTGTACTAGGATATGTTGTTACTTGGTTTCTTCTATGAGATGAAGAAGGGAGTCTTTATGTTGATAACTAGTTCTGAGGTATATACTCGGATGCTAGGCTTGGCTTATTTAGTATATCCAGTGTTTGTTGACTTTCTTATATTATTTTCGTGACATGCTTATACCCTAACCCTTGATTCTTCGAGTTTTCTTGAGGTAGAATAGGCTCTAATCTTGTTGTTGTAGTCTCAAGCCTGTGGTACCATCATAACCATGTTTTTGTAGCATTTTAAAACCATTTTCATAATGATCTAAGGGAAAGCAAGATATATATTGTCATTTCATCCTCTTCTCTATATAACTAGTGATTAACATCTTCTTCTAGGGATTCTTCCTCTAAGTCTCCCCATCTAATGAAAGAGCGTGAATCTGAATATCTGACTATCTCCTTTCCTTTATCTTGTTTCGTCATGGTATTCTAAGGTTTTCCAAAAGACCTTGGAGAAAGAGATAATTGTTTGACATCAGATGCACTGGAGATAGAGTATTCCCCACAACCAATATCTTTGATCTGTAAAGAAGATGTTATAGGTGTATCTTCTTATGCTTCTTGGATTGTCAATGAGTCCATGTATGTAATAAGTAGTGCTACTAGGTTATTTGGAACTTGATTGGTTGTGCTTGCTCTTAAAGTATTGCAATGTTGAAAGGGGTTAGGATCCTCATGCACAGTTATTTTACTCCGTTGACTAGGAATTTTATGCATTGATGAAAACTAGAAGGTACTTCCTGCATGGCATATATCCATGGGTGTCCCAGTAGCATGTCGTATCCCAATTCTTTGTCCAACACTTGAAATTTGATGTTTGTAGTAACTGGTCCAATTTGTATCGGTAATGTGACCAACCCTTCAGAAGGACAATCCTCATCATCGTAGGCCTTGATGTTGATCTTCTTGGTTATGTCTATGTGAAATCGGGAATAATCTAATTCCTTGATCAACTTAAGAGTACAAATATTTAGTCTTGCCCCTCCATATATGAGCACTCTTCTTATTATCTTGTTATGAACATAAGCTTATAAATGTAAAGGATCATTGTTCCTGATTCTATCTGTGGGGATGTCTTTCTCTATGAAGGCCACCCTAGATGAAGGAGTTATAGTTCCCACCATTGCTTGTAAGACACTTTCATCCATGTCTCTGGATACAATTAAATCTTGCAATGCTTTATCAATAATTGCTCTATGAGTTAGTGAAATTTTGAGTAACTCAAAGAGTGAGATTTAAGAGAGAGAGTCTTTTTTAGTTGATCCACAATATTAAAGTTGCTTGCTTGATGGGGTGCCTGAGGAGGTACTCCTTGTAATGTGACTTTGGAATTATGGGTTACCACCGCACAATATTTATTTCTAGGGTTGATGGAAATGGTTGCAACCATTGCCTCCCCTTCACTAATTGCATTGATTGTATAATCGTATACAACCTTGGTGTAGTTGGCCGTATAGTCCTGTCCTTTTGATGTAGATGCTTTTCCTTTGTTATACTTCACAAAAGGATCTTTGTATATAATATGCGCCTGGTTTGATGATCCTTTATTTGTATCTACTATTGCATCACCTTGATCTATCATGTCCTAGATGAGATTCTTGAGCTTGTAACAACTAGATGTTTTATGTTCCTTGGAACGATGATAATCACATAAATCATTGTCATTCCACCAGGCTGGTTTGAATGGGCCTGGTTCATATGGTCTTATTTTTGGAAAGGTTATAATGTTTGTTTGTATCAACTTCTTTAGAGCGGCCTCAATAGGTTCCCCCAAAGGTGTGATATTTCTCTTTAGTACCATATTTCTTGGAGGTCTAATTACATTAGATTGGACCACATTGGTAGTGGTTGTAGTTACATTTTTTGCTTGTGATTGATTCACATTTTGTTTTGGTCCTTGTAATGATAGTGTGGGTTGATCTCTATTGACCACTCTTGCATCAACCACACCATCATTTGTAATGTTCTTGTTGCTTAACCAAAATTTGGGTTTCTCTGCACTTACGTTGTTGTTGGGTGCTCCTGCATCTTTACCATTTTTTATGATACCTTGTTCCAACAATCCCTTCTCACATTTGAGACCTTTTTATGTGATATCCTTGAATGTATCAAAACATTTCATTTGCCAAGGATATTTGACTTGTGGAAGGATATTCTCAATGAATATGTCCACTTGTTCTGCCTCCGGTATATTGCTTGGATACCTTCTATACAATGCTCTCCATCTTTGTAAGAATGTAGCAAAAGTCTATGTTTCTTTCCGCTTTGTGGTGCACAAATCTATCAGGCTCACTGGATTGTCTATATTATGAGAGAAGTTTGAGATAAACAACTCTGCTAGCTCTCCCCATGAAGTAATTTTAGGAGGTAGATGTGAGAACCATTCTAATGCGGGCCCTCCAAGACTTTTAGGAAATAGTCTTAGTGGAAACGTGTCTTCGTGTGTCAGTTCTATGCAAGATGTGAAAAAATCTCTTATATAATCTCTTGGATCACCCTTTCCTTTGTATTTATCAAACTTAGGTGTCTCAAAGTGTGGAGGAAAGGGTGGCATATATAGAGATCTATCATAGGGATAAGGGCTAAGATCTTCCAATGTGTAGCTTTTCTTATCCTTGCTTGCTTGCATTCTCACCATTTGCTTTTGTAAGTTTTGAACTTACTGAGCCAAAACTTTTGTTTGTGTCAAGGGTATATGTCTGATGCATATATGTTTGCAACATATGGTGAAGAGATGGTGTATATTGGTATTGTTGAAGATGCTTGAATTTTCACTGTATGGAAACCACAACTAGGTGTTGTGAAGAAGGTAAACTGAGGTGCTATGTTATCCTGAGTAGACCCAAAGGGATTGGCATGTCCATGTTGTATCCCTTGGCTACTAGTTGCAAATCTCGTTGATACTGATGTAGTTGCTTATGGATTACCAATGGCTTGTGAATTGAACATTGACATTGATTGGAACCTTGTTGAAGTAACCTTTGATATTGGTGTAGAACTTATAGATTCTTGTGTTGTGTTTAACTGAGTTGGAGCCATTTGTGTGCTTGGAGAAACACTTCGTGTAGGAGTTGTTGTTGTAGGTGCATTGGACATCTGTGTCGCATTTAGGTTCAATGTCACTCCTGGTGGCATTATCGTGGATATGTCAAAATTAGGAGATGAATTTGCTCCATTTTGAATTAAGAGAGATAGATACTTGTCTCTTTTGTTATTGATAAGGGCATTGAATGACATTAAGACTTGAGGGTCTTATTGAGCTGCCTCTATTTCCTCTTGTGTTAACCCTATTTGCAGTTTCTCTATTATTGGTAATCTATTGGGATCTGTTGGTATCAAAGCCCTATTTCTTGATTGAGAACTTGAGCTTCTAGGTATGTTCATGTTCCAAGTTGGGTTATAGTATGGGTCATTGTTCGGATCCATCTAATTTTTTGCCTTTTTTGATCTTGTTACTATCATGTGATCTTGACACTCTATGACTTACTTTGATCTTATAAATGCAAATGGTAGATTGATATGGATGCAAAAATTATGACTTAAATGTGTATGCAATCTATGAATGATGATACCCTACAAAGATTATTGGTGAGGAACATCTGCCATAAGTTTTTCGATAAATTGTCAAAATTCTTCTTGTTCTCTTTATTCCTTGATTTCTTTTGCTAGCTTTGTATCAAGAAAGATGGATTTCTGGATTTATTTATCTATGACAACTTCTACTTCTTCATATTGTGGACTATCAATTCCTACTTCCCAAGCAAGGTTTTCCAAACCATAAATTATCTCTAATTGATCATTGTCTGGTCCAAGATTGGGTTGTTCGAATGGAAAATCACTATCTCCTTTTAGACCCATGCAAAGGATATGTTCTTAAGACTTCTATGACAAAAAGGACTATGACAAATGAAGACTATGCAAACTTATTTTGGTACTAAGACGTGCAATGTAAGGACTCTATCCTAAGAGGAGTGTGAATAATGGACTTTTACTCTCCTAATTGTGAAGATTTATGCAAGATATGGATGAAAAAATTAAAGTATGATTTCCCTATGTGTGTGAGGACCTATGATCACATGAAGCACCATTTTCTTCCATATTCTTGAATGTTGGCAAAATTTGTTGAACTTGTTGGATGAAAACACTTGGTTGTTCTTTTGAATTTTTGACTCTTGGTTGTTGCGTTGAGAAACTTTTGGTTGATGTTGGTATGAAAAACTTGGTTGATGTTCCACTTTGAAATGTTTGATCATGTAGCAAAGACATAGAAAACACATCAAAAAAGAATAATAACATAGAAAGAATACTTGTTTAAGGAACTTTTTAAAATCCCCATGAATGTTGGAGTCTTTTTCAAAACCCCATTTTGTTTTCATAGTAATTGGTCAATTGATTGCACAATAAGAAGACTCTCCTAAGGTCAAAAGGTCACAAATATTACCACAACCCACATCTTGATACTTTGTTAGCTCAAACAACCCTGTCATACCCTAAGGTGCGCCCATTTTTTTGCCTTTGTTCGAAAATTAAGCCAAAGAGGATCCCTCCTCGATTGGCTCGTTACCCTGGGAGATATATGGTGAGTGTCTTGGGGGCGGTTTCTTCTCCACCCTTGCATTGTGATAATAAAGTGTATGGTTACCAACTCAGCTCTGCTTCTAAGTTCTAAGGTGTGTAATTAGGCTTCTGTTTGGGTGGGCATAGATCCGGCAAATTTAATCATCGCTATGCCATTCCAGCACCCGTTGCTTACAATTTTCATTAAAAATATGTTTATTTTATTGTGGTTTAGAATACTTGGCATTAGCCATTACCACTTTAGGTTGTTCCCCTCTCACCGATATTATGGGCTTCTCCGGAGGGAAGGCCTACTAAAGGTGTTATCTTAATGCAGAATTGACAGAAAGCATAAAAGAGATGATTCTATCTTTTTGATCACCCATTGAAGGGGGGAGCATATTGTTGGCAATTGACAGTCAATTGGTTGGTTTCACTATGTTGTCATTGATGGTAACATGGTATTATGTTCCGACTTCATTTTTTGGTTCAGTTGTGTACCGACAGGCACTTCACAGACACTACACTGGCATCGACATCGACACTGGCAAGACAAAAGGATTTCTTTGGTTACCAACAATGCAGGGTGACATGGTTAAGAATAAGGTTATCAGTATTGGAGGCCAACATCTCTTGGATCCGGCATCAGAAATTGTTTTTCATATTTATGCATTTATGTTATCTGGCCGACATGTAATTTGATATTGTATATATCTTTGTAAACCGACATAAGGTACGATAATTTGTATAGGGTATATAGGTCAGTTTGATAGATCATTTTGATATCGATCATTTTATGCGAATATGTAATTGGAAGGAGATGTGAAATATATTAGAGAGATTATGTATGTGAGGATACTTATGTAAGGTTTATTCTGGTAAAGGGTTTAGGGTTTCAGACTGAAACAATCAGAGCTTAAATTGGAATTGTATTTTGGCATAGAAGATGCTATCTTAGGAATTCAACACTTCTCTGAATTGTAGTCTGGATTTTTATGTAGTTAGTGAGGTTGTTTTTGTGATTAAGCAGTGTGCTCTAGGCTGGCCCCTTATATTTTGTAATATCTCTTCATATGGCCAGTGGATTAATATTGTGGGTCACGAATCCCACCGTGGTTTTTCCTCTTTGAGGTTTTCCATATATAATTAAGTGTGTTATGATTCTCATTTATGTGATTGGCTTATTGGTTGCTTTACTTCTTTCAATTTTGTATGTACCGGTATACCGATCTGTGTATGCATGCTTTAGTAAGGATAAAATTGATCATTCTGGTATAACACTGATTCACCTCCCCCCCCCCTCTTAGTGTTAATGGATTCCAACAATTGGTATTAGAGCTGTGTGCCTTGGAGGAATTTTAACAGCTTGAGGAAGATCCTGAATTTGGAATCCATGGATATGGCTTTGGAGAAGCAACTTGAGATGACACTTAAATATTATGATGTTGAAAGGTTGAATAACTTAAAGCTACAAGATGAATTAAATTCTACTAAGGAATTCATTATTATCCTACAAGAGAGGTTATCATATGTTCAGGCTTGGAGGAAGGAACTTTGGCAAAGCCGGGATGATGACAAGAAAGATGCACTTAAGGAACAATGTCAAAAATTGAGTCAGGAGAACATGATTATGAAAAAAGAAATGTAAGTTATGACTATGAGGATGTCTAAGGAGATTGAGGACCAAAAAAACAAGGAAGAAAATCTTGTTGTATCCCTAAAGAACAAATTTGAAGAATGTGGTAGGTTGGTTCGGAATGATATGTTGAGAATTGATTTGGTACAATCCTAAAGTAATGAACAAGAGCTTGAGAGATAAATGATAATTCTGAGAGAAGATCTAACTACTCCAAGTGAGTATAAAGAAAAATTCAAGATTAGCTCAGCACAATTAGATGAGTTATTGAAGAGACAAAGGCAAATTGGAGATTCCAGTGGACTTGGATTTGAGCAAGGACAGAGTTTCGGTACTGCTAATGAAGATCAAAACCACAAGGCACTGGTAAGGCAATTCAATGCATATAAATTTAATGGTAGATGTTTTGTTTGCAATAGATTTGGTCACATGGCTAGGCAATGTAGAAACAAAGCAAATCAAAACCCTGATTCTACTCTCGGTAAATGTTCTAAATGCAATAAGTATGGTCATAAGACAAAAGATTGCAAAATGAATGTTAAATGCTATGCATGTGGAAAGTTTGGAGATATGGATAATTAGTGCAGGTCAAACAATTTCCCCAGTTTTAAGAAATATTTTCAAAAGAACAATGTTACATGTTATGCATGAAATGAGGTTGGACATATTGATAAATTTTGTAGAAGCGAAAATCCACCGGTTTATAATAGAGGATCAAAATGAGAAAGGAAAAGAGAAGGTTAGTGAAATCCGATAAGATATTACTCAGAGATGGGTTAGGAAGAATGAAGAACAATCATTAGATGGAAATACACCGGTTACTTATCCGACAGAAGAGGTTGCTCCTGCACCGACATGTAGCTCATCTGGTAACTGAGGCAGATGCCTTAGATGTAGGCAAAATTCATGAAGATGTTGCATATGCCCCGGGAAGAGGTTCTAGAATATGTTCCAGACATTGGAGATGATTATCTGGCATGGTTATGTTTTTTGTGAGATCTGGTATCCTTCACCGACAATCATTTATGTCAATGGAAGATTAGGATTTTTCTTGGAGGTTAAAAGGTCGAATTCACTTCATTATTGATCACCTTGCATTCAGAGTGATTTTAGAGAGATTTAAGAGTGACTAAGAGCGATCAAGGAATTTCAAAGCAATTAGATTTCTTCTTGAGTGATTTCACCAACATCTGGAAGAATTTATTAAGGGTTTTTACCAAAAGAGATCGAAAGGTATATATATTTAAATATGAAAGTGAGATCATCATCTATTCCTATCTTTGTTGCAAACCCGATTGTAGTAGAGGTCAAGGACTGCCCCAGGCCAATTTTCAAGTGGTATCCGCATGTGGCTACCCTAGAAGATTCAGTTGGAGAATTTTCTTGTGTTCCAGAGGGAATTGTCTATGTTGAAGATGTTAGGGCATATATACACTGTCACATTGAGGGCTTGGGAACATCAGAAATAAAGGGTATGCACATGAGTGAACTGATGGTAGAATCTGGAAAGATTAAACCGACATACAAGCACATTGAATACTTAGGGTTTACTGACATTCTGGACATTCCAGAATTTAAAGATGAGATAATTAGGTATGTTTTGAGCAGAGTACATGGGGAGTTTATCTAGCTAGATAGACCTTACAGGATCACTAAGGAAGTCATCAGGGCAATCATTGGGTTACCATCGATTGGGTAGCATCCACATAAAAAGGTTTCAAATGATTTCATGAACAAAATCACCAGTGCAACATCTGACAGGAGATCTATGAGAGTGAGCACTATTACCGACATGGACATCAAATTCAGTAGCATGATCATCGGGTATAAGGTAACTCAGTCAAACCGACTGAATTCTGTTTCCAGATCCTGCATTTTAGCTGCAAACAAAATGATGAGAGAGAATGTGAAATTGGATCTATGTGGTTGGATGTTAGATGAGTTATTAATAAACCTAGGAAAGATTAAGGGAGAAAAAAAGGAGACCTTCCAGTATGACAACTTGATAGTCTACTTGATGTTATTTTTCATGAATGATACACCCAATTTTGGTAAAAGGCAATGGGCATTTGACATCCTGGTAGGGAGACAATTGGAACAGTCAATTGTTGCTCTAGGTAGTCAGAGAAATGATGAGGTATGGGGATATTTCAAAGCATTCCAAAAATCTATGAAGTCTAGGGTAAGGGTTCCTAAGCATATTGTAGAAAAATATTCAACTGACATATGCTTCATGGTGAAGAAGGATGAAACACTTATGGAAGTGGTTAAGCCTCGAAAGATTTGGATTGAGGAAATAGTCTATGAGGTGGATGCACATATTCTTGATGCTTATGCAAAATTGTTGATTGATGCACCTATTGATGAGGCAGAGAAGCCCTGTGGTATTGCATAATAGAAATCACAAGAGGTTGAAACAGAGTTCAACCAGAAGAAGAGAGAGAAGCGGGAAGGAAAGGCTAGAAAATTTGTTGAGAAGGTCTCACAAGTCATCAAAGAATTAATTGACGATGTCCCAGAGAAAGGCAGGAAGAGGAAGAATCCAGAAGTACACATTGAGCCAGTTATTGCAGAGTTTGAATTTGAGGATGACACACAGTTGGCATTTAAGAGGGTTGTAAGGAAGAAATCAAAGGAAACAAAGGTTGAAGCTAAAAAGAAACCAATTAAGAAGGTTACATTCAAAATATCAGCACGGAAGAAAGCACCAAAGGCAATACCTTTAGCCGCATCCGGTACTACAAAGAGGAAGAAGAAGAGTGACATCAATCTGGCAATTCAATCTGGTAATGTGACTATCATTCCACCTAAAACTTGTGCAGAGTTAGTAGATGAAATATCTAAGGATGGCATGTTAAAGAATGTACAATTTTATTATGAAACTTAGAGGATGATGAACAAAGAGAGGTAGAGGAAATAGTCTTATTATATTTGGATATTTATAAGAAAGATTTAATAGAAATTGAAAATCAAATACCACCCTAGTTGTATAATATGTTAGATGCTGGAAGACTATCAGCTATGCAAGAAGACAAGCATATTAAAATTCAAGAGTTATTATCTGTTTGTGTTAGTATTGCTCCAGGGGAAATGGAAAGGACACTTGATGTGGCAGATAGAAAAGTCTTTAATAGCAAACATAGAATAACCAGTCTGATGCTAGGAAGGGTAAATAAAATAATAAAAGAAACTCAAAAAGCATGGGTTAAGTTCTTTGAAGATAACAAAGGATTATTTACTTCAATCGAATCCAAGACAGACACTGTAGACACCCAGGTTGAAGGAAAAGGAAAGGGGATTATGGGTACTTCACCCTCAGTTTTGAAAAATATTAAGATAGTGGAAATTAAGCCCTCGGTTGATACAAATGTATAGACAAATATTGAGATACCAGTTAATACAGAGAATGAACAAGTTAATGATGTACATGATACTAATATTGAGGATAACAGTCCTTCGAATACAAATGTACAGGTTGCGGTTATAGTTCCTACAGAGGAACTGATAGTTCCAAAGACTGCACCAAGTGGCAAAGCCACCAAAGCAAGTGAGGAAGCTATAAAGGATAAATCATCAGAAGAGAAGAAAGGGGAATTCGGTAGGGAACTGGTAGTTGGTCCATCATTGTTGTCAATTGACACCTCACAGGTTGAAAAGAAAAACATAACAAAGATGAGTCCTACCTAAATCATGATGATGGCAACACAAAAAATAATGAAGGAGGTATCTACAGATAAAGAGATTATTGATCAGTCAATCACTGTTTTACACAGATTAGTCCCGGAGTGCAAGATTAAAAATGAAGCGAGCCCATCCAACAAGCTTAAGATAATTACTGAGCATATTTCAAAGGATTTTCAATCCTTACAACAAATTTCAAACTGATAAGTACTAGAGAGGTTCACTTAGGCTAAGAGAGCTGCATTTGATCAGGTGATTGAATCAAAGAAGAAGAAGAAGATTGACGAGAAGCTGAAACTGAGATTTCTTTGAAGCAATGTACAAATATTTATAATTTATATTGTAACATTGATATACTTACACCTAATGTGGATAAGAAGATAAAATAATTTCAGGAGAAAATTGCAAATATAGCTAATTCTTTTGACGAATTAATTTCATTCACTACATCCATTGATGGTCAGATTTTAATTTTGGAAAACCAAATTTCTGTTCTTGAGAAGGAAAGAGACAAAATTATAAGAAGAGCTAGAAGTGTGAGAGGCTTGGCGAGTCCTCGGTTGGATTCACTCAGTGTACATAAGAAAGAATGTATGGATATGGTGGGAAAGCCCACACCAACATAGGTAAATGAGAAAAATTCATTTGCACATTTATTAAATGGACTTGTATCCATTTCTGGTACTTTCAAAATTGGTTGGGATACTTATCTTGAGCTATTGGAGAAGGTTTATCCAGAAATTTTGAAATTTGTCAAGCTCTAGTAAGATATTTTGGGATATTCATTGTACAACTTTTTTTTATCTTTGACATTCTTTTTAGAAATTTTTATGGCATTGATGTCAAAGGGGGAGTGGTATAGATGTGAAAAAGAATAGAAGGAGTTGTATACATTAGGGGGAGTTATGGAGATGTGGAGATGTGGAGTATTTTGCATTAATGAATATTTAGCTCAGGGGGAGTAGGCAGGATGAAACCGACAGATGAAACCTTGACCATTTTTCACATGAGTGTTGCCATCAATGCCAAAGGGGGAGATTGTTGCCAATTGACACTCAATTGGTTAGTTTCACTATGTTTTCATTGATGGCAACATGGTATTGTGTTCTTACTTCATGTTTTGGTTCAGTTGTGTATCGACAGGCACTTCACAGACACTACATCAGCACCGGCACTGGCACTGGCAGGACAAAAGGATTTTTTGGTTACCAACAATGCAGGCCGACATGGTTAAGAATAAGGTTATTAGTATTGGAGACCGACATCTCTTGGATCTAGCATCGATAATTGTTTTTAATATTTATGCATTTATGTTATTTGACCGACATGTAATTTGATATTGTATATATCTTTGTAAGTCGACATAAGGCATGATAATTTGTATAGGGTATATAGGTCAGTTTGATAGATCATTTTGATATCAATAATTTTATGTGAATATGTAATTGGAAGGAGATGTGAAATATATCAATGAGATTATGTATGTGAGGATACTTATGTAAGGTTTATTCCGGTAAAGGGTTTAGGGTTTCAGACTGAAACAATTAGAGCTTAAACTAGAACTATATTCTGGCATAAAAGATGTTATCTTAGCAGTTCAACACTTCTCCGATGTAGTCTGGATTTTAATGTAATCAATGAGGCTCCTTTTGTGATTGAGCAGTGTGCTTTAGGCTGTAAGCCTTCCTGCAAGTGCAAGCCTCTTATATTTTGTAATATCTCTTCATATGGCCAGTGGATTGATATTGTGGGTCACAAATCCCACCGTGGTTTTTCCTCTTTGAGGTTTTACACATATAATTTTGTGTGTTATGATTCTCATTTATGTGATTGGCTTATTGGTTGCTTTACTTCTTTCAATTTTGTATGTACCGGTATACCGGTTGGTGTATACATATTTAATAAGGCTAAAATTGATCATTCTGTTAGAACATTGATTCAACACCCCCCCTCTTAGTGTAATTGGATTCCAACACATATACCTATCACCTCACAAACACAAAAGACAAGGATTCTTTTTAACCTTCATTGCAAAATTGTCTAAGCTAGATGGAGATATTGCTCCAAGAAGACATGATGTTCTTTTTATCCAATATTGCAATGATGAGGAAAAATAAGAAAACAAACTGTTTGATTGTTCTTTTTAAAATCACCAAAAGGAAAGATTTGGATAATAAAAGTCTAGCCTCTAGCAAGGAAACATGAGAATGGTTAGCACATGGTGGACTTTCCAGCCTAATCTTTTCTTTGATTACAATTTTAACATCTTTGTCCTATGAATACATAACATATTTATGACAGAGAATTATGACAAACCATAACAGGAATGATTTTTTTTTACTCCTAACAATTGCACATCAACTACTGCACAATTGCAAACTAATTTAACTACAAATGTGAACTCTTGTCAAGACAATTGTGAATTTATGATAACACAATTGTGAATTTTTGTCTGCACAAGTGCGAATAGAAATCTGAACAATTGCGAATTAATTAAACACATAATGAAAAAGATAGAAGATAGAAGAGGTAAATCAATTTGCAAGAAGATCACTCTAGATGACTCGGGCCATTACTTCAATATCGTCAAAGAAATCGAATTTAGCAAGGAATCTATGTATATTCTTGTGGTATCAGGTTATGGCCTCTTCTTCTTCAATTTCTTGGATCTTCCTTTCTACCTTCACAAGACTCTAATAGGCTTTTTTTGTCTTCTATTCTCTTTTCTTCTTCTGGCACCTGAAATTTTGAATGTCACCTTTCATGCCATTGGGTTAGGAACATTTTATGCATAAAAAAATATTTTTCCAGAATTGCAAGATTTTTCTGGGTTAGCAACACAAATTTTAGAAAAGAATAAACGACAAACAAAATTGAAGTTTTGACCTATTCCTACAATTGCAAATCAAAATGACTACAATTGCGAACTAATATGATGACGATTGCGCATCAAAATGAACAAATACGAATCTCTTTCATTACAATTACACATCATATTTTTCTTGTTTCGTACATACTTGCAAATTACAAGAAAAAAGATCAGAAAGCTAGTTCACGTCAGGTTCACCATTGTTTCTCAGGGGTAAATTAAGCATAAAGATAATCAGATGTCAAAGAGCGAATCACAACTCTAAATCCAATTACAATTAACTCCTAAATGACAATGAAATAATGCTAAATCAATTGAATAATAAAAAAAAAAACTAATTTAAACTCCCTCAATTGATGTAACAAAGCTTCCATTTCTCTTCTCCATAATTGGTTGATTGGCTCTTAGGTATTGCACTGAAATTCTTGCATAAGATAGACAATTATTTTCAAGACCATGATTCTGGACTGATTTGTGAAAATGATGTTTATATAGAATTTCAACACAGAAGGGGTGAGGATTTGAACTCAACTCCTGATTGATAGTCAACTAACATTGATTGATCAATGAACTAGTCATGATTGATTTGTTAACTTAATAGATTGATCTATTAACATGATTGATTGGAGAGTGAACTCAATTGATTAACCAGTAAACTAAATAGACTAGCTAGTTGACTGAAAAGATGAATCAGAAGATTGAATTGACTGGAGAGATAAGTGGATTGATTGATCAGTCAGAAAAGGTGATTTGGAGTGAAAATGGGTGACTGAAGAGTTAACTGAGTTAACCAATTGGTTAACTGATTTGATCAATCAGTTATGATTTCAACATGTGTTGTAGGATTTTGTAATTGAATTTGATTTTCATTTTCAAATTGGATTTGAATTTGGACTTTTGAATGCTGAAATGCACAAGAAATTAACTGAGATTTAGATTTGGTGAAATGTGAATTTGATGATTTGGAATTAGAAGAAATTAATTGAAATTTGAATTTGGGGAATTGGAGGAATAAATTAATTAATTTAAATAATTAAAATAAAATTATTTAAACATAAGAAATGTGATTAATTAAATAATAAAGATTAATTAACTAAGGGAATTAATCATAATTAATTAAAGAATTAATATTTAATTAATATTTGAGAAAGGGATTAACTGATTAATTAATTAAGGAATAGAAATTGAATAATTAATAAGATGAATAATGATGATTGTGTCAGTTTAGAAGAATAATTGACTTAATTAAAGAATTAAAGAATTACTTAATTAATTAGGACGAATAATTAGTACATGATGAAAAAGACATTTTTCAGTGTCTACATCTATGATCCCGATAAATTAGGAGCTTCTTCTTGGAACAGGTCTGAATAGTCTTACAATCCTTAGATCCAAGTTTGTGGTTCGTTCCGATGACTGTAGCTCATTGTTCATGCATAATTACTTCAATTCTAGTACATTTACTCTAATTTCAGCATCTTCAACAAATCAATTCAATTCAAGGGAAAAAAGAGGCTCATCCAAGATCCCTGGAATCTGATTAGCACTTAGACCTCTTAGTTTTGGATCTACCAAATTCCTATCTTTCCGTAATGTATTGGTCCCCTAGTAAAAATTAGTGGTTTTCATACATCTAATGGTGGAAACCCTAATATTTTCACCATTACATTTCTATGAACCCAGGTCCTTACACCTTTAATTCTGATTTATGTTCCCATATCTGAGTGTTTATGCAATTTAAAATTCAAATTTACATTTATAATTTTAATTTCCAATTGAATTCCAAAAATTTAGAGGTTAATTTCAAAAACCCTAATTTTAAATTCTAAAGTTGATCTTGTGGGTTGTCTAATTTGGATTAATTATTTTAGATATGATTTGGAAACATTTCACTTTTCAAATTAAATAATGACACTTAATAGATCTGATGTATTTGATATTTCACATATGATTACTCTGGTTTTCACTTGCATTTATCATAATCATGTGTTGGATAATGGTTTCCTTCAGTTCACATTGCTTCTTTTCATTCATAGAACTTTAGCATATTGCATTTTTAGAATCTCCCAATTTCTTCCTTTCAATCAATTAGATCTCAAATATCTCATTTATAGTGCATGTTGTTTTATTGTGACACTTTTAGGAAAATGTATTGCATATATAGATCACATTAAATCTTTTGTAGATCCCAATCTTAGATATGTTAATGAAAAACCTAATACTTGTACCTCTCCTAGGGTATCTAATGTGAATGAAGAGCAAGATAATACTCCTATCAATGATCTCTCTAATAGAGAGCAAGCATTAAAGACAAAAATGGCACCATCTTCTTCTCATTCACATAGCCTAGCACAAGGGGGGAAGATCAAAATATTGGTGTTTCAATCTCTCTAGATCCTCCTTATTCTCCTAGAGCTTATCTTAGTCATCAAAACATTTGTAGAGAAGATGATGTTATACATTTTATTCATGATCTATCTCCCAAAATAAAATTAAGAAAATATGAGGCCTTATATCTTCCTTCCCAATCTACCAAAGAAGAAATGCATGATCATAGAAAGGAAAATCCTCCTCTACAAGATATGCCTTCTTCATCTACTTGTCCCTTTGTTCCTTCTAAACACACTTACACTACAAATATCAAAGAAATTAATTATAATGTTCCTCCTTTTCAATTAAGACATTATTATAGGAGTGGCATTAACACAATATCAAAACAAGGTTTTAGAGGACAAGGACTTGGAAAATTTGAACAAGGAATTAGAGTCCCTATAAACCCTCCTACACAAGCTATCACAAAAGGCCTAGGACATTTGTTGGCTTGATGATGATGATGATATAGTTGTAATAGGTTGTTTAATGACTTTATTTATGTTTTCATTGATGACAACCATGTTTTTTTAGTCATCTAGGTCATCTAGACCAACCGGTATAGCCTAACCGGTAGTGGAATCACATAGACAACAAAACTGCTAAGTTGTTGTCAACCGGTAAACAAGAACAAAGTGATGATCAAGTGATTGGTAAAGATGATTGGTGAAGAGTTAGACGTTGAGATTTTACAGGAGTGTTGGAGATAGGAACATGCACCTATGTTCCAAACTGCATCAACATATTCAGTGTATTGAGCGAGTTATGATGGATTTTCTAGTCATAGTGAGGAAGAACAAAGAACCAGTATAGCAGAGTTAGTTTGAGTGGTTACTGGTAGACTTGTTGTTATGTTTTTAAGTTATGAATTGTTTTTCCGACAAGAGAAAAAGTGTAATGAGCAGGAAAATGTAAAAGGTGACTAGATTCAATGAACCTAGGGAATTGTTCCAAGGTTCTTAACCAACCTAATAGAGTTATTTATAAGGAAATGTAAGTTGTATGATTTCATATATCAAGAGTGAGAATTTGATCGAGAGGTTGAAGGAGAAGTTAGGTATTAATGTCTAGTCGATGATAGAAGCTGAGTAGAAGTGGATCTAATTAGGCACAAAGGTGCTAACTTCAGATTTGTTAGACTTGTTATCTTCCTAACAGTTGCAACTAGAAAATCCTCTAACAAGGTCACTCCTAACAGGGTGCGGTAGGATCCTAGCAGGTCCGAAGGTGAAATCCTCTAACTAGGTGACACATTATCTTGTGTTTGTAAATCCTAGTAATGTGGGTAGTTCCTAACAGGGTTGGGTCCTAACAAACCTTATTGTATAGCTCTTAACCAGGCTAAAAGACTCTCGACCGGGTGTGCTCCTAACATAGTGGTTGTATGACCTTAACCGATCAGATCTCTGTACTCCAGTTAGAAGATCCTTGTGGGTACTAATTCCCACCATGGTTTTTCCTAGTTGGGTTTCCACATGAAAAATCATTGTGTTATGGTTTGCATGCTTTGTTGGATGTTTGCTTATGTGGTTATATTTTTTGCATGTTTATTGATTTTCAAGTTGGTGAAAGTTGTTATCAGATTTATTAAGGTTTTGCTTGCACTGATTCAACCCCCCTCTTAGTGCCTTATAATTTTATCAATATTATCATAATTCTCCTATGAATGAGCTCCTTAGGATTCGATACTTCAAAGATCGTCTTGCAAGAAAAAATATCTATCATTCATCTAAAAGTGCTTCTTCAAAAACTCCCTTCTGCTCATATCACCAAACTAATGATCACACTACTAATGATTGTCCTAATTTTTGGGGTGGAATGTAAGGACTCATTGATAGAGGCATAGTTCAAATCATACATGATAATTCTTCTTCTTTTAACAATCCTTGTCCTACATCACAAGAGACAAGGCTTAAATGTTGTTGCAGGGATTTGCACTCGACTACTAAGCATGATGCTCATAAATCCTGTAAAATATGGGGACACATTCAAGCCTATATGTTTCTCATTGTGATGCAGGAGCATCCCCGGTTCTTGGAAATCTTGCATCAACCAAAAATATTTCCTTTCTGTTTTGGTTTTTGTTTTGCAGTTTCAGCATTTCATTCTGCATTTTCTAGCATTGGCTCACTAGATGTTGAGGAGTTGGATTTTTGCTTAAGAACTTGATCATCTACCTTATTTCCAAAGTGCAGAGCATTTGAGTAATTTTCCCACAAGTTATCGACACCGATTTTCGAGATAGTTTTTTGGTACTGGTTGCCTAGACCTATTTGCATTTGTGATCTACTGGATCCCTTTTGTATCTTGTGGAGCCCTAAGCATTGATTTTGATGTTCCTTGGCATGTGATTGACCTTCCTTTTGATCTACACTTCCCCTTTGGATTTTTCAGAGGAATTTCTTTGGCAGAGGTCGACCTTGTTGATTTTACACATTAGGTCTTGTTCTTCGGCATTTGATCCCTTTTTGGGCCGACCAAATCCCTTGGATCGTACATATAATTGTAATTAAGCATTAGTATTTAGATAGAAGTGATAGACAAAACATAGAAGCTAGATCTTAAGATTTGAGGTCCAGTTGTGACCTATTCTATAATTGAGCATGTTTTAGCAGGCCAATGAGCCAGTTTCTATAACCCGGTTGTTACCGGTTGATTGTAATCAGTTTTCATGATATAATTCATTATGTTCTGCATTGCCTCCATCATATCCTTGTGTTTCCATTGTGTTTACTCTTGCTGACCGGTCTAGATTGATCTCTTTGAGGTCCCTCCTAACCGGTGACTGCACCACATTGTGAAGATGAACCTCCAGATTATGGGTTGGCTCCCCTTTTTATCTCATAAAACTAAAGATTCCTATCTGGAAAATGGATAGAAAGATGTTCTTGAACTGAAACTATTGACTAACAGGTGATGCACCAGCTAAAAATGACTTGATCTGCTACTTAGACTCACAATTATTTCAACTATGAAGCTAAAAAGTTCACAACTCAGATTGACATGTTTTGCATAAATGTTTCATGTGAAATATTTCAATGTTTGTTTTTTGTTTGAAAGAAAAACAATGTTGTTTTCATAACTCACATTTGGTTAATGGTCGAGGGTTCTATATCTTCAAACAAGAATGACTTTGTTTCTTTAGCACATGAACTTTACCAAATATCATGAAGACCTCATACCCATACAAAACCAATGCAAACCATATGACCACTAAAACTTCTGTGCATGCAAATGTAATGGAAAAATTCCAAATAGATATTGAATGAAAAAGATAGATAATCATTCTAAATATGAGCATGGTTGATCTTTAAGATAAAACAAATATTTTCATTAAGGAAACAAAGAGACCTGAGTTCTTTCTTCCATGTGCACATGGATGCATGGCTCTTGAATGGTTAAATCCTTATCATCATTAAGCTCTTATACAACTTCTACATGTGCCAAAACTAATTAATGCTGCCACTTCCATGTACAAACCCAAAAAATATTGCTCCTTCACTTAAAAACTAGATGAGTAATGAATGAACAACACCATTCATAATAGAAAAACAAACATATCCACGTAACTAAAGCTCCTTGAAGGCCATCTGGAAGGAAGACAACACCTTGGTGCCATGAAACAACTATTGATAGGGGAAAATATGTTGCAATTTAGGGTTTCTTGTAGGAACTCGATGTTCTCTCTCAAACCCACGTTGGTAGCTAGTAACTCAAGTCAAAACTGGTGTTATGTTTTAATAATGCACTAGAAAAACTCCCTCCAAATTCCTCAAACACCATTTGATGAAGGCTATTTTCTTTTCTTTTTTAACGTGGATCTTGAAGGAAAGTCATTTAAAATATTGTCTTTATCAATAGATATTCATAAATCTTATGGATAAGATTAGGTAGTCAAGACTTTATTAACACATCATGAAACTCATCTAAGTCTTAGGAGCTTGAAACAAGGTGAAGGCTTGACCCACAAATTAACCTAGAATCAAACCATTAATTTTTCTCTTTGACAAAACTAAACCAAAATGTGCAATTTAAGATGAGATTGAAAGTTGACAACAATTCTATTGATGATAAGGAAAGATAAGCAACTAGAATCTTTTGGAAGTTAAAGTATGATAAGAATGTTGTTTTTCCTTTCGTAAAGTTTAGCAAAAATCATAAGGAAGGTAGTGAGCAATGTCTTTTTCATCATGTAAATTTTCATTCTCTTGGAAAATGTAAAGCATTTAAGGAATTTGTTCAAGAAAAATTTGATAGGGCTCGAATAGATCTTTTAACTGATATTGCTCTCTTTCTTGGTGAGAAAGTAATGCCTTAGCACTCTTATCACCCTTCATGTTTCTCCTCACCATATGGCATTGGTAGTTAACTTAATTGGGGGCTCTTTTTCATAAGAGGTGATGTTTTTTCCATATCAAACATCTTGAGGCAAAAAAATGGTTCATTCTTGCCTCTATACTTGGGAGGCAAGAATCTTATCCTTTTATTTCTCTCTATCTAAAATGTCACTATTCCCTTTAGGGGTTGTATTTTTCATGTTTTCCTATCCTTTCTTGTGTAAGGTGGTGTGTCTTCTATGGTTAATCCTCCTCTTTAGTGGAATATGTGATCCTTCCTTATAACGTTCTCTCTCTCCCTTTGAAGATTACCTCTTCTTTAGAGTTGCTTTATATATATAAATGCATTTTCTTGTATTGGATATTTATTCATGTGAGTACATTGTTAATTTTATTATGTCTAATCTCTCCTTAGAGGTTGTGAAATTCTTCTCATTGTCCTTGCACTTGGGGGGAAATGATCTCTCTCTCTCTCTCTCTCTCTAAGGATCCACTTTTCCTTTCTTGAGCGGTGTTTGTTTATGATTTGATATGATTCCTTGTGTGAAGTTGTTGTTTCTTCAAGGATTCTCTCTTATGCAAGAGGTGTATGTCCTTGGCTACAACCTCTTTTTCACTTGGTAATGTATATCTATTATAGACTTACCTCTCACATTGGGTCAAAAGTGTGTCATCAGTCATCAAGAATCCCTTTCACTTAGCAATAAGAGGAAGATATACATTCTTGTTCTCCTTCTCTTCTTTTGGTAGAAGATACTATGTTTGTTCAGAGACTCCTCTTGGAGGTCGATGCTTTTTGAGAAAATATCTCTTCTTCTCCAAGGATCCTCTTTACACTTTTTGCGAGATATCTTTTTTTTAACTATCTTATCCTTTCTTGTAAGAGTATTTCCTATTTCACTTGGATTTATGACCATTGTTGCCTAAAGGATATCTCCATGGTATTGAAGTCGAGTATCCTTATTTATAGCTTCTTTAAGACATCAACATAGGGATATGTTGACATATTAAGGGGGGGACACCCATATCATCCTCTTTGTATCATATATTTGCATGTCTTAAATAGGGTGTTCAGACTCGAAACCAGAGAAAATAAACTCTAATACAAGATGCTTCATGCTCTAAACCAGATGCAATGTATTTGATATATGTCTTAGACGGGATGCACATCACTAAAACAAGAGATAGAAAAATATTTCATGGGATGTACTCAAAACCAAGCATGTATATTTCTTAAATAGGGTTACACATTCTCAAAACTAGACAAAATAAACTCTTATACAAGATGTTCCTGAGGCTAGACATTCACTCCTTAGCATTTGAATTAACATTATATGTCTTAAACAGGTTGATGCATGCTTGAAACCAAAGGAAACAAACTCTTATACAAGGTTCTATATACTTGAAACCAAACATCACTTAGACACATGCACGAGGATGAGTGGAACTAGTAAAACACAACTAGACTATTCCTACTCTCATCCCCAACATGGATCACCTAGAAAAACACATCTAGAGTGTGTATCCATGTCCTTTCTCACCATTATTCTCATGGATCACCTATAAATCGCATCTAGTGTGTATCCATGCTCTCTTTCGCCTTCTTCTCATAAGCTCATAGTTTTTCTATTTGTAGTTCATGGATGATGCATGATTTTCTCTTTTATGTGATCACTTGTGTTCTTAAGATGGCATTTTTCAAGAATGATGTTAGTTATTGAGACATTTTGATATTGAGGTTTCTTCAACTAGTTGACTTGAGTTCTTGTCTTTGGTCTTTAGTTTTTGTGTTGTGTGTCTTTGTGCCTTTGTCTTTGTTTGCCTTTGTAGTGTCATAAATTTTGTACCCTTGCTAGGGTGGTACAATTTCACACTTAGGTTCGCACCCGCCTTAGTGTGTCTCACATCTTGCATTTATCATTCCCCTTTAAGAATTTAATTAATTAATTTAATTAAATCTAAGGTCTTGTCTCATCACTTTACACATTACAAAGTTGGGCCCTTTACTCTAAGTGTGCCCCTTTTCATATTGTTTTTCCAATGAATCATTTAATCATAAACCCTAATTATGTCTTATTTTGACTATTTAGGCCTAATTTCACACCTCAAAACATCTTGAAATTAGTTGTAACTTTGGGGTGTGTTCTAATATCATCATACCTAATGGCCTCGAAAATTCAGTGAAAAGTTGGTCGGACTGTGGCGGGAATGCACATGGTCCGTATCTTTTTTCTCAAAACTTTGGGAGCGCAATCCTATGATATGATAATGCTTAACCCCAAAATATCAGTGGGAAATTAAAATCCTAGGTCAGACTAAACATGAAATTAAAATCTAGGGTTTCATACTTAAGAGCTCTCTTTCTTCATTTGAAGGGGTCTTGTTCTAAGAATCTAAGAGCAGGTTTTTGGAGTTTTAGAGCCTTTTTTGTAGAGAAAGAGTTGATCTTTAAAGTCTTCAACAACATTCATCATTCATCCATCAAACATTCATCAAGCATCATTTCACCAATTGGGGGATTTTGAAGATGTAGAAGAACAATGGGAGATCATTGACTGACGATTGGCGTGTACCTCTCCCTTGGGGTTGGGTATGGTTTCATGTTGTTTTTAAATCTTTGCATAAGCTTCATTTTGATTCATATTCATGCTTTAGATCACTTTGAACTATGAATTTAGAGCATTTACTTTGTCAATTATAAGCAATTAGGGTTTACTCTTTAGGGTTTCTCTAGGTTGTTTACTTTCATTCTTAGGATCTTGCATATACACAAGGTTCTTGCACACACATTGTCAGTACATTATCGACTATTTGTGGAGGTGGAAATCACCAACATGGGGGTTTGACTATGGAAAAACCCTATATAGCCACTCAAAACCTCCCCTTTTCAGCTTGCTGGTGCAGAAAAAGGAATCTAGAAGTAGGTACAGGTTTGGAACAAGCATCTACATCATTTAGAAACTTTAGAAGTGTAGGAAACCTATCAAGGACAAGGGCATGGCACCTTGGTCCTACCCAGGACAGTGGCATGGCACCCTGGTCCTACCCTCTATCAGCAGGACTTGGCAGAACAACAACTCATAAGTCTAAGAATCCCTCCTGCCAGTTACAGATCCAAAATTACAGAATCAGGACAGTGACATGGCACCTTGGTCCTGGACATTTCTGTTTAGATTTTAGACACAGGCGCACCTCTGATTTTACCTTATGATCTTTACTTTTTAGCAGTGTATCATTTGCTCTTTGATCTGTATTCTCAGATTAGGGTTGTTTTCTTACTTGCTTTCTAGGTTAGCTTGCATTTGGCATCATTCCTCTCTCTCATTTATAGTAAAGGAATAGAAAACCTAAAAGGTAATCCATGACTCTCTTTATCATAAGAAGTAGCCGAAATGCATTACTTGCCTAGGCTCTTTCATATTTCATGAGTGTGTATGAGAGTGGGATTAGGGTTTCCATACTTAGTCAAACTTTCCTCCCTATGCAGCCTTTTATTTGTATTTTTATTTTTATCTTATTTTGTGTGCCCTTGCATGTGTTTGAGTGAGTTAAGATCCTAAGATTAGCGCCTTTGTTCCTTGAAATTAGTGATGTCTTATACTCCTTGTGATTGTGCTCCTTTCTTCCATCTCCTTCATCTCTCTTTCATCTACGTTTCTGTGATTATTTGCGTAGGCTCATACTCTTGTTAAAGTGTGGTTTAAATATAGCATCATAAATTGTCACCGAGCCAATTTTCACATCGTATTTGTGCCCCTAATTCGACATGCCTTCCTCTTGTCTCCTATTCAGATCCATTCAGTGCCTCAAACCTAGTTTTTATGTCATATAAACTTGTAGATTTATCGTTTGGGGATATGTCCTCCTCCTTGGGGCTAATTTGAGGTCCCTAATTGAGGACCAAGGTGCTATCACCCTGGTCTCCCTCAATGAGATCCAATTTTTTGGGGGAGGATATGACGTATCACCCCAACAAGAAATGAAATTGGTGGCAACCTAACCCTCCTCTAGTTGTTTCGACTCCTCTACCTGATCCTCAACTCATTCTTCCTCAAGCACCTCATATTTCAAAAACCCTTGGTAAGGAATATGATCTTGTTGAACAACTTAAAGATACTCCTGCCAAGATATCCCTTTGGGATTTGCTTCAAACTTCCTTGACTCATCATGGAATGCTACAAGATGCCTTGAAAAAATTGAATGTCCCACCCATAGTGAAATCTAATAATATGGCTTCCTTGATTCACTCTATTACATCACCTAAGGCTCGGATTGTGTTTACACAAGAAGAGTTGCCTTCTAGTGAAATTCAACAATAATATGATCTCTTAATGATTGTGATTATCATAAATGATAGTGCGATAAGATGAACATTAGTGGACAATAGTTATAGCCATAATGTTTTTAGCATTAACTTTTTGCATAAAATCAATGTTGATACATCTCTTATCAAGCCTGATTCTCTCACTATTCGTGGCTTTGATAATGTTGCTAAATCTTCACTATGTATCATCACCTTGCCTGTTAAGGTAGGTCCTGTTACTTTACCTACTCCTATCCATGTTATGTCTAGAGAGTGGATTTACAAATTGTTGCTAGGAAGACCTTGGATTAATAGCATGCAAGTTGTTCCCTCTACATTTCATAGGCAAATCAAATTCATTTACAACAATACAACATATACCTTATTAGGAGACAAGATTTTAGGCTTGCTTACAAACATCAAGTTCTAAATCCTCTTCAATCAATTCTTCCCCAACTATCTTAGAAAATTCCTCTAAAGCTTCTACTCTGATTAGTGTGACTAGTACATCAAACCCATCTCCTATATTTAGATCGATCCTCGATGCTTCCTCAAGTGGACCTAAGGTTCTTAAGGAAGAATCTTCTCGGCTTGACTCTATAATTGAGAATACTTTCTCCTGAACAGATTCTTGCAGAAGATGATTGGGAATCCCTTGATTTTAATTCTACTTTCGTAGGGGAATACAAAATTCCCCCTAAAGAACCTAAGATCGAAAAGAAGAAAGAAGAAAAAGAACCTAAAAAGCAATCTACTTTATCTGGGCCATTGAGTAATAACTTGTGGCGGCTTCTCAGATTTGATCTCCCTTAGTTTCTGGTCTAGAGGATTTTGATCCTTCACTTTTTGAAAATCCTCCTTCTTCTTTGGAAATGACTAACCTTTATGGTCCTGGTTTTCACATCCTAGCTAGGTGTGGATATAATGGAAATAGATGTGGTGCTCAAGAACAAGGGATTAAAGTTCCCTTGGAAAACATCTTTCATGATATGACATTTGGGCTTGGTTATGATCCTTTCAAGCGTAATAAAGCCTCTAGGAGACCATCTATTAGTGTTAATGTCATTTTTGCTTCTCTCTCACTAAAATACCCAGAATATATTGACTTTGACCCTTCTTATGTCTTTTCTTTGGATGTTCTTTCTACCGATGATTCCTTAGCTAAATTTTTGGGAGCTTATGACAAGCTTCCTCATTATCACCATACTCATAGTTTTCCCTATTGTTTAAATGTGGAAGCTTAGTCTGGGAAGGAAAGAAATAACGATGAGATAGTTAAAGAATTTACTCAATTAAGAGATGCTCCTCAACAAAGCAATCTCCTAATAAATGACACCATTGATATCAAGATGGATCCTTGTGTTGAAGATAAGATCATCAAGATAGGGAAATGTCTTGATGAAGAAGAGAAAAAACAATATGCTGAGTTGTTACATGAATTTCTTGAGATCTTTGCTTGGATATATTCTGACATGATTGACGTAGATCCTAAGATTGTCACTCATAGAATTGTCCTAATTCCTGATGCTAAACCTGTGAAGCAAAATATTCAAAAGATTCACCCTAAAGTGACATTACTTGTTAAAGCTGAGAATGAAAAATTGTTGGATGTTGGATTCATTCATCCTATCGATTACTCCCCATGGATTTCAAACATTATGGTAGTGGCTAAAGCTGAAAACAAGATTAGGATGTGTACTAATTTTCGTGATTTGAACAAGGCCTCTTTAAAAGATGATTTCCCCCTCCTAAATATTGACATGATAATGGATTCGGTAGCAGGGCATACTTTACTATCCTTTATGGATGGTTTCTCAGGATATAATCAAATCTTCATCAATCCCCAAGATCAATATAAAAGTGCTTTCACAACTCCTTGGGGTATGTTTTGTTGGATTATGATTCCTTTTGGATTGAAAAACACAAGCACAATCTATCAACGTGCTATGAATCTTATCTTCCATGATTATATGCATAAGATTTTAAAAGATTAGGTTGATGACATCTTAGCCAAATCCGTCCTTTGTATAGATCATGTTAAGATCCTTCACCAAATCTTTGAGAGAATTTGTAAGTAAAACACACATTTGAATCCCCAAAAATGTGTTTTTGGTGTGGATAGTGGAAAACTATTAGGATTCATAGTTTCACATCGCGGCGTTGAGGTGGATACGAAGAAGATAGATTCTATTGTTAACATGCCACCTCCTAAGAATGTTTCTCAACTACAAATTTTGCAAGGAAAGATCCAAGCTATTTGTAGGTTTGTCTCTCAACTTGGAGATCATACATTTCCTTTTACACAATTACTTAAGAAAAATATCACTTTCCAATGGAATGAGGATTGTCGTCAAGTATTTGAAGACCTAAAAACTTATTTGGCCAATCCTCCTATTCTTCAACCTGCTGATCCTACTAAGATTTTTCTTCTATACACCATTGCTTCCCCTCAAGCTCTTGCAGCCTTATTGGTATAAGGTGATAATGATGGTAGAGAATGCCTAGTTTATTACATAAGCCACACTCTACTTGATTACAAAGTCTGATATTCTGCAATAGAGAGAAAATGCCTTGCTTTAGTCTTTGCAACCCAAAAGTTGAGGCATTATCTCTTCAATGTTGAGATTCATGTTATCATTAAATCTGATCCTCTTAAACATCTTTTCTCCAAAATTGATCTTTCTGGATACTTAGCTAAGTGGGTTATGATGTTGACCCAGTTTGACCTTAAGTTTGTCTCATAAAAGGCAATAAAGGGTCAAGCATTGACTGATCATTTAGTTGATGCTCCTTCACTGTTCTCCCTACCTAATCCAAAGTCTTTTCCAGATGAATACATTCTTTGCATTGCAGTTGATGAGACTTGGGAATTGTACTTTGACATTGATAAGTTGATACTTTGACAAGTTTTTTATCAAAACTCTTAGGTTATTAGCATCTTTTGGGTTGCATTTTGATAGTAAAGGATTGTGAATTGACTATATGTAATCCATGTGTTAAACCTGAACTTATGAAATCATGTTTGAACTTTGTCGGTTAATTCCTGCAACCATACCAATTTATTCCCGCGGCCAAGTGATTTGTCCCTATTGATATGCCGATTATTTAGGATAATGTCAAATGTGAGTTAATGAATGTATTAATTGAGTAAGATATGTATGCATGCCCTTGTATGTTGTTCTTGTTTAGTGCAGATAATAAATGATGCTGTGGTGGATGATTTCCTTTCGCGCCCAAAGACTGAAGAATCACGTACAGATAACTGGAGATCAAACTGAAGGGGATCCGAGCAAGTGCAACGTATGGCATAATCGGAGCAATCATACTTCACTATGAGAGTTTAACTCTAGTGCGTATTGAATTCACAAAATATCGCTATGGCATGCAAAGACTGTGGTTTGGTTTAGATCCATTGATTATTCCTGCATCCAAGCTCTAGTTACCTCCTTCATCTAATATTCATCTGCCTCTTCTTCTGGGTGTGATTTGAGTTGTCCATTGCAGTTTGTCTTTTCTTTATAATAAGCTCTTCCTTTTTCTTAGAGGTTAGACAAGATAGAAAGGAATTGAGCAAAGAGTTTTTAAAAGCATTCTAGAGTTTTCTTTTAGAACATGTAATCGATTTCAGAATGAAATAAAGCAAAGATATGTTGTTCTGATTTGTTAAAAGTATTTTGCTGGAAGTTTGATATCACTCATCCAAGGGGGCCCACTTGGTGAGTGATCCTATGTCTATGTTCATTGAAGTTCATTTTTATCTAGTTGCAGTAGAAGTTCATGACTGGATTGTTCCTCCAGCCACTGGAAATAGATCCACTGACTGTTCCTGCAGCCAAGACAGAACGGTGTGATTTCTGTTATTTACATTATATCATTCTAGCATTGTTTTATAAAGCTTTCATATATCCTTTTATGATTTCCATTCTCGCCTTTCCTTTCTACATAATGTTAGTTACTGTAGCAATGCAAAATAACCATTTAAGGAGATAAGTGCATATATATTGCAGACCCATTTCAACTTTTACGTTCATGGATTGATAACTAAATGAACACCAACCATGAAATTAGTAAACTCTACCATATGAATGTCCAAACTTCGGATTGAGATTTCAATTAGAGTAATTATTATCATTATAGTTGGGGTAGACATTTTTGGCGCCGTTGCCAGGGATGGTGTCAAATTGAGAACCTTTTATGGTTATTATAGTTTCCAGTTAATTGTTTGAAATTTCATGAATCTGCATGCATAGCAGAAGAAGTGATGCCAGAGGTAGATTTCTACCCACTCATCCTAATAATGCAGAAGAGAATTTCCCAGCTATAAACCCTTTTGCTGAACTTTATCAAGTCCCACAGAATTTGAATCACCCTGAATCTGAATTTTCAGAAGGTAGTCTTCAGTTCCTTTTTGGCCCAAAAGAAGAAGAATTTCCTATAGTAACAACCCCCACAAGTCCAATGCAAGGGAACCCTCCTCCTGTTGGGAATAATCCACCACCACCACCGGGTCCAACATTTGAGTTTCCCATCTCTGACCAGCATGATAATGCCAACCTCAAGAACATTCCAGCATCTTCACTTCCTAAAATCTATGGGTTGGTGATAGAGGATCCAGATACATTTCTGTTTGAGTTTGATGTTTTTTGTAGGAGTTTTGACTATACTATAGATGCCCATAGACTCAAAAATTTTTCTGCCACTTTGAAGGAGTCATATTTGAGATGGTTTATGAGCTTGGGTAGTAGCACAATCAATACATGGGATGAGATGAAATGGTTGTTTCTTGCAAAATACAAAGACTATTGTAGAGGCACTGATCGTCATGGGGATGATATCTTTAGAATGACACAAACTGAAGATGAGAGTCTTGAGGATTATCTGGAAAGGTTTTTTTTTAGTGTCAAGATGTCCAAGCATAGTACTCTGAATGAAGATTCCCTCAAATTGATATTTTTAAGGGGTATCAGTGATGAATGCACCGATTCCTTAGATCTCATGGGAGGAGGTGACATTACACAATCTACTTGGGCTAAAATAGGGGAAATTTGCAAAAAGTATTCCAAATCTACATCTAAGAAGAATAGGAGATTTAAGCCAGGGGCACCATTATCAGCATCTGGAACTAGAGTTTCTAGATTGGAACTTAGTCATCTGTTAAAAGACTTCAAGGAGGACATAATAAACAATATGGCTATCCAGTTGGATACATTGGCAGCTAAGAAGAAGCATGAGGAAGCTGATGCATTCCTTGCAGAATTTTGTCTTCATTGTAAACAACAGAAGAAAGATTGCAGATGTAAGATGGTTGCAAATGTGGAAGTACCTGACTTCAAACGAGTTCAAGGTGAGGATGAGAAAGTCTTCTATGTTGCTCAAAGAAGACCAAATTTTCAAAGACAAGGTATGCCACCTGATCCACTTTCTTTTTCTGGTTATAGTGGTAATTCTTATGCACCAAACAACCAATGGCAACCACAGTATTCTCAAAATTTTGGTAACTATCCACATTGGTATGGGTCACAAGGCCAAGGGCAACAATTTGTTAATCAAGCTCCACAGTGGCAGTAGCCACAGGAGAACTGGTATCCATCTCAGGGTCAAGGGAACTAGTTTCAAAGGAATTGGCAACCTACCTCTCAATGGAGGGGAAACCAATCATAGCCAGCCCAATCTTCTGGATATCAGCCTCCTGTTCAATAGCCACAACCTCCTGCTTTAATGCCTCCTCCTGCAGCTACAGCTGCACCACATAAGCCAACACAATTGCCTACTCAACCAGTGCCTAATCCAAATATCAAATCTCAGCAACAACAACAAGCTTATTCAACTGATGCTAATCAATACCCAGCCTAATCTTTATCACTAGATGATATTCACCTCCGATCTGGAACAACTCTACTTAATCCCTCTCATCTAGTTATTACGGAGGTACAGGAAGAGAAGACAATCTCTGACCTGAAAGATACAATACCTCATAATCAAATATTACGACCATTTTCCCATAGATTTCAAGACAAAGAAGTTTCCACTGAACAACAACAAAGCTTTGATATTCTGGATCAACTGAAGCACATTTGTGTTAAAATTTCATTGTTGCAAGCAATAAAGGATGTCCCTATATATGATAAGGCATTGAGAGAAGCACGCCTAAAGAAACCTGGTAGAAAGAAAAAGGATCCACAAATAGTTCATGTTATGGGTCAATTGGCTAATATCATGCTAGGTAAAATTGCAATTCCAAAGTATGCTGATCCAGGTAGTCCTGTTGTGAGTATAGTCATTAATGGCAGTCAAATAAGGAATGTTTTGATTGATTTAGGAGCAACGATTAATGTAATGACAAGGGAAGTAATGAAACATCTAGAGATCAATAGTTTAAGGACTACACCCACAGTTCTACAACTTGTTGATGGCTCTACAGTGAGACCTGACGATATCATAGAGGATGTCATGGTTATTCTAGATTCCTAGGAATATCCTACAGATTTTATGATTCTATCTCCAAAAGCAACATTGGGAGGATATCTGGTCATTTTGGGTAGATCTTGGCTTGCCACAACTGATGCTTATATAGGGTGTAGATCAGGAGACATGACTATTTCAGATGGAAGTTCTACAAAAACATTAGCCTTGTATTCTCCAATACAACCACAACTTGAGCAACAACAAGCTGTTTGGCCTATCTTGGGAGAGGAATCTAATGAAATTGACTCTATTAATCACCTTATGATGATTAATCGAGGACCACTCTAGCAGTTATATTATGAGGAATCAATTCTTTATAAAATACTGATAAATGAATTTATAGAAGATCAAAAATTGCAAGAATTGGTTCCAAATATTGCAGGTCTGGACTTTCCTGTAGCCACTGATATTTTGCATACTCTGTTGCCGCAGGAATTATCTTTTTCTCATTTTTCTGATATAAACCATATTGATCTTACTATTAAGATAGAGGTGGAGTTGAATAAATATTTGAATATCAATAGAGATCTATCAGATACTCAAAATGAGGGCCTTGTAGACTTGCTGAAACTCCATAACAATGCTTTTGCATGGGAATATAAGGATATGAGTGGGATTGATCCAGTAGTTTGTACTCACCGTATTTACATAAAGGATGATTGTTGCCCACTTAGAAAACCTCAAAGAAGAGTCAATCCTGCCTTGAAGGAGATAGTTAAAGAAGAATTACAGAAATTGTTAAAAGCAGGGTTTATCTATCTTATTTTTGACAGTCAATGGGTATCACCTCTGGTGATAGTGCCTAAAAAAGGAGGCAAATGGAGAGTATGTGTTGATTATAGAGCTCTGAATTTGGCAACAAGAAAAGACCATTTCCCATTGCCATTTGTGGATCAGGTATTAGATTCTCTTGCTGGTAAGAGATATTTTTCATTCCTTGATGGATTTAGTGCTTACAATCAGATACAGAAAGCCTTAGAGGATCAAGAGAAGACAGCATTTACTTGCCCATGGGGAACGTATGCATATTATGTTCTTCCTTTTGGGTTGTGTAATGCTCCAGCCACTTTTCAAAGATCAGTGATTAGTATTTTTTCTGATATTTCTCAAGATATTATGGAAATTTACATGGATGACTTCACAACTTATGGTTCTAAATTTGATCAAGCATTGGGTAATTTGAAGAAAGTGTTGAGGCAATGTGAAGACTCCAATTTGTCTTTGAACAGTGAGAAGTGTTTTATTATGATGGAAGAAGGAATAGTCCTTGGCCATCATATATCTATACAAGGCATAAAGGTGGATCCAACAAAGATTGAGGTCATTAATCATATTAATGACCCTATAAAGCAAAAAGATGTGAGAAGTTTTCTTGGTCATCCTGGATACTACAAAAGGTTTATCAAAGATTTTAGTAAAATTGCAAGTCCCTTATATTCACTACTTATCAAAGATGCAGAATTTAAATGGACCCCAGCATGCAATGAAGCTTTCTCAAAGCTTAAGCATGCTTTGACTCAAGCACCAGTTCTTAAGGGGCCAAATTGGTCTGTACCATTCCAAATCCATACAGATGCATCTGATTATGCAATAGGAGCAGTGCTGGGACAAAAAGTTGACAAGTTGGAAAATGCAGTATATTATATCAGCAAGAATTTGCAAGGACCTGAATTGAATTATACAGTTACCGAAAAGGAAATGCTAGTTGTCATATATGCCCTTAACAAGTTTAGACACTATATTACAGGGTATCCCATATTTGTGCACATAGATCATACTGCAATTAGATATCTCATGAATAAGCCATCAATCACTGATAGATTAGCTCGCTGGTTATTATTGATGCAGGAATTTGATATCACAGTTGTTGATAAGCCAGAAAAGTCTAATGTGGTTGAACATTATCTTTCACGTCTTCAATTGCAGGTAGATTCTACAATGATAGATGACACTTTTCCATATGAGCATTTGTTTCTCATACAGGCTCACACTCCATGGTATGCTGATATTGCTAACTATTTAGCTGTAGCTAAGATGCCAATTTCTTTTTCTCCTAAGGAAAGAAGGTTGCTAGTTGAGAAACGTTTTAACTTTTCATGGATTGTTGATTGTCTATTTTATACTGGACCTGACCAAGTCATGTGAAGATGTGTCAGAGAAGATGAAACATATGACATCCTTCATGCATGTCATGATGAACCATGTGGAGGTCATTTTTCTTCCAAAAGAACAACATTGAAAATACTTAATACAAGATATTATTGGCCCACATTACACAAGGATGCAGCTCAGTACACAAGGAAATGTGACAGATATCAGCGAATGGGCAAACCTACAAAATCAGATGAGATGCCACTATATCCTCAAATATCTGTTACACCATTTGACAAGTGGGGATTAGATTTTGTTGGCCCAATTGATCCCCCTTGTAATGGAAAATCTTATATCTTGGTATGTACAGACTATGTAGCAAAATGGGTAGAAGCTAGAGCCATGATACATGCAAGAGATAATAAGGTGGTTGAGTTTCTCTATGAAGAGATATTTACAAGATATGGAGTACCAAGGGAGATTGTCTCAGATTAGGGACCTCAATTTACATCAACCTTGATAAAAGCTTTGGTCAATGAATACAATATAAGACACAGGAAATCTACTCCATATCATCCACAGTCTAATGGACAAGTAGAAGTTACAAATAGAGAGCTAGAGGCTATTCTTACAAAAATAGTGTATGTTCATGTTCATAGGAAAGATTGGTCTCATCAACTTTCAGAAGCAATTTGGGCATATAGAACAACTTGGAAAACACCAATTGGTTTCACACCTTTTGAGATGGTTTATGGCAAAACAACAATGATGCCTATTGAATTTGAACATAAAACCTTGAGAATAGCTTTACAACTAAATATGACATTGTCTGAAGCATAGAAAGAATGCATTCAATAGTTAAATGCTCTGGATGAATGGAGGAAGATAGCTGTTCAACAGACAGAATTGATTCAAAATCAAAGAGCAAGATGGCATTATAAATATATTAGAGAAAAGAAATTCAAAGTTGGTGACTGGGCACTCTTGTATGATTCTAGATATAAAGATGCTATGGGAAAACTTCAAACAAGGTGGTTAGGTCCTTATGAGATAGAAGAAGTTTTTCAGAATGGAGCAGTTCATTTGTCTACAATAGATCCTATTCGATTTAAACTCTTGGTGAATGGACACCGCCTATGACTATATCACAAGCCAGCTACTAGAGAGGAGTTCCTGCAACAATTTGTTCCACAAAGTGACATAAAGGTTCCTGCAGCCACTGAAAAGGTTCCTGCAACAACTGATGTAGATTCTGTAGCAACTCATGAGCTTCCTGTTGCAATTAAGTAGGCTAATAAAGGTAATGTTCCTGCAACCTCTGCAGTGGACATAATTGCCAGTTCATAATAAAATATTTCCATTTTATATGGGAATATTCTTCTCCGTACATAAAATTCCATCCACTACATTTCATCCCACGTTCTTACCTATCACTTCATTTCATTTCACCTTCATTTTTGTGCAATTGCAGGTATGTGTATATTGTATTTTATTTTAATTATGCATTTATTAGTTCATTATGATTATATCCTGTTTAAATCCGCTCCACTACCCGAAATCTTGTCAGCTTGTGTGGACACGTGCTAGGTTAAGTTGGAGAGGGGGTCACTTTATGGTTCATTTTCCAATATGATTAATTATCAGTCCTTTTTGGCACCCCAGATTGATATGCTTCCCATCATTGCCGATTATGTTATTATTTCATGCAAGTGAATGATAAAGTCTGCCGCCAGAACTAAGATGTGTAAAGAGATTTCATTTTTAGCAATACTGTCAAATATTCTAGTTTAGCTGTAGAGAGAAAAATATCAGAGTAAAAGATGGGCAGTGATCTAATTCACCATAAGCCAATGGTCCATGAAGGGTTGCTACAGGATGGTCTTTGTGAGTAGTATTTCCGAAACCACGACTGGTTGGATTACTTCTTGAAAATTAGGGATTACAACGAAGAAATTGCTGCAGAATTCATGCATTCCTTTCATGAAGGGGAAGCTACGATTAAAGGTTTGAGGGTAATTGCTACAAAACAATGAATAGAAAAAGTAACGGGGTTGTTGCAGGAAGGGGAACTCTTTCCAGAATCAAAAGATGCAAGGAGTGCCAGGGTGGAGTTCACAATTCCTACAGATGGACCCTTAATGGTGGATAGACAAGGAACTAGAAGGGTTTCTTTACCGGAACATTGGCCTCAGGTAGCTTTGTATATCATGAAGTATATTACATGTGAAGGACAGTATTCAAACCTACATTCACCTCATTTTAGGTTACTTAGTCATCTGCGGCATGGTTGGCGAGTTAATGTACCTAATTTTTTATATCGTCTCATCTCTACAAGTGCTAAGGAGACGTGAAAAAATGGAAATCGCTCTGTTAGCCATCATGGACTGGTTAAGCTACTTGTACAACAGTCCCTGAGAGATGTTTTGCAAATGGAATGGGGTGTATTTGAGGATATACTGCAATTTCAAATTGAGGATGCCCCTGTTGTAGATAACCTGTCAGTTGAAGAAGAGAATGTTGCAGAAGATCCTTCTGATGAAGATGAGGGTTTGCTTGTTGCTGAAGGAGCTGCAGCTATGATAGAAGAAAATATTGAAGTGGAGTCAATTGAAGAACAACCCTCTGCTTCTCTTCAAAGAGATTCACCCATTCTGCAAAGGAAAGGAAAGGAGTTAGAAAAGGATGAATCAGATGAAGAACTTGTTATCCGGTCACAGGTAACTCAGATTCCTCCTGTAGCCAAGAGGCGTAGGACAAAAATGAAAACTCCTGCAGCCGTTCCAAAAGTGTATGTAAGGAGAACAAGAAGGAGGACTCAAAAGACTCAACCTGTGAGTAATCCAGCAGAGGTTATTGCAGTAGAAACTTCGGAAGAAGAAAATGCCGTAGAGGAAGAAATTCAAGAACACCCTGTGGAGGAAGAAATTCAAGAACACACTATAGAAGAAGAAATTCAAGAAGAGGTTGTTATGGATAAACTAGCAAATCTTGCTTCTGTGGCATTGCAATGTGAAGAAATTGTTGAGGATGTTCTACAACAACTTGAAGAAAATATGGGAGATATGCCAACCCAAAATGGGGAGTTTATTGAAGAAATCCCACGGTCTAAGGTAGGACCTATTAGACCTCCTTCATCCCTAAGTAGTTTATCTATTGCTTTAACATTTAATAGGCAATGGGAAATAGAGAAGGATAGGTTGCAGGGGATAATTAATAAGTAGCAAAAAGAGATTGAAAAGAGAGATAATAAAATTAAGGAATTAGAAGCTAAGGTAGAAGTGATTTATGGTATGGTTCCTGAGTTGATGCAGTGTAGGGCACCCCCAAGAGTTTATGCAATACATTTGAAAGAGTGGTATCTGAACCTCAGACTAAACCGCATTGTTAGGGACCTTAATCAATCCTTGGAAACACCTGAGGAATTCTATTATGCTTATCAAACCTCTCCACCTGCTGTGAAGAATTTGTTATGTGAGTTATACTTACATAACTATGTTGTACCCCAAGATAGGGAATGGAATCCTTTATTGTATATTGGGGACATCCATATCAGAGCTTTAATGTCATGGATCCAAAATGAGATTATCATAGGGCCACAAGCCAGGGAGTATGAAAAATTAGAGCTTGATTGTCCATTACCATTGAGAAGGGAATCAAAAGCACCAAGGGTTCTCTATTATGATTGGCAAAAGTTACTAATAAGAGATGATGTTAGTAAGATAGTACTTCCAATGAGAGAGGAAGTTTATCAAGCATATGAGCATTTGGTTCAAACTGACAGGACAACCGCAATGAAAGGGTTAGCTCAACGCTGGAATAATCTACTAGAACATTTAAAATAGGGAGAACCTTACTCACTTTAGAATTTTCATGCAGCCATACAAAGAGCCCCCAGATACACACAGTTAGGCAAGGAGAAAGCCAACAACTGGCTTCCATTGATTTTTCAACCTCCGATCCTTATTTAGCCACTTTTGGCATGCCAACCAACAGAACAGAATTATGATGTAGTTGCAGAGGGAACAACTAGATGGTCCAGGTTGGAAAAAATGAAAGGATTTTATTGGAATTTGGCTTCCAAGGGAACAGGACAGGACACTGTTGGTGATTTCAGAGTTTCAGCAAAAATCAGAAATTTTCCTTTTGCTGCAGGAGCAGCAAACCCTTAAAGTTGGGGGGCATGATAAGTTGATACTTTGACATGATTTTTATCAAAACTCTTAGGTTATTGGCATCTTTTGGGTTGCATTTTGATAGTAAAGGATTGTGAATTGACTATATGTAATCCATGTGTTAAACCTGAACTTATGAAATCATGTTTGAACTTTGTCGGTTAATTCTTGCAGCCATACCAATTTATTCCTGCAGCCAAGTGATTTGTCCCTGTTGATATGCGGATTATTTAGGATAATGTCATATGTGAGTTAATGAATGTATTAATTGAGTAAGATACATATGCATGCCCTTGTATGTTGTTCTTGTTTAGTGCAGATAATAAATGATGCTACGGTGGATGATTTCCTTTTGTGCCCAAAGACTGAACAATCACGTATAGATAACTAGAGATCAAACTGAAGGGGATCCGAGCAAGCACAACATATGGCATAATCAGAGTAGTCATACTTCACTATGGGAGTTTAACTCTAGTGCGTATTGAATTTGCAAAATATCACTATGGCGTGCAAAGATTGTGGTTCGGTTTAGATCCACTGACTGTTCCTACAACCAAGCTCTAGTTATCTCCTTCATCTGACATTCATCTGCCTCTTCTTCTAGGCGTGATTTGAGTTGTCCATTGTAGTTTATCTTTTCTTTATAATAAGCTCTTCCTTTTTCTTAGAGGTTAGACAAGATAGAAAGGAATTGAGCAAAGAGTTTTTAAAAGCATTCTAGAGTTTTCTTTTAGAACATGTAATCGATTTCAAAATGAAATAAAGCAAAGATATGTTGTTCTGATCTGTTAAAAGTATTTTGCTGGAAGTTTGATATCACTCATCCAAGGGGGCCCACTTGGTGAGTGATCCTATGTTTATGTTCATTGAAGTTCATTTTTACCTAGTTGCAGTAGAAGTTCATGACTGGATTGTTCCTGCAGCCACTAGAAATAGATCCATTGACTATTCTTGCAGCCAAGACAGAACGGTGTGACTTCTGTTATTTACATTAGATCATTCCAGCATTGTTTTATAAAGCTTTCATATAGCCTTTTATGATTTCCATTATTGCCTTTCGTTTCGGCATAATGTTAGTTACTGCAGCAATGCAAAATAACCATTTAAGGAGCTTAGTGCATATATATTGCAGACCCATTTCAAGTTTTACGTTCTTGGATTGATAACTAAATGAACACCAGCCATGAAAATAGTAAACTCTACCATATGAATGTCCAAACTTCAGATTGAGATTTCAATTAGAGTAATTATTATCATTATAGTTGGGGTAGACAGACATCTCTAAGTGTCGTACAAGATCGGGGGCAGAGGTGGTCTTAATATCTCCTAAAAAGAAGCCTATTCTTTTATCAAATTGTCTCAATTTCTTATGTACCAACAACATGGCTGAATATGAAGCTCTTATAGTTGGAATTAAAGAAGCTTTGGCATTGAGTGTGAAGAATATACATATTTATGGAGATTATCAACTAATCATAAGACAAGTGACATGAGTTTATCAAGCTAAACAAGACAAATTATCACAATATAAAGATCTAGCTTTATCCTTGTTACAAAAATTCAATTCTTACACTATGGAGCCCATTCCTCGAAAAGATAATCAACATGTTGATGCGATGGCATGTGTCACTTCTCTTGTGTCGCTAGAGGACCCCATGGTAGATCTTCTCTTTACTATTCATAACCTCACTTCCCCAGCTATCATTGATAACCCTAGTGATGTGGCACATGGCTGCATTATAGATTCTGATGAATGGTACTCGCATGTCATAAGATATTTGAGTCATGGTAGCTTTCTTGACTTTGCGAATAAGAATACTAGGGCTAGGGTTCACAAATTGGTTGCTAGATACATTATCCTTTCTAATGTTCTCTATAGGAGGGGTTATAATGGCCGTCTCCTTCAATGCTTAAAGAAGGCTAAGGTCCCTATCGCTCTCAAAGAAGCGCATTCAAGTGCTTGCGAGGGGAATTTTGGGGGTAGGTCTTTAGTTTAGAGATTGCTCCGAATGGGATATTATTGGAAAACCATGGAAAAGGATTCTTTTGCATTTGTTAAACGATGTCATCGGTGTCAGTAACATAGTAATTTGATCCATGCCCCTGCCCAAGAGCTTCGATCATAGGTAGTATCTTGGCCCTCTTCCACATGGGGTTTGGGTCTTGTTGGTAAAACATCTCCTCCTTCATCTCAAGGACATAATTTCATCATAACTACCACTAATTACTTTACGAAGTGGCTGGAAGCCATTCCTCTTAGATCCACTACCGCTGACGTAAATTGTTAATTCATTTTGGAAAACATCATTTCTCGATCTGGGATACCTTCCGCCTTAGTTTCAAATAATGGAATGTCATTCAAAATTAAGGATGTGAAGAAGTTTCTTGAGAAATATCATATTCAACTTAAATTTTCTACACCTTATTATCCTCAATCAAATGGTCAAGCCGAGTCTTCTAATAGGATAATTGAACAAATTTTTTGAAAGACTATAAATAAGCATGGTAAGGATTGGCATACTCAATTAACCTACGCTTTGTGGGCTTATCGCACCAGTGTATGTGTTGCGATGAGTTGTACCCCTTATAATCTTGTTTATGGTGTTGATTCCATTATGACTTTGGAGTTAGAAATTCCTTCTTTGAGAGTTTCTCTTAGGGGTATAGTGGATGATGACTCCTATAGAGAGAAAAGACTTCAACAACTTGAGATGCTCGATGAGTGGCGTATCAATGCCCTTGAGCATATTCAAGTGTATCATAAAACTTTGCAACAAAGCTACAATGATAAGGCCATTCAACGTTCCTTCTCGGTAAGGGATTTAGTCCTTATGATAATCAACGCAACGTGAATGCCTTACTCGAGGAGAAAGGAAAGTTCATTCCTAATTGGCTTGGACCATACATCGTCATGGAGATCTATGGATCAGGAGCTTATAGGATAGCAGATGTGGAAGGTACGCCTCTGAAGGAACCCATAAATGCTATGCACCTTTGTAGATACTATGCCTAGTTCTCTCTTTCTACTTTCTCTCTCTCTCTCTCTCTCTCTCTCTCTTTCTCTTTCTAGTCTTCTTTATGTTCTCTCTTTATGTCTTTTTTCAAAATTGGGTAATATGTTAGGATGTCTTCATTAAAGTATGTAAGATTAAATAATGTTATATTGTTTGGTCTACGCTACTTCATTCTTGACAAGCATGTTTCATTACTATATTGTTTGTCTTGGATTATTTTTATGTAAATTGTAATGGATTTACATTTTCATATGTGATAACACGTTAAACAATTTCTTATGTGCTATCTAGAATTATATCATGTTGTGTTTAATTAGAGTTAATTAAATTAGATTAGTTATATAGTTCTCATGCTTAATATAGTCTTCTTTTACATCATCAAAGTAGCATTTGATTAAATACTTAGTTATTTAATTAAATCACACATGTATCAATTTAATCATGAAGTATTGAGAAATAAATCACGTGGAAAATTAAATCAATTATATAAGCTCATTACTCAATATTCTACTTCTAATGTAAGCAATGTGTACATTGTAAAAGCATTAAAAATAACATAATCATGAGTGTCATCATATATACATTAGTACATCAAAATTATCTATTATCCCTAGGACTAGTAGCAGGAGGATGGTGGCTAGATGCCCCCTCCTGATCTGGTCGTGTAGGTGGCCCCATGGGGGTGTATTGTGATACAGATCGCGAGTGACTCCGTGAGGAGCTCTTGCAATCTCTCTCCATCATGATCCGTCAGTATGTGGCTATATCTGTCTGTGTCACTGCTGATCATGCTTTGTCTGTCATAATCTGTCTCATAGGTCCTCCACCTTTGTCTGAATAGGGGAGAAATGGTCCTTGTGTCGTCCAGAAATTCTTTGGGGTCTGTGTGGTATCTGTACATGTGCAGTCACAATAAGTTCTGTCACTACATTTTGAATCAAAGGACGCCACTCCTAGACACTAGCTGCAGGATAGTGAGAAATCTTTCATTAGTAACATTCTATATCATCAAATCTAAAGTAGGTAGGATGCATATGTTAATCAATAACAAAGCACATTACCTAGGTCTACCTCTTTCTAGTGAGGATCGTGGACAACAACTACCTGAGCCTGGGATCTGTTGGGCTCTCCTCGCTTGTACTGTCTCTATATAGTCAGTATACGTTGATGAGTATTAGGATCAGAGGCCCTTGTGGGACCCCTCTCTACTTGTCATAGGAGACTTGGTGGATCTATGGCTCTGGTATCCTCTTTGGAGTGATGACCGACACCTGACTTGTCCTCCTCATCCTCGTCATCATCCTCGTCATCTTCCTTGTCCTCATCCTCCTCATCCTCATCCTCCTCATCCTCGTCCTCATCCTCATCCTCATCATTATCTCCATCATGATCTCCCTCTCTGGTATCATGATTGTCTCCGTCTCCACCTGCCTCCTGCTCCTCTGTGTTGTCACTGTGATCATCTGAATCCTCCTTCTATGCATCAGATTCCTATCCATCACCTAACCATTTCCATGGTTTGGGGTTCCCTCTAGGGAAGTCTACTGGGAAGATGGCTCCAAGGTATTTCCTCCTCCACCATCTGATGTATTGTCGGTGCATGCTTGAATCAACTCTATAATCTGTCGCTATGTCATGATCTGAGCCATCTGAATCTATGATGTTGATCTTGTCACTTGTAGGCCTAGGAATGGCTCCTAGTCTCGGCATCACTTGTGAGTGTCTGATGTATATAGGTACATTAGTACAAACACACTGCTAGAACCCAAACTGCCGCCAAAATCGGTCGAAGTAGAAAGGAATGACTATGTGTCTATATCATCCCTCTAGTAGATGGTTCCTCTACATGTCAGACATTTGTCTACGTAGCTCTACCCACATGGATATCCTAAGGTAAGGTCTCCATAATGATCTCACCCGCTGTCAATCTACCCATGCTCAACCTCCAATATAGGAGATCGTTGAATCACCACTCATGGGTAAGGGGATAAGCATATACCCTAGGCTGCTCTGGGACTATCTCTATAGGGGCTCCACCAGGTCTAGTGCATGTGATATTCTCAAACATCCACACCTATAGTAGTGTGCATGTCATAAGTCTACATCCCTATCCGAATACATACTCTCCAAGGTCATGAGAGAGATGCGCAAGCATGCTCTAACCCCAAGAGTATACTCTCTTGTGTCTCTCTATAGCTCATATAGCGTAGATGAGTCCTCCATGCATATGTATGCCATGCCCATTGGGGAACACAACTAATGCAAGGGTCGCAATCATGAGTCATCTCACCAATGGAACCTTACCTGTAGGGTGTAGGAGCTAGCTCGCCATAATGTGACCCCTCATCTTGTTGCGTATCACTCTCCCTATAGCGTATACCTTCTCTCTCCTGTAATCATCCTCCATGTGGTTGGATAGATATCAAATAGTCTCTCCTCTAATGGGTAGGCGCATAATACATTACACATCCTCTAGGGTGACCTTCATCTCCCCCACTAGTAGTGAGAATGTCGAGGCATCTGCATCCCACCTATCCGTCAATGCCATCAACATAGAAAAATGGAATCGGATGGCCGACATGGTCATCATATCCCACAAACCCACTGCATGTAGAAAATCCCTCTTTCTTGCTGTCACTCTCAGGATCTGCTCTCGATGTCTCCTGAAGGTGAGACCAGCGGTATGCTCGTGGACGTATGTTAGTGTCTGCAAAATGCAAAGAAATATCTCATTAATAATTGATCAATCATTTATAATCATCTAATCAAATCAATCATTCTATCATTCCTATCATTCATTTCCTGATCTAGTGTCGCCATTGGTCACCCCGAGCAAGGACCAGGGCACCCTATATGGACCAGGACGGCCTACTAGGACCATGGCACCCTATTGGGGCCATGGCGCCCTAGGAGGACTAGGGTGCCCTAGGACCCCTAGGTGTCTAAAGAGTGGGCCCCGACCCGGACTAGGCAATGAAATCATCACTTCTGAAAGCTATGAAAACATGACAAATTCAAATGCAGTCAACGAGAAGTCAATTCACTTGACCGAGCGGTCAACCGATGAGTATGGACTGGTGCAAGATCTCCATCCGTATGGATCACTCAGGTCGACATCGAGGCATGATGGCTTGTACGTGGGGTCCTCTACAGTGAATAGTGACAAAAAGTTAGAAAGTGACAAATGAATGTGTCATTTTCATATTTATATGTTATGCACTTTTTTGACTTTATGTTTTTAAGTTAAAACCCTAATTTCTGTACTTTTTCTTCAATATATCATATCTTGAGCTAGGAAGCTTCGATTTTTGCACCGTCGATGGCGTTGGAATCATAAGTTCTCCCTCTTGCTCTGCGTTAGTTCCATAATGTTCTTGGATGATTAATCAAGCCTTGTTGTGAAATTGCATCATCATGATATTTATGACAATTCGCAATGGAAAACATGATACCTTGTTTCACCTCACTAATAAGAAAGTCGAAACAGGGGGGCATATAGCTACCCATGAATTTCATCACCTTCCTTAGTAAGCATTAGGTGATTTTTTGATCTAACATGTGGTTTTGTATGGTGCAGTTCCTAACTGTGTACTGTAGATACCACTGGGGGCTTCGTTCGACAAATTATGGATATATCCTTTTTCAAATGATGTTTACTTTTTGTACTTTAGCTTGCGTATGCACATAGTGTCATATGACCGCTAAAGTGGGGGATAAATTTAGTGTCATAAATTGTACACCCTTTCTAGGGTGGTACAATTTCACACTTAGGTTAGCACCCACCTTAGTGTGTCTTGCATCTTGCATTTCTCATTCCCATTTAAGCATTTAATTAATTAATTAAATTAAATCTAAGGTCTTGTGTCATCACCTTACACATTAAAAAGTTGGGCCCTTTACTCTAAGTGTACCCATTTTCATATTGTTTCTCCAATGAATCATTTAATCATAAACCCTAATTATATCTTATTTTGACTGTTTAGGCCCGATTTCACACATCAAAACATCTTGAAATCAACTGTAACTTTGGGATGCGCTCTAATATCATCATATCTAATGACCCTAAAAATTAATTGTTAGATCTCTTTTCTTGCATAGGGTTATCCTTATGTGAGCACATAATTGTTCTCTGGTTTTCCTCTTTGCTTGGAGAGGGGCATCTTTAATGAGTATTGAACTTCTTCTATTTCCTTCATTCTCTTGGAAATCTTACCTCTTCTATGGTTTCAATTATTTGCAAGTATGATATGCCCCTTAGTAGAGAATGATCTCTTGAGAAGTATGTATCCTTTCCTTGAGAGGATTATGTTTCACTAGGACGACATATCACTTGAAACTAATCACCATAAGAACATGTGTAATATTTTTCCTTGTTTTCCTCACTTGGGGGGCAAGGATTTTCACTCCTTTTCCTTGTATCATTATTTCCTGTAAGGGCTACATTTTTCATATGTGATTATAATTTCTTACAATGGTATGATTTTATGATTAAGCCCCCTTGGGGAATGTATGATTCTTTCTCTCTCTTCTTTTCGAAGATTACCACTTCTTGAGAAGTGTATTTTACATTTACTGATGTCTTTTCTTGCATGTGTTCATGTAAGTTCATTGTACATTTTCTTATGTATAATTTCTCTCTAGTAGATTGTGTAAGCTCTTCTCATTTTTCCATAGCTTTGGGGGTAATGATCTTTCTCTCTTTCGCTAGGGATCCACTTTACCCTATTAAGTGGATGGTGTGCCTTCTATTACTTGATGTCATTCCTTGTACAGAATTGTTAGTTATTGACTTAAGGATTCTCTCTTATACAAGAAGTGTTAATCCTTGATTACAACCTCTCTCACAGTTGGTAATGTACATCTATGATAAATCCAACAATCCCTCTGGGGGATACACGTGAGTCATCCCTCATCAAGAATCCCTTTCACCTAGAAATAGGAGGAAGGATTGCATTCTTGTTCTTTCCTTTTCTTATTCTAGAAGATGCTATATTTGTCTAAGACAACACCTCTTTGGGGTAGATGTCTTTTTGAACAAACATCTCTTCTCCTCCAAGGATCACCTTTATACTTACAACAAAATATCTCATTAAAACTATCTTATCCTTTCTTGAAGAGTATTCCCTCTCATGCTTGGATTTATGACATTATTGTATAGTGGATATCTTCTTTGTGACAAAGGTAGATATACTTGTTCTACTTTCCTTAAGATATCAACATCAGCCTGTGTTGGCATCTTAAGAGGGGGACACCCACACTCCTCCTTTGTACTATACTTCTCTCATACATTGAACAATGGGTCATTCTTGGAACCAGAGGGAAACCTCTTAGAGCAAGATGCCATCACTTTTTGAACAACGGGTCATTCTCAGAATCAGAGCACGATCTCTTAAAGCGAGATGTCTTCACTTTTTCTTCTATTGGACAGTGAGACATTCTTGGAACTAGAGGGAAACCTCTAAGAGAAATATGTCGTCACTTTTCTCTTGTACAATGGTTCATTATTGGAACTAAAGCATGGTCTCTTAGAGAGAGATGATGCCACTTTTCTCTTATGCGGGGTGATTATTCTCGGAACCAGAGCATGGTCTCTTAGAGTGAGATATCACACCTTTCTTGAACACACGCACATGAGTGTGAGTGTGACTAATCAAGCTATCACTCTCTCTCTTTACATGGATCACCTAGGCAAGTTATAGGGGCAAGATTTTCCATGTCCCTCTCTCCATCACCTATTTTTAGGGTCGAGACGTCCATGGTTTCTTTCTTTTTTGCATTTCTTCTCATGGATAAACAAAGTGTGTATTCATTTTCTCTCTCTTCTTCCTCTCATGAAATTATAGTTTTACTATTGATAGTTCAAAGATGATGTTAACTTTGCTCTTTTATGTGGTCACTCATGTTTATGTGATGGCATTGGTCTTTGTGTCCTGATTATTTGTTGAAATATCTGAGCGTGAGATCTCTTCGACTAGTTAGTTTTTCATCTTGTGTCTTGTTCTTGTCGTGTGTCTATTTGCACTTTGTCTTTGTTTTATGTGTCTTGTGCCTTTTTGTTTTGTGTGCTCTTGCACATGTCTACATGAGTTAAGACCCTAAGATTGAGGGCTTTTTTCTTCTCTAGATTAGTGATGTCTTATAATCTTTGTGGTTTTGCTCTTTATCTCTCATATTCATCTTTCTTTTTCTTCTACTTTATTGACAGTAGTGGTGTAAGCCATACTCCTGCTAAAGTGGGGGCTAAATGTAGTGTCATAAAATTGTGACCCCTATAAATTTAACCACATTCAGGGTCTTGAGCATGGCAACAACATCTCCTTCCTTAACTGAGACCTATTTCTGCATTTCTAACCCTTCTCCCTTCCTCCTTTATGCCTTGTGGCTACTTTGTATCTTGTATGGGGCCCAAAATAGGGAAAGACAAGGGTGTAGCACCCCTATCCCCACCTCCTAGGGTGGTCCTATTTGTGGGTTGCCTGATCTCCTATGCACTTATTGTCTTTGGGGTTTGTTATTCCACTTTGTTAGCCTTCAGTGGTTGAAAGTTAATCCTTGAGGCATGTATAAAAGGGAATCTGATACCCTCATTCAAGGGGGAGGTGAATGGATGGATAGCGCATAGACGAATAGAGAGAATAAGGAGAAGATAGAAGATTTCAAGGTCATCATCAAGCATTCAAGTATTTTTAATTCATCCATGGGAGCAACATTACAACATTCATTTGCAAGCATGTGTGTGTGTTAGGGTTTTTTCATGTTACATTCCATTTCATACAACAATTGTGATTACATTCAAGAAGCAAAGCAATCATCATCAACAACTTGCAGATCTACAAGGTATACATCTCCATTGTTTACATTCAAGCATTTCTAGTTACTTTCTTTCTAGGTTGATTCCTCAGCCGGAGTTTGATTAAGGCAAACCCCTATCAACAACCCCCCTTTTTTTCTGTTTTTTATGTGTAGGTTGCAGTTGCGTAGCTATAATTGCAGGTTCAGGCTTCATTTGTAGAGAGAGAAGAACCCTTTTCATTTTGTGGATTTTATGATGGACCATGTACATTCCCACCATTGTCTCAATGATTTTTCTCTAAATTTGTAGGGGAGATCCACGTTCGTTTAATTATCTCAGATCCAAAGTTACAACATGATCCCAAACTGGTAGCACCTGATTTCACTCATTTCCTCCCTCTTTTCCACATAGTCAATGAGTCAACTTTCTCATTTATAATAGAGGGTAAATCACACTTCAACCACTTTCAATCCACTTAGTATTTAGATCCTTGCCTCTCTTGGATTTGGATCTATTGGATTCAACCCCTCTTTTGAATGTAAAGTTCCTCCCAAGTGAAAATCATCCTAGTGGCTTCCTTTCTCTCTCCTAGGTGGGGAGTCACCAGGGTGCCCTAGGAACCCATAGGTGTCTGAAGGGTGGGCCCTAGCCTGAATTAGGTGATGACATCATCACTTCAAGAAACTAGGAAAACATGAAAAAGTCAAATGCAGTCAACGGGAATTCAACTCACCTGATCGAGCGGTCGGTCGACGAGTATGGAGTGGCACATGATCTCCATTCGTGTGGGTCACTCAGGTTGACATCGAGGCATGATGGCTTGTATGTGGGCTCCTCTATAGTGAATAGAGAAAAAAAGTTAGAAAGTGACAACTGAAGGTGTCATTTTCATATTTATGTGTTATGCACTTTTTTGACTTTATGTTTTTAAGTTAAAACCTTAATTTTTGTACTTTTTCTTCAATCTATCATATCTTGAGCTAGGAAGCTCTGATTCTTGCACCGTCGGTGGCATTGGAATCATGAGTTCACCCTCTTGCTCTGCGTTAGTTCCATAATTTTCTTGGATGAGTAATCAAGCCTTGTTATGAACTTGCATCATCATGATATTTATGACAATTTGCTATGGAAAACATGATACCCTGTTTCACCTCACTAATAAGCAAGTCGAAACAGGGGGGCATATATCTACCCATGAATTTCATCACCTTCCTTAGTAAGCATTAGGAGATTTTGTGATCTAACATGTGTCTTTTTATGGTGTGGTTCCTAATTGTGTACTGCAAATACCTCTGGGGGCTTCGTTTGACAACTTATGGATATATCATTTTTTAAATGATGTTTACTTTATGTACTTTAGCTTGCATATGCACATAGGGTCATATAACCACTAAAGTGGGGGATAAATTTAGTGTCATAAATTATACACCCTTACTGGGGTGGTACAATTTCACACTTAGGTTAGCACCCGCCTTAGTGTGTCTTGCATCTTGCATTTCTCATTCCCCTTTAATAATTTAATTAATTAATTTAATTAAATCTAAGGTCTTGTGTCATCACCTTACACATTAAAAAGTTGGGCCCTTTACTATAAGTGTGCCCCTTTTTATATTGTTTCTCCAATGAATCATTTAATCATAAACCCTAATTATGTCTTATTTTGACCATTTAGGCTTGATTTCACACATCAAAACATCTCGAAATCAGCTGTAACTTTGGGATGTGATCCAATATCATAATATCTAACGGCCTTGAAAATTTGGTGAAAAGTTGGTCGGACCGTGGCGGGAATGCACATGGTTCGTGACTTTTTTCCCGAAATTTCAGGAGCCCAATCTTATGATATGATAATGCTTAACCCCAAAATATCAACAGGAAATTCAAATTCTAGGTCAACCTAAACATGAAATTAAGATCTAGGTTTTCATACATAATAACTCTCTTTCTTCATTTGAAGGGATCTTCTTCTAAGAATCTAAGAGCAAGTTTTTGGAGTTTTAGAGGCTTCTTTGTAGTGAAAGAGTAGATCTTTGAAGTCTTCAACAACATTCATCATTATTCCATCAAACATTCATCAAGCATCATTTCATTAATTGGATTTTTTGAAGATGTAGAAGAACAATAGGAGATCACCGACTGACGATTAGAGTTACCTCCCTAGGCTCTTTCATATTCCATGAGTGTGTATGAGAGTGGGATTAGGGTTTCCATACTTAGTCTCACTTTTTCCCCTACACATCCCTTTATTTGTATTTTTATTTTTGTCTTATTTTGTGTGCCCTTGCATGTGTTTGAGTGAGTTAAGATCCTAAGATTGGGGCCTTTGTTCATTGAAATTAGTGATTTCTTATACTCCTTGTGATTGTGCTCCTTTCTTCCATCTCCTTCATCTCTATTTCATCTACTTTGCTGCAAGTATTTGCTTAGGCTTATACTCCTGTTAAAGTGGGGGCTAAATCTAGCATCACAAATTGTCACCGGGACAATTTGCACCTCATGTTTGTGACCCTAATTTGGTGCGTCTTCCTCTAATCTCCTATTTAGGTCCGTTTAGTGCCTTAAACCCAATTTTTATGTCATATAGACATGTAAATTTATCGTTTTGGGCTCTATCCTCCTCCTTGGGGCTAATTTGAGGTCCCTAATTGAGGACTAGGGTGCTAGCACCCTGGTCTCCATCAATGGGATCCAATTTTTAGGGGGACGATGTGACCTATCACCCCAAAAGGAAATAAAATTGGTGGGTCAATGTGACCATTGGAGGTTGACCTAATCGGTAAATTGACTTAGGATCTCATCTATAAAGACATTTGATTAACCTAATTTCATAACTTACAATTTCATTCAATAAATAAAGTATTCAAGCATTGAAGTGTTCATCATCAAGAATTTCTAGAGATGTTCAAAGTTGCACTTCCTTCATTCAACCATTGTAGATCAAATTACATCATTCATATGCAAGCATGTGTGTGTGATTTGGGTTTTGTCATGTCCATTCCATTTAATACAGCATATGTGATTACATTCAAGAAGCAAATAATCATTATTAGTCATTACAGATCTGAGGTATATCTTTCTATTGTTTATTTTAGTATTTGCAATATTTCATTCAAGGTTAATTCCTAAACTGGGGTTTGACCTAGGCAAACCCCTATTCCCAACCTATTTCCCTTCCCTAACGTGCATAGGAACAAGTATGAATCTGTGATCTTTAGAATTGGCTTTATTTATCGTGATGAATCAATCCCCCATTGGAGTGTGAAAAGTGTGGAGGACAAGAGCGACTATCACTACGGTCCTGACAAATCTGGAGCTTCTTCTAGGAATGAGTTTGAATACTCTTACAATCCTCATATGAAACTTCATGGCTCAATCCGATAACTGTAGCTCACTCTTCATGCATAATTACTTCAGTTCCAACATATTTACCTTAATTTCAACATCTTCAACAAATCAATTCAGCTCAAGGGAAAGAAGAGGCTCATCCAAGGTCCCTGAAATTTGATTAGCATTTAGACCTCTTAGGTTTAGATCTACCAAATTCCTATCTCTCCCTAATGTATTGGTCCCCAAGTAAAAATTAGCATTTTTCATACATCTAATCATGGAAACCCTAATATTTTCACTATTACAACTGGTAACATTTCTTAGTATCATGACCAGGTTGATCGTGATAGTGATAAAAATCCTTAAGATCATGGGAAGCTAGAAATGGTTTAGAATGGTCAAATGGTTTAATGGGAGGAAGCTGCAACAACTTACAATTCATCAACCTCAACATTATACTATGCAAATATGTAGAAACAAGAGTTAATTATTTTCTAAAGTAACTGGATAATGGAGCCACACTTGATGTCGTAGCTACCACTTGAGTGTTGATGTTGTCATTTATCTTGATGAAAACTTTATTTTGTTTGAACTTCATAAGCAATTTTTGAGAACCATCATTCTTATCAACAAGAGCTATTGAAGAAGATGATTCAAATTTCCTCACTTAAAGTTGATAATTATGAAGCACTACACACAATTGCGTATAAGATGTAAACTCAAAAAATAGAAGTTTATCCTAAATATCCTTTTGTGAATTAGAAATAAAAATTCTTTGAACATCATGATCAAGCACAAAATAAGTAATTTGTGAATGCAAATGTTTGTATCTACCAATAAAATTAGTCACTTTTTCTTTAACTCCTTGTTAGAAATGAATCAAATCAGTCAAGGTAATCTTAAGACCAATGTTATTTTGAAATTATTGAATGAAATCATTAGCAAATTGTTGAAAACAAAATATAATAAGGAGCCAAAGAACAATACCTTTGCAAGGCTTTATCTCTAAAGGTTCTAGTAAACTATTTGGCCATAAGTCTTTGATCATGAGAAAAATCACTACACAAAGTTTGAAATGTCTTTGCATTAGTCAAGGGGTCACCTTTTCCACTGTATAATTCCAACTGGGGAATTTTAATATGCTTAGGAGGAACCATATGAACAATATCATCAAATAGTGGGTTCGCTACATCAAATGTGGGAACATTGAACTTGGATTGAGTTATGGAAGCCAATTGGTGTTGTAAGCATGTAATAATTTGAGCTAGGTTATTGATAGTTTCTTCAATGGAAGGATTGAAATTGGACTTATTAGATTATGATGGAAGAGTAAAATTGTTGTAAATGTGTGGAGGTTGAGAATAAGGAGGGGGGACACTATGGTATACTGGTATAGGAAAAGGTTGTGAAACAAATGGAAGACTCACGAAAGGAGGTATGCAATAATATTGATTAATAGGGTTACCCCTATGACTAACATGTGTAGGATTAACATTTTGTGTGGAAGTAGTTATGATAGAAGATGTGAATGTAGAAACACTAGGCAAGTGTGTAGGCATAGGAATTAAATGATTAACTTGGCCAGGAGATTGAGAGTAATAAAGGACTTAGGCATAAACCTAATTTGTAAAATCAACAAGGTAAATCTCCGCCAAAGAAATTCCTCCATAAAATCCAAAGGGTGAAGTGTAGATCATGGGGAAAGGTTGGCCACATGCTAAGGAACATCAAAATCAATGCTCAAGGCTCCACAAGCTATGAAAGGGATCTGGTAGATCACCAATGCAAATAGGTCCAGACAACTGGTAACAAAAAACTGTCTCAAAAACCGTTAGCGATAACTTGCCGAAAAATGATCCAAATGCTCCACGTTTTGGGAATAAGGAAGATGATCAAGTATTCAAGAAAAATATAACTCCACAAGTTCTGGTGAGCCAAATCTAGGACACATAGAAAGAAATGTTGAAACTGCAAACAAAAGCCAAAACATAAAGGAAATATTTTTGGATGATGCAAGATTGATATGAACTGCAGATGCTCCTACATCAAGCATCTGGGGTTATTGAAAAAAGTGAGTCTCTCACTTTGCTGGGGTCAGAGGAAAACCAAGGCGGTCTACCTGTACCCGAGAAATCCAAGGTGAATCTTCAACTGGTTTGTCCCTCCACTTCACAAGATACTCCTTATACTAACTACTCCGGGTACTACACCCAATACTATGGTAAAAAATGTCTTCAATCTGATCTGATTCCTTCTGGGCCAACTGTTTCTCCAAGTCTGCAATACTATCCTCACTGAATTCAAGTTCATGATATTGATGAAGTTCTGCAATGTTAAACACAAGTGAAATACTCAGACTATCTGGTAACTCCACTTCATATGCATTCTCAGAATTGAATTTTCTCAAAATCCTACAAGGTCCAAACTTTCTCATATGCAACTTTTTATAAGTTCCAACCGGGAATCTTTATTTTCTTAGATACACCATCACTTCATCACCAACTTCAAATTCCTTATGTCTCCTCTTCTCATCTTCTTTCTCCTTATACTTGTTGTTCATGTCGTCCAGATGTTGCTTAACTTGAATATGTAAGTCCTTCATGTTATCTACAAATTCTTCTGCTTTTGAACTTCTCTGGTCTTCACTGCTAATATCTCTTAATTTTGATATACCTCTAGGGTGTGCTCTAGTAACTATCTCAAATGGTATTCTTTCGGTACTCTTGTTTACTAAATTATTGTAGGCAAACTCTACTTGTGCAAGAATCAAATCCCAACTTCCTGTTTTATCTCCAACTAAAAATCTCAACAAATTTCCCAAGCTCTGATTAACTACTTATGTATGTCCATCAGTCCGTGGATGAAAAGTAGAACTGGACTTGAAATATGTCTTCATCTTATTTCAAAGTGTTCTCCAAAAATAGCCAACAAACTTAGTGTCTTTGTCTAAAACTATGCTCTTAGGTAATCCATGCAATCTCACTACTTCCTTGAAAAATAGGTCTGCTACATATAATGCATCTGATGTCTTCTTACAAGATATTAAATGAGCCGTCTTCAAGAATCTATCCACTATCAAAAATATAGAATCATTCCCTCTTTTTGTTTTAGGCAATCCAAGTATGAAATCCATGCATATATCCTCCCAAGGTCTTACTGATACTATCAAAGGTTTATACAATTTCACATTCTGACTACTGCCCTTTGCAACTTGAAAAACCTACAACTTTGCACACATTTCCTAACATCCTTATGAATTTTGGGCCAAAAGTAATGCTCACTCACCAATGCTACTGTTTTGTCAATACCAAAATATCCGTCTAACCCTCCACTATGTTTCTCCTTTATCAGGTTTTCCCTCATAGAACTCTTAGGTATGCAGAATTTTATTCCTTTGAATAACATCCCATCCTGAATGAAGTAATCCAACCACTTGCTTCTATCTACCGTAACCGGTTCTCTACATGAACTCCAAGGTTTTGCAAAATCTGGGTCGTCATCATAAAATGTGTTCAGTTCCTCAAATACTAATACTGTCACTCCCATCTCTATTAGGAAATTCCTTCTCCCAACTAGTGCATCAACAACTTTGTTAGATTTCCCACTTCTATGCTTCAACACAAAGGCGTAACTCTGCAAATATTCTACCCATCTCATTTGTCTATAATTCAACTTACTCTGACTGTTCAAATACTGCAAAGCTCAATGATCCGTATACAATACAAACTCCTTAGGCAACAAGTGATGTCTCCACTTCTTCAAGGCTTGAACTATGGCATAAAATTCTTCATCATAGATTGAATATCTTCTCTGAGCATCATGCATTTTCTCACTGAAATAAGCTACTGCTCTCCCTTCCTGACTCAAGATTGCTCCTATTATTGTTCCACTTGCATCACGATCCACTTGAAATACTTTATTAAAATCTGCTAAAGCTAACATAGGCTACTGAGTCACTTTCTGTTTCAACAGTTCAAAACTTTTGTTTGCTCTGGTGGTCCACTTGAATTCATTCCGATCTCCCCCAATGGTCTTAGTGATAGGTTACAAACTAAATTGAAATTTTTGATGAACTTCCGGTAGAAATTATCCAATCCATGAAATGATCTTACCTCTCCAATGCTTTCTGGTGTAGGCCACTCAACAATTTCTTTTACTTTCTTAGGTTCCATCTTCAAACAATCCTCAAATATCACAAATCCCAAATAGACTAATTCTTCCTTCATGAAAGTACACTTGCTAAGATTTATCAACAACTTTTCTTCCCTCAACCTCAACAAAACTTGTCTCAAATGCAACAAATTCTTCTCTTTTGTCTTACTAAAATTCATAATGTCATCCAAATATACAATAACAAACTTACCCAATAATTTCTTCAATACCTCATTCATCAGCCTGATGAAGTACACAGTGCATTAGTTAACCCAAAAGGCATCACCATACATTCATACAGTCCTTCATTTGTCTTGAATGTTGTCTTCCACTCATCTCCTTCTCTGATCCTAATCTGATGATATCCACTCTTCAAGTATATATTTGTAAAGTATTTAGCTCCACTCTAACAATCCATTATGTCATCCATCCTAGGCAAAGGAAACTGATATTTCACTGTGATCTTGTTTATTGCTATGGAATCGGTGCACATCCTCCACTCTCCATCCTTCTTAGGTGCTAATACTGCTGGTACTACACAAGGGCTTAAACTTTCTTTGATCAAACCTTTCTTCAATAGCTCCTGCACTTGTATATTCAACACTTCATTCTCTACCTATGTCATCCAATGTGTAGCTTTGTTAGGCAAACTAGCTCCGGGAAGCAGGTCCATGCAATGACTAATACTTCTCACAAGTGGCAATCCATCAAGCACATTATTTTAAATGATGTCATCATATTTTGTCAGCAAATATTTTATCTCTTCCCGTTTTTCTTCTTCATTCTTTGGATTCTCAGTCTTCTTAGGGTCTAAGGCAAAACACACATTCTCAGGTCTCAATCCATCCAGGAATTTCCTTCCATCCACCCAACAGATTATAGCATTCGTACATACTTCACTCTTCAAAGGTTCCTCCAAGGGAAACAAGGTTTGCTTCATCCCATTGGCCACAATAGTGTATTTATTTTTCCTCCCATCATGTATTGCTTGTCTATCAAACTGCTAAGGTATACCCAACAAAAGATGACAAATATCCATAGGCATATTATCACACAAGACTTCATCATGATAATTCCCAATTTTCAATTTCACCAAACATTTCTCACTTACTAACAACTTATGTTCAGCCTGAATCCATGCTATCTGATAAGGCTTAGGGTATTTCAATCTGTCCAAATTCAACTTATTCACCATCTCTTTTGAAACAAGATTATATGAACTATCACTATCAATAACAAATTTATAGCACTTACTGGATACCTTACATCTTGTCTTGAACAAATTCATCCTCTGCAATGACTCTTTATCTCTCCCGATATGACACAAAGCTCTCCTCATCATCAGTAGTTCTCCATCTTCCGGTTTATTATTTGATCCGGTGAGGCTTCCTTCCACCACTATTGTTCTTCCGGTATTCTTTGTATTCTTAAACTTGAAAGTGTGATGTCCTTCTCCTCCACACTTATAGAAAGTTCCTCTAAACACTCTCTTGTCTTGTCTTCTATCATCTTTTCCAAAATTCTCATTTCGGTAGCCATCCTGTTCTCTCCTCTGGTAGAAGTTTCTATCATCTTTTTGGTATTAATTACCTTCTTTGATCACTTCCTTATCCTTATTCTGATCCATACAAGTTCCTCTACCCCCAGTATATCCTCTTCCTCATTGAAATCTTCCTCCAAAAAACCTTCCACCTCTACCTCTTTGCCTCCGCTCATGTCTTTTGTTTAGCTTCTCTTATGTCGTTAGGGCATACTAGTAAGCCTCTTCAACACTATGTAATTTGATCAAACTGAGGTCATCTTATATAGACACCTGAAATCCATTCAAATATCTTGCAACTTGTTGAACTTCATCATCAACATATCTGTATCTGATATTGAGCTTGTAAAATGCTTCGATGTATTCCTTCACACTAGATTCCTTATGTCTCAAATTCTGCAACTTTTGGAATAGATTCACTTGATAATCAACTAGCATTGATTTTGATTTCAACTTAGCAACCATCCAATCCCATGTCTTGATATTCTCTTTACCTCTTCTCTATCTATCAACCTACAAATGCTCCCGACAAAGAGATGCACAAGCTTTCAACTGGGTACATGCATATTTCACCAACCTTTCTTCTACAGTGTTTTCAAAATCAAAATATTTCTCCATCTCCAAGATCCAATTCATCAGTTTATCTGAATCCAACTTTCCGTCATATTCCAGTGGGGTAAAATAAGGTTTAGTATTTTCCCTACTCAAAACCATCAAATTTTTTTCCTCACCTAGATCAATCGCCTACAGGTTTACTTGTTCTATCGGGGCTTCTTCTCCTTCATCTTCACTTACATCTTCAATGTGTTGGGCTCTTCTTTGTGCTATCTCCATTGCTTCCAACTGAGATGCTATTCCTCACAACATTTCCATCACAATAGGGTCTACATTCCCATGTGCTCCACCATTCCTAGTTCCTCTTCACACCATCTTTATGCTAGTCCTCTCCAGCTATAGGTCAAATCCACAGTCTGCCACCCTACAACAAAATTCTCAGGACAACACAATCTCTGGAACGAAAGCTCACTTTGATACCACTTAAAGCAGTCACAGACTAGGACAGACCTAAAAGAGATCAATCCAGACCGATCAAGAAGAGTAAACACAACAGAAACATAGGAACATGATGGAGGCAATGCAAAACAGATTGAATTATATCATGAAAATTGATTACAACCAACCAATAACAACCAAGTTATAGAAATCGGTTCAATACCTGCTAAAACATGCTCAGAATACAAAATAGATCACAATCGGGACCTCAAATCTTAATATATATCTTCTATGCTTAGTTTAACTTCTTAATTACATTATAATGCTCTATTACAATGATTTATACAATCCAAGGGGATCCGATTAGACCAAAAAGGGATCAAAACCCGAAGAGCAAGACCTAACATATAAAACCAACAAGGTTGGCCTCCACCAAAGAAATTCCTTTGGAAAATCTAAAGGGTGAAGTATAGATCACGAGGAAAGGTCATCCACACACTAAGGAACATCAAAATCAATGCTCAAGGCTCCACAAGCTATGAAAGGGATCCGGTAAATCACCAATGCAAGTAGGTCTAGGCAACCAGTAACAAAAAACTGTCTCAGAAACTGGTAGCGATAACTTGCCGGAAAATGATCCAAATGCTCCACATTTTGGGAATAAGGAAGATGATCAAGTCTTCAAGAAAAATCAAACTCCACAGGTTCTGGTGAGCCAAATCCGGGACACATGGAAAGAAATGTTGAAACTGCAAATTAAAGGCAAAATAGAAAGGAAATATTTTTGGTTGATGCAAGATTGCTATGAACCGGGAATGCTCCTGCATCACTTTTCAATCCTTCAATCAAAGGGATTTCCTCATTATCTAGGTATTGTTGACCCATCCATTGTTGAATATTTTCAAACTCGTTATCAATCTTCTCCAATTGGTCTTTAGTAACCCTAGTTAGTGATTCATCCTCATCATGAGAAATATGAGGTGAATGGGGATATGTGATGTCATTTGTTGGTTTAGAGGAAACACCAACATTCACATGGAATAAGTTATCCGACAAAGGCTCCACAACCTTAATGTTTAAACCTTGGGAAGCCCTAAGTCTATAACTTCTTCACAATAAAATATTGTATGTAGGACTAAGGGTAACAAATCTCATGCACAAGGGAGGAAAATTGAAGAAAAATATTGAAAACTATGATTAAACAATTCAATTTCCTTGTAAAATGATTGATTAATTAATAAATTAAAAAATATGAATTATGATATTGAATATTAGATGCATCTAAATCTAAACATAACATGTCATGGAAATCAGTTATGAGAAATATAATTGAAAAATTATGCAACCCACAAGTCAATTTTAGAAGAACAAATTAGGGTTTTTATAAATTTAACCTCTAAATTTATGTAATCCAATTGTAAGTATGATCTATGAGTGAAAATAACAATCTTTAAGTGCATCCAGATCAGATATGAGATAATAAATCAGAAATAAGTATGAAGCAAGTGGGATTCACCAAAATGTAATGGTTGGTAACAGTTAGGGTTTCCCCAATTAAGATAATAAAACAACGAATCCTACCTAAGGAACATATACATTAAAAGAGGCGCGAATCCAATATATCTAACCACAATTCAATTAGGAAAAGGGCTGAAATTTTAATTTTGAATTGTAGGATTTAGGATGAAACAATGGATAATTGAGATGAAATAGTAATAACATACTGCTACAAAAATCAAACAAAGATGCAAATAGGGATCTAAGAAGAAGAAGAGAATTAGAACCTCTTCCTGAAAGTTCATGCTGATTTTTTGGGACTAGGAAGGTGGGTTGCCCTGGTATTTTAATTTTGAGGTAGGCAAGTATGATATGTTTTGAATCAAGGAGATGCCTTGGATTCACTATCAGAAGCTTGAGCATAATTTTTGAGACCGATTAGGTGTGTCACCTTGGTCCTCCACTTTTCGCTCCATCAAAATCTAAACCTGTTCGTCATCGTAAACTCTGTCAAAATCTCTGATTATAGCTCCCGAGTCAATTCCCTATACACAAAAAGAGAGGAAAAGGTTGGAAATAAGGGCCTTGGTTTAGGAAATAACCTTAAAATTGAAATGATAATTGTAATGGAAATTGCAATAAGATGCTTTTGTTTTGAGGGAAAGGCTAGATCTAAAATTGAATGTTTGTAATTAAGATGCATACCTTTATGAAGCTTGTTTGAATTCTTGCATGAAAAGGAAGGTATCATGATACTAAACCTACACTTTAATGCATATAATGTAGTAATGTAGTAATAATCAGTATGGATGGAAATGTTGTTAGATCTAGAGGTTGCCATGATAATAATGTTTCCACTAATATACTTAACTCATGAAGGTAGCATGGTTATATTTTATGGATTATGGATGGAAAGGGATGAAATAACATCATCTTAATAGATGAGAATGCATGTGATGTTATAATCCCCTTCTAGTGAATTTAATATTATGGTCATTTTCATGCATGTGGGTATGCCTAGCTATAGGGTGAAAATGTCCTAATTGTACTAATCAGGAGGTGGTTATTTAATGTTACTCTATTATTAATGAAATTTATTATTGACTATTATATCTTTCTAGCCATTTTTGTTGTATGATATCCTTTGGGAAATGAATTATGATCTAGGGTAATGACCTCTATGTCTATTTTCCTGATTATTTTCTTGTGTATTTATGTTGTCTTATGTGGCATGTTGCCTATTAGAGGTAGGCATAATCAGTTGATTTAATGAAGGTTACTTATGTTTAATGGATATATGTTCTAGGATATGTCTATGTGGTGATGATTTATGTTTTTAAGGATCTATTGGAAATATTAGGGTTTAATGCTTAGGATAACTTGATGTTCTTATGTTTATGATGTTACATGTTATGATGCTTTATGATGATATCAGGGTTTCATGGTTATAGTTCTTGATGACTATATGTTAGATTATGTATTGTGTTTATGTTATACTACCATATGTTCAAATAATTTTAGATAAGGAATGCTTATAGCTACTAATTCTATTTGCTAGATGTATATATGGGTGTATATATGGCGTAGGTGTTTTGGGCTTTATTTTGATGTAGGTACCAGGCATCGACTCCACCTGGCTTCACAAGTTTGAGTGTGCCTAACAATACTGAATTATGGTAATGGAGATATCATGTAGGCCCAAGTTGACTTAACTCTAACCATTGTCTCATACTAGGAAAATCATCCTTGGTCTTTGTATCATCATAAATTGTCATTGGGCTAATTTACATCTCATGTTTGTACCCCTACTTTAGCGTGTCCTATCCTCATCACCTGTCTAGGTCCATTTTGTGCTTATTCTCCAGTTCTAATGCCATGCACACCCACTGATGGATTCCCTAGTGGGGTACCCTTCTCCCTGGGGCTTCATGTTGGTCCCTTTTTGAGAAAGACCATGTTGCCTAGCACCATTGTCCCTCTTAGTGGGACCCAATTTTGAGTTAGGGCAAGGATCCAATCTCTTTGGTCGGAATTCATCTCAATGGCTCTGCATGACCATTAGAGGTTAGACTAATTGATAAATGACCTAGATGCCCCTATATAGGGACATTTGGTCTACCTAATTTCATCTATCAATTCTAAGACTTCAAGCAATCGATTCCTAGCATCCTTGCATCCATGAAGAATTCATCATCAAGCATTTTAAAACATCTTCAAGGCTACATATTCTTCATTCAACCATTATGGAGAAAAATTACATCATTAATACACAAGAATGTGTCTGTGATTAGGGTTTTGTCATGTTCATGCCATTTCATACAACATATGTGATTACATTCAATAAGAAAAGGATCATCATCAACAATTGCAGATGTGAGGTATATATTTCCAACATTTATTTTAGTATTTGCATTATTCCATTCAAGGTTAATTCCTAAACTAGGGTTTGAATTAGGCAAATCTTTATTCCCAACAATTTTCTCCTATTCATTGTGTGAAAGAATAGGTACAAAGCTATCTCTCAGAGGATTGACATAATTCACAAAGATGAATAGATTCACCTTTTGACAAGAACTTCAGAGGACCATGGCGACCACCACCACGGTCCCAAAAATTTAGGTTGAATTTCAAGGAGCATATCTGAATCACATTCCTTTGGCCAAATCCAACCTTGTGGCTCTGTATTTATCCTAATTTCAACAAACTCAAATCAATTCAATTCTAAGGAGGAAAGAGCCCCTTTCAAGAGGCCTAGAATTTGATTATAATCTTAATCCTAGAGAGGTTAGATCTGTTAAATTCCTCTCCTCCTTAATGTAATGGTTAACTAAGCCAAATTAGTAGTTTTACTACATTTAATGGTGAAACCCTAATTTTCACCATCACAGTTTTGCTATCACCTATTCAAATTGCCCTATAGGCCACGTTCATGTCCGTGTGTCAGTCACTTTGAGTATGTGGTGAATGTGTCTTGGTATTGTCTTTAGTTTCATGCATTATATTATGAGTTGATTATGGTTATTCTGAGTGTATTTATAAATATTAATTTAATTATTTATATTTTTGTTTGTTTAATAAAAGTGGCAAAGCTACTGAAAATTTAATTAATAATAAAATAAGAAATACAAAGTAAACTCAATCCTGCGAGTGCAGGAGAGACCAAAACCAGTCAAAGTACAATATCCATAACTGAACTAAAACTTAATCCCAAATTAGCAGGAGAGACCAAAAACCAAACTAAGTATAGAACTGCAAAATAAAAAGCCCATGAAGAGGCACAAAATTGGGGCATACAATGTACAAACTATAACTATAGAAAAAATGCCAATTACAAACCCATTCAGTTTACCCAATCACTGGTTCTGACTTCAAGTGGAGAAAAAGTATTAGCAATATCACCACCCTCCACCTCATCATGTTGACCATTGTCCAATGCCGAGGAACCGCTTGCAAGGGTTCCACAATACTAGGGCTACTCTTAACCACAACCATGATCTCCAAAAGGGAATGAATGCCAACGAAAATATCTAAAGAACTGACCAATATGTAGGGAAGAACATGATCAATCAAAGTTTCAAAATCCAATAGGGTAGCATCATATTTATCTCCAATAAGACCACCCTTGGCTATAGACAGTAATTGTCCAAACCAACCATTAGCAAGTAGCTTAGAAAGAGATAAGAAGCCACCATAAGGAAACATGTCATAATAAAAATAGTAAGAAGACAAAGCATAATCCACATCATCAGAAGAATAGAGGGAGGAAAGGAGAAATGTATCTGATAAAGCCCGCACCAAAGAAGAATCCAAAAGAAGATCCTTACACATAGTAAGAAAGCAAGAAGCAACTTCAGATAAAAATAAATTTGAATTTTCCACCAACCAAATCTTACCCACCACCTTTTGAATAACATAAGCAACATCCAAAGTAAGAAAATGAAATAACCTACCAAGCTTCTCATCATTGAAAGCATGAGAGTCCTGAAAATCCCATAATTTAGAAGGCAAAGAAACTCTATACCAGCCACAATCAACTTTCGTCGACATGAATACAACAAAGTTGTTTAATAAAGAATGTTTCTACCAATAGTCAATGCAAAAAAATGTCAATTGATCATAAGAAAATCATGCGCGGAAGAGAAAGGACTTCCACCCTCAACATTCGTTTAATCATTAATAAATAAGAACAATATCGAGATGAAAAAAAATCAAATGAAAACATTATTCAATAAATGCAAAAGGTACATTATCAAGTACATACATTTAAACTCAAGAGATATGCCAACCCAACTTATATCACAATGTGATCATTTAAGGATCATGGAAGCAAAAAAATAATTACCATAGATATATAATAATAATAATGTGAAACTACCAGGAAAAAAAGGCCATAACATAAAACTCAATATCAATCACAAACCAAAGTCCATGATTGACCTTAAGAGTGATGCTGCCAACTTTTCTTCAAGATCCAAAGATAAGTAATACTTAATTAGAAGTCATAGGTGGCAATGAAGAAGCAACCAACACTTGATATCCCAAATTATCATCAATCGCCTTACTGGCAAAATTATCTACAACAGAGTCAGATTCCCGATAACAATGAGTGGCATGAAACAATTGAAAATGATTAAGAAGTTGCAAGATGTTATCAAGAAGATATTGCAAATGCCAACAATGTGATTTCTTATTGAGTAAGGAATGATAAACTAGCATAGAGTCACCCTCGATCATAATGTTATCCAATTTCAAAGAGATGGCTAACTCAAGACCAAGACTTAAATCCTCCAACTCAACCTTGTTATTAGTCCTAGGTGAGACCATCTTACATGAGGCTAACATAATTTGAGCCAAAGAATTAGTCAAAACAACTCCAATACCAGGCACTCCAGGATTACCCCTAGATGCACTATCATAATTAAGCTTAAAATTTCTAATAGGAGGGGGAAACCACTTAGCTTGAGCCCTCAAAGACTTGCTTGACACAACATTAACTGACCTTAACTAAGGAAAATGATGGATCAAAGGCCATTTGGATATAATTTTATCATCCCAAAAAGACAAAGAATTTAGAGACACCGAGTTCTTAAACAAATGACTTCTAACCACTTCAGACATGGACCTTTCAATTTACCAATAAGCTCTTTGACAGAGGAGAATTTCTGTTGGAAGATTTGAGAGTTCCTTTCGAACCACAAATTCCAAATAAAAAAAGATAGGCTTACCTCCCAAAAACAATCCAACATGGAATCAAGAAATAACGAAGGCCAATTCAAAAAATGAGATTGCAAAGAAGTACAAATCAAAGACGACCTTTGTAACATTCCAAAATGCCAGTACCAACAATCCATAGCAAATAGATAGTGAAGGAAAAGATGATACAAAGATTCCATAAAGAAACCACAAAACACATAGGGGAAGGCAATTGTGATGCCCAATCTATCCAAATAGGAGCCAGTCAATACTCTATCTTGGTATTCCAACCAAGCAAAGGTCCTTGCCTTAGGAAGGCAAGCAACTCCCCAAAACAACTTAATAGGGATTTTAGACAGAGTAGAGGTTTTTAATAGAGAAGCATAGCCCTCCTTGACCGAATAACCACCATTTTTAGACCTAACCCAAATTAACTCATCATCTCTATTAGAAAGGACAACCACCCTCCTGTGAATCTCCAAATAATACACATCCTTAACATTTTGAGGAAAGGGGGGTGAGCCAATCGATTTCAATGATATATTAGAAACATGACTAGAGGTATCTATTGTAAAATAATCAACAACAAAATACCCCTCTTTCAAACTCTCCAACGAACCCTCCCAATTCCTAATCCACATCATTGGAGAACACCCATTCCAAGAATCATCCCAAAACTTTGCTTTATGCCCATTATGAATTATCCAAGAGAAGTGGGGTAGAACCACCTCTCAACAAGATGAGAAAAAATTCCATATCTTGGAACCCTGGGGAAGAGATGAAGTAGTGAATATCCTCTCTCTTGCCTCCCCATTCAAATACTTTTCCATCATTAGCTTTGCCCAACTAGAATTAGGGTTTTGATATAACTTCCAAAAAGGTTTTCTCCCAAATCCTTACTTAGAAAATCCAGATCTCTAATGCCCGCTCTTCCAAAAAGTTTTGGAAGACAAACCTTTTTCCAATCTTAGACTTCAAAAATTGAAGTATTTTAGCTAACTGATACATTCTAGAACCCAATACGGATGGAATAGACTCCCACCTTATTTTAAGCAAAGGAATGAAAGAAGCATCCTGAAACAACAAAGCCTCAAACCTGAAAGGAGTCTTCATAGGAGCTCTATCCTCTAAAATTGTAAGTTGAATAGGGAAGTGATATGACCCCCGATTAGGAAGAATAGAAGTGAAAATGTCTAAGTTCCTTGACAGTCGGCTATCCAAGAGTAGAAACCTATATAATCTCTCAACAATTTGATGAAATCATAACCTCTTATTAGTCCAAGTGAAGGACCCTCGCTTTTGAACATAGTTAATGAGACAATTATAGTGTACAAAATAACTAAAATCTTCAATCACCATTTTGGGATGAATTATGCCTCCCATTTTTTTAGATGCATTTAAAATTGCATTAAAATCACCCCCAAAAATTTTCCATTCATTTTGTAAAGGACAAGAAACCAGAGACAAATGGTCCCACAACCTTCTTTTATTAGAGGAACTAACAGGTCCATACACATTAAAAACCTAAAAAATTACAATTCGAGACCCTACTATTGGCAAGCACTAGCATCCAATTAGTAGAAAAAGAAATCAAACTAACATCAACACACCTATCAATGCAAATAATTTCCAAGCCCCTAGATGCACCTTCTGAGGGCAAGGAGAAAAACCTCCATATCCTCCAAGACCCAAACAACACATCAGAGGCTCCTCAAGACAACTTAGTTTACTGAATCAATGCAATATCGAAACCCATTACATCTAATTGATGCTTGATTAAACATCTTTTGTTAGGGGAATTTAAGCCCCTAACATTCCACGACATGACCTTCATTTCTCCTGAGGAGAGGTCTCACCTCCCCTCTCTACCAGATTTTTGTTTACGGATAAAGTACTCCCTGTAGTAAACTCAACCTACAAATTGTGCTTTGAAGAAATAGACCTAGTTATAGGAGGACTAAACTTAACCTTTTTCTTATTCTTTATTGAGCCCCTCAAAGAGAATAAAGTGGTTTAGGTACCGGCTGCAATTTCTTGTTGGGTGATAAACGGCTTAGGTTTTCTTCTTCTCTTTGAAGGAGAAAGAAAAGGAGAAGTTGGAGACAAAGGGGACTGCAAGATAGGACAAGCATTCCCAACATCAACAGAACCTGACACATTCTTCTTCAGAGATAGAACAACGAAAGGATATTTGGAGGGCTAAATGTCCATACCATAATTGACCCCTACATCAACCTGCTTGAAAGAGTGTATTACCTTCTTTGAGAAATCATCAACCCTATTCTCCTTAAAACCTCCTATGTAATTTGTTTAACCTAAGAGATCAACTAAAAATCCCCATTCTCCTCTGAACTACCCTTCTTGGGAGACATATAATGCACTACATCTAAAGCAGGATCATAACTCTTCTTAACATTAAGACATGCTTCCCAAGGTACATCATGCTTTGAAGAATGCAAAAAATGAGGAAACAAATGCATCTCTAATCGGAAGAAGCTCTTCAGTATTGAGAGTAGACACCACTAGGGGTGTCTATAAACAAATTGGAGGGGGCTCAACATTTGATTTAGATCTCGCTTCAAAGGGATTGCCTTCTGAATTAGAGAGGGAGGAATATCCTTGACAACAAAAGCATTTTGCTGTGAATGAAGAGGCATCTTTTGCATGCAAAGATCCTGATTTGATCGCGAAGAAAGGGAAACCTTATTTTTAAAATAATAAATCAAATCCGCATCAAGAGCAATTTCGGTTTTCTTGAAAGAAGCCAAATCCTTAACAAGAGATTGATGACAAGGCTCATTCTTAGAGCTAATATTAAAAGATTGCAACAAAACTTTCCCCAATTCAACTAAGATGCAAATCTTAACTAGAAAATCCCCATCCACAAAAAAACCATCTGACATTAAATAAGAGCTAAGAGAATTTCCTAAAACCTGAAGAATATCTAGATCCAAAAATTAAAAGGGTTGATTGGGAAGGGAGAACCACATTGGCATTTTTTTCCAGCAAATTATTAGAAGGGGAAAAAATGTACACCATGGAAAAACAAACACCACATCGCGTGTAAACTAATAAAAGGAATGCTTTAATACCCTAGATTTAGCCTCCTTAGAATCAAAGACAAGCACAAAAGTGTTGGAAGATAGCACCTAACAAAATGGAGCACCAATCTAGTTTGATCTAATCCGTAGGTGAAGTTGAGACAAGGAAATAGACTCTCCCCAAATTTGAAAAATGATCGCATATATTTGTAGATCTTGAGCCTTGCGGCCAAGCTCATCTCCCTCTACATTAATCAATGAAACCAAAATCCAAAGATGAGATGGGGCCCCTTTCTCAAATTCATTATGAGGCTGATTAGGGTTAGAGGAAATTTCCTCATCATCTTTGGGATTCTCCTTTTCAGAATGTGAATTAGGGTTAATAGGATTACCCTCTCTTCCATTGGAGTCTAGATTTTTCCCCAACCTCCCATTCCCAGTAAAATGGGATCTCTTAATCTTTGAAGTACGCCTCTACCACGCCTCTTATTTCTTTTAGGAAAAATTGAAGGCCCGTGAAAGCCTTGAAAAAAGTTGACTGAGGGCCATTAAAATCACGATCTTGTCGCCATGAAGAGACAACCTCTGGAGCTTGATCCACCCAACACCTATTAATTAAAACCCACTGAGGAATGTGATCAATACCAAATGGATTGACAAGTGGGGGAGGGTCTACCATAGTGATATCCCCGCACCTATCATTATTTCTGTGAAGACCACCAAAATTCTCCATCTGTAATTATTTATATTATTATTGATGTTATTTTTATTTAACTAATTAATATCTCACTTATATTAATATTAAATTATTATTTCCACTATGCCATTTAAGAGATATTTTATGTGTGTTCCATCTAGTGGGGAATATTAAATAATAATAAATATTATATTCTTATTTGCACATCTATGTTGTGTAGTGTCCCTCCTTGACACACTTTTATTTTATGCATTGGTAGACATTTATGGACTTGTTTAGATTCATTTATGATAATCTTAGTAGATGCTTATGGTTTTGTTTATGTTTTGATAATAGACATATCATGTTAATAGATGATACATTATATTTTATGTGGATGGTGATATATTCAGGACTATGTTAATAAAATTGGAGGGAGGTGTGGGTCTAAGAAAAATGGACTTGCACAATTTGGCTCTATGAGCTAAATTAGCATGGAAAATGTATACTCAACCTCACAAATCCTGGTGTAAGATAATGGCTGCTAAGTATTTGGATTCATATGAAGCAGAACGGATTATTACAGTGGCTAATTCGATTAAGGGATCTCCAATTTGGAAAGATATTTGGGAAAGCAAAAGTATAATAACAGAGCATCTGACATGGAAGATTGGTAATGGAGGAAAGGCTAAATTTTGGAGAGATTCATGGAATGGTGATATTTCTTTAGCTGAAGAAATAGACGAAACGGTATGGGTTAATGAAGTGAAAGCAGTGGTTGGTCTGTATGTGGCTGATTATATTATGGATGGGTAGATGGAGTCAAAGTGGATTGAATGGAAATCAGTTGGAGAATGGAAGATGGAGAGGAATTTGGAGCTAAAGGACATTCTAAACAGGAAAAAAAAAATCATCTATCAAAATGAAATGGACCAGTTATTATGGAGTGCTTCTAAGACTGGAAAATATAAGGTTAATTTGGGATACGAGATCCTTAGGTGCAGAAATCAGAATGTGGAGTGGCCCTTGGTGTTGTGTTGGCATAAATTGGTATTGCCCAAGGCAGGGGCATTCCTTTGGACAGCTTTGCACGGTCTCATCCTGATAGGGGATAGGTTGAAAATAATTGGAATTGCAGGTCCGAGTGTATGCATTCTATGTATGGAAAATGAAGAGACAATGGATCATCTCTTATATTGGTGCTCGTATTCTAAAAAAGTTTGGGATTGGCTATTGGGAAATTTGCAGCTTGGATCGGTGAGAAGTCAAACATTATAACATTTTTTATTAGTGTGGCCTTCCAATTTTAAAAAATCAAAATGGAGCATTCTGTGGGTGGTGAGTCCAGCTCTACTTGTTTGGCATATATGGAAGGAGAGAAATAGAAGAGTTTTTAATGAGGAATCTCTATCCATTGATACTCTAATTCCTAAAATTAAAGGAGCCATAGAAGAAGTCATCAATGTGAAAGTAGTGGGAAGAAAGTATTATTCTTATTCTTCATGGGACACAGAGATGGAAAGACATTGGAACTTAACAAAGATTAGTGGTTACAAGCTAATGGACAAGAAGCAGAATAGAGCTAGCGTAGTTTGGTCTTCTCCAAAAAGAGGAACCATAAAGGTTAACTTCGACGGAGCTAGCCGTGGTAATCCTGGAAAACCAGGTTATGGTGCCATTATGAGGGACGAATTTGGCAACTTTGTTGGGGAAAAGTACGGTCCTTTAGGAATCAATACAAACAACATGACATAAATGGCAGGGTTGTTAGCTGGGCTAGAATGGTGTGTGGCCCATGGCTTCCAGGACATAGAAATAGAGGGAGAATCAAAAATTATTTTGAATGGGATAGCCAAACAAAAATTTGAAAATTGGAAATTGGAGGCGGCTCGTCCCAACATCCAAAGAGTATGCGATAGCTTAAACAGTTTCACACTTAAACACATATACTGAGAGGGCAACATAGCGGTGGACTGGCTGGCAAACAGAGGAATCGACTGTGTTGGTCCACATCAGATGGCTAAAAAGGAGGAGCTTCTAGATGGATTGTCCTCGATCCTTGCTGTAGACAAAGATAGAATTCCAAAAACTGGAATCGGTTAACAAAGATAGTCTAAGATAAGCAGGGTGCATCGAGGATAAGTGTTATGGTTTCAATTATGCCACGATAGCACATAGTATTCGAAGCTTGTCTCTTTTGAGAACATCTCTCTATGAAAGTTGGTAGACAGTGACTAGATGCAGAGGGAAGTGAGGAAAGATTTTATTGAAGAGCTCGGGTACCGAAAATGGGCGAAACTCGAACATGAGGTTTCTAGGAAATAATTGATGGTTGGGTCACATGGATCCCGAGCAGTTCTACAAGTTTAGAAAAGAAACATTCCAATAAAGATATGGCTACAGAGAGAAAGATTATAGGAGGAACCGAACAAAGCTTTCGACTGTCAATTCAGTTTTCAACTTCTTAAGGCGAATGTGAAGGGCTTTGGTGTAGTAGTTATTTTAGGGAGTGTAGCAAGTTTATCGCTGGCCATGGCTTACTTTGGAAGGTTTAGCTGTGTAAACTACGAAAATTCATTGATCGCTCAGTTGAGAAATTTGTTCAGAACTGAAGAGTATGTATATGACTTAGCTAGGGGGTTAGTGGGCATTACATTAAGTACAGATAGACATTGGTGCGATGCTCTGGTGCTGGAAGCCGTTCTCCTCCCACTGGTGGATATCATTGAAATGAAGGAGCGTGTGGTCAAATTCCTAGCAGGCTTCATAAAACCCTTTATTGCAGACACGGTCGCTGAAGCCATTCTGGGTTTGGAGGAAGACGTTAGGGTGAGTATACTGAAGATCTATTTTCAATTCGAGAACTACCTTTGATTGGACTCAGAGGAAGATGAGGAGAGCGAAGGAGATGATAATGAGGAAGGAGAAGACATTGAGGGCAGTGAAGCTGGAGAGGAGGATTCGTTGAACAGTGAGGAGATTCAAGATATGGCCCATAGAGAAGTGTGGAGGGAAGAGAGGGAGAGACTAAAGACAATTGGGGAAGAGGCGTGGGAAATATATAGATGTGTAGTCTTCAATGGAAATTTGGAGCCATTTCGTAGGATAACTAAGTTAGTTGATTGGTGGCTTCCGGAGAATTCCACCCACAATGCAATTGCGATTGGTGAGTATGCTGTTGTAATATACCAAGCCATTGGGGGATAGGTGTAACCCAGGGGATCTGCAGGTCTATATGTGGGGTATTTTAGGATTAAGTAGGAGTAATTATTTTATGTTTCTATGATGCAAAATATAGCATATTTGTAGAAGGAAAGATGTATCTGGTCTAGTGGGTCCACTTCTATCTATTTCCTAAAATTTTCAAGCAATATAGGGAGCTATCCCCATAAATGATAGCACTTAATGATTAAAAAAAAAGATATATTCAGGACTACGTTAATGTTGGGATTTATGGTTGGACTTATATTTGCTTATGATGTTATCATGCTATATGCTAGATTTACTCTATGTTATGTTGGATATGATGATGTTATTTGTGATGTTGTGTGTTTATGATGTACTATTATAGTGAACATGGAAGAGATGATGTCATACCACTCATTGTGAGCAGGGTGTGACGTTACGATTCTCTTTCACCTATGTGTTTACTTCACGATTGTATATATATGGATATATGTTGTGCAGGATGCAAGTACTAGACATTGACTTCACTTGGTTTCATAGGTCTAAGCATGTTTCTAATCCCAATGTAAAGTTAGTCAAAAATGATATAATGTCTTATCACATTCTAGGCTTGGTTGATGTCTTGTCAGTTCTAGTAATTTGGTTAAGTTACCTTGTAGGTGTTAAGTGCTATTTTATTTTAATCATTTGCGTTGGATTGATTTTATGGTGTTGATTAATTAATAATATCATAAATTTTATCAAAATGTGTAATTAATAAATAATATTTATTGCAGGTTTATTAAATATATTGTTAATGATTATTTTATGAAGTTGCATTATTAGAGTATTTATACTTATTTGAAAATTTAATTATAATATTGAAGCTTTTATATTTAATCATCTATTCATTTATTTTATTGGTTTTATTGACTAATTGGGAGTTTTAATTTAGTAATTATTATTTTTTAATTATTTTTCTCTTTGTTTTTGAAGGTGGAAGTAGAGTGAACTTTATGTTTTGCATTGAAGTTGCTATTTGAAGTTTTATGCATGTAGAGATATTATTTTTTAGGATTTTTTCTTTGTGTTTTATTTAGGGATTTTAGAAGACTTTAAAGAGGAAATTGTTTTTATTATTTAGAGAGTTGATTTGGAGCTCTGCTAAAAATTGAGAGAGGTGTGATATTGTTTTCAAGAGAATTTTTGGTGATTTGGATTTTGAAGAAGAATTTTGCTTTCGGGTTGTTGAAGGAGTTTCTTGTGAATTGCATTTTGGGAATTTTCATTGTTGTTGTGATTTCCATTGGAGTTGATTGAGCAGATTGTCATTTCCCAGATTGTGATTGCACTTCTACTTTCTTTTAGATTTTGTCCATTCTTCTTAGTCCAGGTTGGATATTCTATTAACTTGAATTTTATTTTATTCATCTTTTATTTTCAAAAAGGAAAGATTGTCTACTTTGTGTTTGGAAATTGTTTTCTGAAACTTTGGAGAAATCTAGGTAATATTATTGTCATAAATTTAATTATTATGCATGGGGATTTTTTGGGTTTTTCCTTGTCAAGATTTGTCTTTGTGCATGTGATTTATGTGTGTTATCCTAATGTTCTATTAATTGTATGTCAAAGTTTTGTTTTGATTTTTCTGAGAAATTATTTGGTGAAAGTAAATTTTGTTTTGGGGATTTTGGTTCTTATTGAGAAATTATTTTCAAATATGAATTTTCTGTTTGGAGTTATTTATTTTGCTTCCGAGTCAAATATGCCTCTTCTTGGATTGTTTTTTGATTATGTCAAATCTTATTTAAGTTTTATGGAGTTTATTTATGTTTTGTTTTGTATTCTACTACTTTCATATGCACTAGAAGAATTAACATATGCGCTAAAATAATTAATATATGTGTTATTCTGAGTCACATATGCACTAATCTGGGTGGCAAATGTGCTACAAGAATTAATGAATGTGCTAAATTAATGTGTAAATGCATGACAAGAATGTGCAAATGCGCTAAAAGAGTTTTCAAATCTGCAATACTGGTTATTTTGTATTTTTTAAATTATTTTTTAGAATTTTACCAGTTTGATTCAAACTAGAGACTTGATCTCAAAACTATGATTTTCCATGATGATTTTCTAGAATTGTTTAATTGGATTTAGAAGGATTTTTGTTATATTCTTGGATTCATGATGAGAATCAGATTTATTGTGATGGTTTAGATTGTTTATGGGAACCATTTGATTATGCATTATTGGATGTTTATGAGATACCTTTATGATCTATATTTTATCCTTAAACTTTAGGAACATGTCAGAGGAAGTGGCTTTCAAGTAAGTGGCAGGGCCCATAAGTGGCTACTAGGATATCTCATTGAGAGTGTTGTTAAGAAAGTGGTAACCTCAATAAATTTGTTATAGGAATTGGGTAGTTTTGACATTAACAAGACCATTATTGGCATGATTTTACTCAGAATGGGATTGGGAGGGCCTTATTGGCATTATTTTACTCCCTTGTCTTCACGAGAGGTTGAGTTGGTTCCGCATGGGTGTTCACTTTGGCACTGAGGTCTAGAGAGACTGCCAAGATAAACTCTGTTGATGATATGTGATGCCACTTTCCCTATGTGTGTCCTAGGTCTCAGCCTATGTTTTACAGGTGTCTTTGGTTAGTCTTTATTTTATGGTTAAGCATATGTTTTATGTTATTGTATTATACTTTATGATTCTTTGGGAGTTAGGCGTTAGTCTAAGTTTAGAGTGTGTGGGGTCTTATATAATTCTTCAGAGCATGGGAGGTGGTTCCTCTTTGGTTCCACATGGTCACATGGTTTGATGCCTTCTTCCATTGGGATTCATCTTCATTGGATGTTCATGAGCATGATGGACACTTCTACTTTTCTTCAATACTTGTGCTATGGATTCTTGGAGCATATGTATATTATGATTTACTATTTGGAATATATATTGTATATTTGTATTGGTTACCAGTACATGATGAGATATGTAATATGTAATGTAATTATGATCTATGTAGTGTTGGACATGGAAGTGTTTCATGAATAAGTTTTTACTATTATTTTACTATGGTTGTATATTTCCTTGTTGTTGTTGTAGTTAAGTAGTGACATTATAATATCCTAGGGGAGGATGTTTATATGTTTTGAAATTATTTGCACTTGTGCACTTAAGTTTTATATGATCATGTATTTTTAATGTGTTGTGGTATCTTTTAAAGAAATAAATTTATCTCTATTTTTCTAGTTATGTGTTTAGTTGTCTAGGGTTTCATGGTGGGCATTACATGTTGAGTGGGATGATTATATCCTATGATTTTAATTATTGTCTTTTATGATTATTTAATTTGTGGGGAGTTGGTTTTGTATTTCACAAGTTAACTTTGGTTTATGAGTTTTGTTTTAATTTTAATTGTGGGAGTTGGTGGAATTTCCTTTACACATTTTTGTGAGGGAAATTATTGTTCTTGGAGAGGATAGGGTTGCTCATTAATGGCGATTTTTGGCTAGAGTTTGAGAGGCTTGGATTTTGGTGCGAAGAGAGATATTTCTTGGGCTTTTCTTTCTCATTTTTCTTATGTAAAAAGGTATTTTTTGGTGGGAGATTTCTTCAGATTGTTGAAGAAGGTTTTGTTGGTTCTTGGATGATTTGTTGTGGCTTGTTTCTAGTTGAATTGATATGATTGAACATGACTTTCATCTGGGCTTCATCTTTAATTGAATCTCCTTCAGTTTGTGTTATCTCCACAGGATCTGAGGTAGGGTTTGAGGCCCGTTGTAGGAGAATGAATATGTATTTGCTTTGGAAAGAAAAAGATATTGTTTTTAGTACTTTTTATGGTATTTATTTATTTATCTTGTTTGTTGGGAAAGCATGGGTGTAGAGGGTTTGGAATGCATTCCTATTTATTTTTCTTTTCTTGGAATTGTTTAGGGTTTATGTACAATTGGAATGAACCTTGTCTTGGGTTGTTTTTGAGAAATGAAATTATGTATTCAATTCTCTTGCTTTATGTTTGAAAGAGGTTTAAAATTCTGAACTTTCATTGTAAAATTTGGTTTGAAGAGTTCCTCCCATTTCTCTCTTAGTTTGTTGGAAAATGTAATAAGGTATTGTGGATCTCTTATAAGTTAAATTTGTTATTTGTTTTGGCACTATATATTATTATATTTGATGCCCTATTATGTTGTCTATAATGGATTTTGAGTTTTGAGTTAGTAGGTCCTCTCCAAATAGAGTTTTTAAGTAGTTGTTTTTAGGGTTTATCATCTTGTAATTTTTGTATGTGACTTGGAGTCATTTTGAAGGGATTTCTAGAAGAGAAACATGCACCCTCAAATGGGTCTTTACCTGATTTCACTTCCAAGTCCAAATTGATGCCCAATTTGGAGCTTGAAGACCCTTGTTTCTGTCTGCACAATTTTTGTTTCATAGCCACAGTTACAATGAATAAAATCACAACAATAATTAACATGTGTAAATAAATAAGTGACATACGCATAGAAATAAGTGTTAAATATGCATTTTATGGGTTTTGGTCTTGTTTGGCCTAGTTTTTGGCCCATGGGTTTCCTGATGGTTTCTAGAGGCTTGGGATGGATTGATTCTTTGTTGTTTCTATATTTTGGGATTTGTATGGCCTTAATTGGATTGAAACATGTATTAATATGCCATTTATACTTGGATGTAAATAAATCCAGTGGGTACTACATTTGGAAGTGGATTTATTGATGTATCTTAATAGATAAGGCCTAGAGAGGCCCTATGTATGATCTATGATTTTGATTCTTGATTATGGATTCATATATGATTTATTTGAGATATATATGCTATTGGTTTTTATCATATCTCTTGATGGATTCCTAGATTATAGGTGTCTAGGAGAAAATTAGGGAGAGTGGTTCACAATTGGGCAACGGGGCCCTTATGTATCTGCTAGGGAAACCCATTGTGAGTTTTGTACTAGAGTGATAACTTAATTAATGAATTAGGAGGGAAAAACACATTTATCAAGATAATTGTGATTTTACTACCCATGGGATTAGTTCTCATATAAACTAAGGATGGGAGTGGGAAGGCCTATCCATTTGGGGACCTTTGGAGCTAGCATGATCGAACCTACTTGTCTTCATGAAAGGATCATTTGGTTTTGCATGAGTTCTTGATGGGCATTGGGGTCTAGATTTTTGAGAGGGTTAGACTACTAGGGAAACCCATGTGAGGCTATGAAATGACACTCTTCCCTCTAGTTGTATCCTGGTACCCTATCCTATGTGGTGGTGCGAAGCCTTTGGTGATACCTTGTGATAAGTCATGTTTAATCATATGTATCCTTGTGTCTGTGTGTCTTCTCTGATATTGGGAGGGCCAGCTAGTTTTCTTGTGTTGTGTGGGGCCTCATGTTTCTCCTAAGAATAGTGGGGTGGACCTAACGGTTCCACATGGTTGGGAGGTTGTTTCCTACCACCATTAGGGACCAGTGGGCATGTTTGTGCATTGGATGGATCCTATGTCTTCTTTCTATATTTCTCTCTCTACTTGATGTGGATGATTCAATGTTGTATTAGAAGGTGCTATGTATTTTATCATTGTTATTGTATCAGTATAATTGTATTATATTCATAGTACTTGGACACTCCATTAGGTATATTGATGTATTTTATGATAATATAATGTAATAGGATGTAGTTTAACGAAATGTAATCATAGATTAGTGCTAAGTGGTTAGATGTTGGTATTAACCACTATATAGTGAATGGATTTAATATCAAATCATATGAAAAATGTTTATCATAGGAACTCTTAATTTGGTGATTAAAATAAATCTAATGTTAGATATGTTTACTCATGTAATTATAATATTGGAATGTGTAGACACCTAAAATTGTCATGTCTAATTAAATAAATATTTTATGTATTTAATTACTTTAGCCTAATTCTTCTATTAATTAAATAAATATTTATTTAATTAATTCATTCATTTATCCTCTTCTAGCCTCATTTCTCATTTAAATAAATACCTTTATTTATTTAAATTATCCTTTTTCCTAAATTAAATAAATACTTTTATTTATTTAATTGATCCCACTTCTTCTATTAATTAAATGAATCTTTATTTATTTAATTAATTCATTAGCCTTTTCTACCCATGACACATGCCATTCATCTCTTAATTCATACACTACCTACCCTCTTATTATTTTCTTATTTCCTCTACCTACCCTCTAATCATAGCTGACCTCTTTTACACCTCTAAATCTTATCCCTCCATTTCATATAGTGTCTTCTATATAAGGAGATGCTTCCTTCATTATCAAACCTTGACTCACTCACTATGCATTCAGCCCCGACTACGCTTTCGAACTTACATATGCAATCAAGCCTACTTGCAACCACATTTCTGTTCTTTGTTGAGCTCTTGTGCACATAAAATCTGAGAGCAAATATATCAAACAAGATCAACGGAGATAGGAAGAATGGAGATTCAAACTCTATTGGACATGTGATGGTATAATCTTTGTGATTTCATTTGATTTGCATTGTCTTAGGTAATCTTCATATGTTATGGTGGATCTTTGCTGTTGTTAGGCTAGGGTTTTGTGGTTGAATTCATTTAGTCTTTCAATATTATTGTTTTATCCATTTTCACCATAAACAGAATGATTATTATGGTTATTTATATTGTTTAGAGTGTTGCTTGAGGTAGTGATGTTAGGGATCCCGCGAGAGGACTTAGACTATGGGTTTAATTTCCTTTTGCATGTACATTTGTTATTATTAAATTGTATAATGATTTATTAATGTTATATAAATTGGTAAAAAAAAATTACTTGGTTTCATTGTTAGATAGTTGTTGTTGTCTGGGGTTCCTTAGTGGGGTGTTGCATGCCATCTTGAATGGTTGAACTTGACTTCACTTATTCTCCAATGCTTGATGAATGTTTGATTACTTTCTCACTTGAATTCAATTTGCTAGAGTGTAATTGAGATCATTAGATGGATTAGGTTTTAAATGAGAGGGGTAGACCTCCTTTTATACATAATTTTCTGAAAACTATTTGAATTTTCAGAGTAGGCTAACACAATATCTAATTTCCTGCTCACTTGATGTAATGAGGACCAAATTGGGGTCCTGATTGAGAGGACTAGGGTACTATAGCACCATGGTCTTGAGAATCATGACTTAGCCTTCGGGAAAAGACATAAGAGAAGGTGAAAATGCAGGTTTGTGGGGTGGTGTGAGCATAATCAAAATAGTCATTGAGCATCAAAAGATGAAGTACCAAGGTGGGGTCTAGCTCAGGACAAAATTGTACGTGGATACAATTTATGATGCTACACGTTAATATTACATAAGATGCATACATACTCTAAAATATAAGCAAGAAAATAAAGAGAGGGCTACTTAATTATTTAAGTTTCAGCATTGTTTAATAAAATTATGAATGCTTAAAAAAATGCATTCTTCCTTTCTTGATACACATTCTCTCAATGCACTTGAATATAATTAAAAGACTCAAATTCAATAAATTACTAAGATTTTGAGTTTTGTTTTTATTATATGCCATTATGGTATACAATCAAATGTTTATGCTTAGGATAAGTCTAGTTAAGAGCTCTTCTACTGTCAACTGCATTTTCTTTGAAAAAATTACAGTTGACATTCCAAGATTTTTTAGAGAAGAAAGTGTAGTTTTGATATTGAATTTGTTATGATAAAAAATGAATACCTAGTCAAGAATGACAATTTAATGAAAACCAAACTCGTAGAATTTATAAGTTAGACATATGTGTTTTTCAATAATGTTCTTTTTTAAACAAAAAATAAATTATCAAGTCTTTGGAATGTTCTTGTAAGAGAAAAAGTACTTTAATAGCCCACTTCTCATCTATAAAAATGAGTAGTGAATTTAATTATCTATGCTCGGTTTATGGACTTCTATGAGGACCTTAAAACATAATATGAAATGATATATTTATAAAACTTAAAATTAAGACCAAGAAGATAGCAAAAGAGTTGTACTTCATTTTTGTCCTTTACTAAATAAAGAACCTATTAATGAATGACGCAAGGGGTGTCTATTTGTTTATGGACTTGGTATGAGTCATGGCATTAAAAGGGAAATAATTTGTAGATGCAAAGTGACTAGTCAAGTAGCCAGAAGAAGATGTTTCATCAAACTTAATAACCTTAAAAGACTATTATAACCACCATGTCACAATTGAGTGAAGGGTGGCAATTTACACAATCCTTGAATTGAAATATTATCAAGTATTGGTGAAGAGATTGACTCACTCTTACTTATTTATCACTAGTTGTCATGAGAACTAGAGGCATATATCAGGGTTAGTAAATGTGAGTGTGCATGACCAAACATTCCATGATAACCCTATTGTTGATTCAAAGATTCTAAAACTATAGGATGTTTGAAGTACCCAAGTTGAGTAAGGGTGGGTCAACATTTGACTACACTTCATGATAAGTGTTATATTTTAAAAGCTTTGGCCAAAGTGATGCAAATGTATGATTTCTTTCAGCCAGTTCATTTTGTCAAGACCATTAAATTGGTCATGTATAGTTAGCAAGTGTCTATAGTTGTATTGTCAAATGGAACTATGTATATTACAACACTATACTTATATGACAACCTTGATGAATTATCTTGTTTGTACCCTCATGAGAGGTAGGGTCACTTCTATTAGGAAGGTGTGGAGGGGACAACCGGGTCTATGGTTGGGGGAAAAGTGCTCAAGTGATTCTTTCCTTCATGTAGATTCATGCGAAGACTTGTGATACAACTCAGTTGGTCCAAATTATATTAGAATCTAAATTCTCTCTATATGTTATGTTTTTTCATTGCTTAATTTAAATGAGTGATGTTATTTAGGGAAATGAACATGTTAGAATATTATTAAAATTTATCAAGGCATTTTAGAGTTATTCTTTAGTGTTACACTATACAATGTCATTACATGTTGAAAGGTTAGTTCAAATGCAGAAATTTTTCATTTGTGAATTTTTACTTGCATCTTTTACTTTATCTTGTAGATAAATCTAGTTACTTTTCATGTTAGTTGAAAAGAGCATGTTATAACCTAGATACCTATTAGGACTATGTTTCCTATCACCATAGTCTAATATTTTTGAGCTTAGATTTTTGTTTCAGGTTCCTCTTTGCATCCCCTTTCCAGATTTGGGTTTGTTATCTAATTATTAGTTCTGCATTTGTCTGTTTATGCTTTTTATTGTCAATTTTGCTCCTTTTAGCCTAGTTCTTGCTTTCAACTTATCTAATAAATTCAAACCACTCAATAAGAGAACAATAAAAATCATCATAGTGCCCATCTCTGCTAAGGGTTTATAGTTGGGCCTATTGGTTGTTTTCCAATGTAATTGATGGGATTGGGTTTGATTCATAGTTTTCATGTTAGACTGTTAGACAAATCTGATACCAGGAGTAAATTGAGAGGGGGGGGGTGTGAATCAGTTTACCATCATAAATTAGAACTAATGCATATCAAAACCATTCAACCGGAGCACAAATAAACCAACACAATGAAGAATAGAACATGAAAGCACAATACACACAACACCAATATTTTGGCATGGAAAACCCGTTAAAGGGAAAAACCATAGTGGGAAATCCTACCCACAATTAGATAATACTTCTGCAACAGTATGTGAAATTACAATGGGGATTTCACTTGCAATCATACCAACCACCTACACCTCACTGCTCATCACAAAAAGAAGTCTCACTAACTTACAAAAACATTGGACTACAATTCAAAAAGAATGAACTGTGAAAGTAGCATCTCCTAATGCTTGATACAGTTCTGGTTAAGCACATATGTCTACCCTACAATATAAAAACCTTCACTGAATGATATATCACTTGTTCACACATAAAAATTCCTTCGATAATGTAGACATAACCATTGACCCCATCTGTGTATCGATATGGAAATTACATGAACAAGTCACCTATAAATATAGATCATCAACCTTATCGACAAGGTCGGCTAAACCTTAAACCGATAAACTCATAATAACAAATATTATATTAAACGGTATCACCGGACCAATATTATAATTTTCACTACATAGCATGGACCTAAATCAAGTAACCAATCAATTACATTCGCTGGAAATTCCACTAAGACCAAAATCCAACACGCTTCACCAACCGATAAAACCCTTAGTGAAGTAACACAAAAAGTCTAACTAGATCCAAATAGGACCACCATAATAGAACATCGGCCAATGCAAAGTCACAAAACACTTAAAATATGATCAAGAAGCACCTTCAACATGATAAAAACCAATTCCATTAGCCAAACCAAAATCTTCTGACCAAAACACCAAATATCACTTATCGGTAAAGCTAACCGGTACCGAGAAATACCAACTGGGAACATAAAAGATAGTTACTGGAGAACCAAAAAATGAACCAACAGAATATGGAAAACAAATAAACATCCAGAGTAAGCATCCAAAACCGATTCCAAAGATATGATCATACCAAATCAGAATCATAGCCAAAACCAAGATGATCACCAAGACTAACAGGGATAGGTCCAACTAGAATAGTCTCCAACCAGGATACAATGTTGACATCAGTGACAATAATTAACCAAATCCAACATATTGCCAACAATCTCCCCCTTTGGCATTGATGGCAACATTGCATTTGAAAAACATCCAATTGCCAAGGAATGCCAACATTCTCCCTCAAAGATATGACTGATTTTCACATGAATGCCACCTCTCCCCCTTTGACATCAATGACAAAGGATGGATACCAAATCAAAAATACCGAACCAAACAACTGACTGCTCTCCCTGAGTAGTAGAATCAACTCATCAACCCGGATCAAAGAAAATATCTGATAAGTTTACTGGATTGATGCATTCCTGCATCTCTAAGTCTCTTCCGGAGGGTTGATAACCCCCAACTGATCTTTGAGATATTAAAAAGTATATTTAGGCAATGGTTTAGTTAGAATATTTGCAATCTGCTCCTTAGTAGGCACATAAACCAATTTGACTTCCTTTGCTTCGACCTTTTCCTTCAAGATATTATACCTTATAGAAATGTGTTTTGATTTGGAATGAAATATTGGATTCTTTGACATATCAATAGGAACAATATTATCATAGTGAATAACAATAGGCTCATTATAAATTACCCTTATATCTTTTAGCAGTTGTTTCATTCATAAAATCTGAGTACAGTTGGCAGTAGCATCTACATATTCCGCTTCAGCAGGAGATAATGAAGTACATGATTGTTTCTTGCTAAGCCATGAAATTAACTTCTTCACAAGAAAGAATGCACCACCAGTAGTGCTCTTCCTCTCATACACATCTCCTGCCCAATCAGATTTTGTATATGCACATAATCTGAAGTCATCACTCTTTGGATACCCCAAGGTCTGTTGTGCTTGCCAAATACTTGAATATCCTCTTAACAACGATATCATGAGTTTATCTAGGATTTGATTGAAATCTAGAGGCAATACAAACACCATTCATAATATCAGGTCTAGTCTGAGTTAAGTACAACAATTCAGCAATCATTGATTTGTATCTACTTCGATTCACTTTAGGGGATTCATCATCCTTTGACAATTTCCAACCGGTTATCATAGGAGTACCGACATGTTTGAAATTCTCGTCCAAACTTCTTAAGTAACTCCTTCACATACTTAGTTTGACAAATGAAAATACCTTTATCAATCTGAGTAATCTACAAACCTAAGAAAAATTTCATCTCACCAATCATAGACATTTCAAATTCATTCTTCATATCATCAACAAATTTCATGCATACACTATCTTCTCATCCAAAAATGATATCATCCACAAAGACTTCAAAGATCAGTATGTCATCATTCTCATTTTTTTAATATAGGTTACTATCAGCATTACCTTTGCTAAAACCAAGCTTAGAAAAATATTTGTCCAATCTAGCATACCATGCCCTAGGGGCTTGATTTAGTCCATATAAAGATTTCTTCAATTTGCAAACCATGTCCTTGTATTCTGATAAAGAAAATCTACCAGGTTGCTCAATGCAGTCTTCCTCTTCAAGATATTCATTTAAAAATGTGCATTTGATATCCATTTGATATACTTTGTAGTTACTGTGTGCAACATAAGCAAGAAAAAGTCTTATCGCTTCAATTCTTGCAACCGGGGCATAAGTCTCACCATAATGAACCCCTTCCCATGAATAACCTTTGCAAGCCAATCTAACCTTGTTCCTCACAATTTGACCTTCCTCATTCAATGTATTCATGTAAACCCATTTAGTTCCAATAATGTTCTTGTCTTTAGGTCTAGGAACTAGTTCCCATAACTTATTCTTTTCAATATGATCTAATTCTTCTTCCGTTGCTTTAATCCAATTTTCATATTTACTTTCTTCAATAAATGATTCCAGTTTAATTTGAGAAATCAAACATACCTCTTCAGTAGCTAGTTTTCTCCTAGTCATCACACCTTTTCTTTTATCTCCAATGATTTGATCTTCAGAATGATTTGGTTTCACATACCTGGGAGTCTTTGAATTTTATTAATTTACTAACTCTTTCTACTATTCCTCCATCATAGTTGAGTTTTTTGATGTTACCGAAGTGACAGGTTCACTGTTCTGAGCAACTTCATGCATTACCGGTTCAGGTATGATAAATTCATCTTCTGGTCCACAGTCATATGATCTGATCTAATTACTGACATGTTCATCCACCTTGACATTTATGCTGTCCGTAATCCTATTCAATCTTTTGTTATAACATATATATGCTTTTCTCTGAGTAGAATAACCCAAAAATATTCCTTCATAATTTCTAGGATCAAATTTTCCCAATGCATCATCTCTTCTAATGTAACATTTACTTCCAAAAATTATGAAATATCTAACAGTAGGAGTATGACCAAACCATAATTCATAAAGAGTCTTACCAATATCACCTTTTATGTGTACTCTGTTGAAAGTGTATACAACTGTATTGACAACTTCCCTCCAATAAATATCAGACAATTTAGCTTATGTCATCATAGTCCTTGCCACATCCAATATGGTTGTGTTCTTCCTTTCCACCATTCCATTCTTCTATGGAGTCCTAGGTGCAGAAAGTTGTCTTTTGATTCCATTCTTCTCACAAAAGTTTTTGAATTCACCGGATGCAAAATCACCACCTTGATCTAATCTCAAACACTTTGTCTTCAATCATGTCTCAGTCTCAACCATAGCTTTAAAGATTTTGAATTTCTCAAAAGCTTCATATTTTTCTTTCAAAAATGCTACCCACATCATTCTAGAATAATCATCAATAAGTAACATAAACTATCTATCTCCTTTAAAAAATTTCATCCTTTCCAGACCACACAAATCAATATGAATAAGATCAAGAATTTCATTAGATTTATCATGTATGCTTCTAAAATAAGTTCTGACTTGCTTACCCATTTGACATTCTCTACATACCAGATTATGAGGTTTGACAACTTTGGGTAAATCTCTGACAGCCTGTGTTGAATTGATCTTCACTATGCAATCAAAATTTACATGACACATCCTCTTATGCCATAACTAGCTTTCATCAATCTAAGCAATCAAGAAAGATTTCTCACCAGAGTTCAATTGAGAGATTTTTCCATTGGTTTGAGTTCTGAAAGAAATTTCCAATCCAGATCTATTGATGATTTTACATTTCCCATCCTTGAATTGTAAATGAAATACTCTATCCACTATCTAACCTACACTTAAAATATTATGTTGTAAGCCTTCAACATAATAAACATTATCAGTGTTAGTCTTACCATCCAATGATATTGTTCCCTTGCCTTTGATCCTACATGCCTTGTTGTCTCCAAATCTGACTATTTCGCCATCAAATTTTTGTAGTGATGGAAATTTTCTCTTGTTACCAGTCATGTGATGTGCGCATCCACTATCTATAACCCATTCATCCCTTTCTTCAACTTTAGTAGCTAAAGCCTTTTCCTCAGTATGAGTTGTTTCAATGTCAGGATCTAGAGAATCATCCTTGATAGCAATAAAAACCTAGTCCTTACTGGAGGAAGCTCCATTACCAGCTCCACTCATAGGTTTATCATCATCATCATCAGTAATACCAAAATCATCATCTCCAACATAATATCATGATTTATCCTTATTCCTTCTAAATCTATGTTTGTTTTGATATTCCAGATTAGGCTTATAACTCTTCATAAATCTTTCATGCTTCCTAGCAGCTCTTTTAGGGCATCTAGAAGAAAAATGACCAATCTTATTGAATGAAAAAAATTTAAATGGGACTTTTCCTTCATACTTACTTCCAGCTGGTCCTTTAGGAGTTCTTCTAGCAATCAAGGCTTATAGATCTTCAAGATCTCTTTCTTCTCTTTCAATGTCCTCCATATCTTTAGCATACATCTCCTTCCAATCTATCTTCTACTTACTAGAGGCAGATGCTTTAAATATAGTCTCAGTTTTAGTAGCACTCTGATCTCCAAGTTCCTAAAGCTCAAAAGCAGTCATTTTCCCAAGTAGTGTATCTCTAGTAACATGGGTACTTGACATTGTTCGGAGCTCATTGATTGCAGTAGCCTTCATCTTATAAGTCAGAGGTAGGACTCTTAGAACCTTTAACACTATCTCATCCTCACTAACTGATCCGTCGTAGTATTTGATTCCCATAATAGTCTCATTTACTTTATCCATGAAATAAATTATCTTCTCATCTTCTTCCATCTTCAAAGTTTCATACCTTACCCGGAAACCTTCAAGTTTTGCAATTTTCACAGCCTGGTCGCCTTCATAAAGAGTTTCAAGCTTTGTCCAAATTAGCTTTGCATTCTCCAACTCTATGACATTCAATATTTTTTCATTAGATAGGGTGCTTAACAATGCTTCTTTTTCTCTGACATCATTTTCAGCCTTCTTTTGTTCATCAGTAGGTGTCGGTGTTCCAGAATTAGGATCATGAGGTACATACCCTTTCTCCACTATCTCCCAAACTTCAGCTCCAAGAAATCTGAGATGAATCTTCATTCGCTCCTTCCATATTTTGTAATTTGTACCATCAAATCTAAGACTCTCCTTCCGATAGGGATTGAATGTAGAACTAGATGCAGTTGCCATCGGATCTCCTCAAGCGGTTAAGCTTTTGCAGAGACAACCTTGCTCTGATACCAATTGTTAGACATGTCTGGTACCAGGAGTAAACTGAGAGGGGGGGTGAATCAGTTTACCATAAAAAATCAGAACTAATGCATATCAAAACTAATAAACTAGAGCACAAAGAAACCAACACAATGAAGAATAGAACATGAAAGCACAATACACACAACATCAATACTTTGACGTGGAAAACCTGGTAAAGAGAAAAACCATGGTGAGAAACCCTACCCACAATCAGATAATACTTTTGCAACAATATGTGAAATTACAATGGGGATTGCACTTGTAATTAGGCCAACCGCCTAGAGCTCACTGCAACAGTATGTGAAATTACAATGGGGAATATGTTCATGTCCTCAAGCAAAATCCAACTCCACAAGATCTGGTGAGCCAATGGAAGAAAATGCAGAATGAAATGCCGAAATTGCCAAAACAAAAAACAAACAAAAAAGAAATATTTTTGGTTGATGCAAGATTGTCAAGAACCGGGGATGCGCCTGCATCAATAATCTACCATGCCAAATAATTTTTGAGATTACTTAGGTCAAAGTTACCTCCATTGAATTTATGCAATTTTATTCTAGATGCATTTTCCATGATTGTAACCTAGAAATGAAATCATTGCAACAAAATTCCCAATCAAACAAGAATTAATAGAAATAGAATTCATTCCAATTCACATGCATATAACAAGCTAGCTAAGTTATTATACCAATTGAAATAAAATAATGTAAAGATTTACAAGGAATTTCCAAAATTAACCCTATAATAAGATTGTCACAAGCTATCTAATCTAGTCAATTTTTAGTAGCATTCCAAAATAGCAACATAAATAGATAGTAAGATAAAAAGACTATAATAAAGCGCACACACAAGACATCAATATCCTTGAGAAAATCCTTCCAAGAAAAACCTAGTCTCCAAAGTTTTAATGTCCCATTCTATATAAAATTCAATTTGATAGACTTTTGCTCATTTCCAAAAAAAAATTGGTGAGCTAAGGTAAGCAATTAGTAAAAATATTATTTAATGTTTATTTTGGTTTCATTATAAGTCAAGTTTTGAGACTTTGAGCCATAAACTATTAATATTTCAATGTTGTCCCAAAAGGGGGGAATTGGCATTCTCAAGAGGTCATTTATGACTCCTCACAACTAATTTAATTTGATTCGAGTCACAACTAATTTAATTTGATTCTTGGTCATGGGAGAAGTGCTACTATGGTCAATTTTAGAATGGGGAGTTATAGACTAATTTTAGCTAATATTTCCACAAGAATATGATTTTGAATCATTTGTATTTTTCTAGATTTTGCATTGTGCATCATCTCATATTTTCATAGATAACTTTTGTCGAAATGTCTGAACTGCTTATGTTCATACAATTTCTTCTATATATGAAAAGGCCACAGGAGATCATGATAAGTGGAATAAAAATATTGGTTTCTTGAATTATAGGATGAAACCCTTTGGTTCAAGAGTGTAATATCATTCATACATTTTAATGGATCTAAAATGGAATGGTTTATGTAGATTTTGGTGAGTTTGTTCACAAGTTTTTGGGTGTTTTCGTGTGGTTTGATTTACATATTTTTTCTATTGTTTTACTTTCTTTTATAATTTTTGTAGGTAAATAATTTCCTAATATGAAGAGTTCAAATATTCTATTTTTCATTTTTTTGGAATTTATATACAATTTAGTATCAAAATTGTCAAATTTGAGGCCTTAAAAGCATCTTGTTTGTTGCGATTGTGTGGAGTTTTTGGTTTAATATTTTTGAAGTGTTATTTTTTATTGAAATTGTAGTATAACATAATTTTTATTTTTCTTAGTATAGTCTAGAAACCTCTCTTATATTTGAGGAGATTTCAATATAATTTGGTGTCAAAATTGTTAGATTTGGGTGTTCTAGAGGAATATTGTTTCCAATATTTTGTTGTGGGTTTAGTTGAGATCATTTAATGTTATTGTTGTTTTTAATGTTGTGTATGTTATTATTACATTTGTTAATTAATTTTTATACCTCCAAAAATAAGAAATCGAAATGGAGTTATTTCCATCATTCTATGGTTGACATTATTGAAATAAGTTATTAGTGGATGTGTGATTTGATGGTATCTTGAAATAATTTAATTTTTTTTTATAGAAGTAAAAATAATACATGTTTTATATGGTTTAAATAAAAAAATAGATTTCAATTAATGAAGGAGATTAAATTATATTGGAATCTTGTAAAAAATTATTTAGTATTTTCCAAATATTAAGTTTATTAGAAAAATATCTTTGGGAATGTTACAAAAGGTTGAAGCTAGAAGATTATGCAACACCTAAAAATATTACAATACATTTCCAAGTTCCAACTTCTTCTAGAAGATCTAATGCTTACAATCAAAGAAGAATTAAGGACAAGATGATGTTGATAACCTTCCATTCAAGCCCATTATTTATAAAAAAGGAAACAAAAATTAAAAATATGTTTAATAGAAGCTTTACAATCACTTTACCACCAATATTTAATTTCTTAAATAAATATATTGAATGCATCATGTGAGACCAAGTATTTAATATTTTTTATAATATTGAATGTATTGTATAAGATTTAAAAAATATTAAATACATCCATCCAATGAATCTAATTGATGACATGACAACTAAATTATAACCTCTCCTAGTACACTAATTAATACTTTTAAAATTACATATATAACTCCCTTATTGAAAATAATCTGTAATTATAAAATATTTACATAACATGCAAAACACCTTCCCAACTTCTCTTGATTGTTATATATATTGCATAGGGGACCAAAGCTAGTCAATGGTTAGTTGCTTGATAATACTTTTGCACTATCTAAAATTCTCCACACTCACAAGATTCATCAAGGCATAAAAACATCTATAACACATCTATCTTATTTATCATGACCCTCTTAAATCCTCTACAAAGTCACGAATATTAGTGATACCACACATAAATGTGTTTTTTCATCACATGAAATGTAGATTTCTTCACTAAATAAATGACTCTAACTATGACATAAAAACATCTCTAACACATCTATCTTATTTATCATGACCCTCTTAAATCCTCCACAAAGTCATGAATGTTAGTGATACCACACATAAATGTGTTTTGTCATCACATGAAGTGTAGATTTCTTCACTAAATAAATGACTCTAACTATGACACTTGATCACCACTGTTACATCTTTCTCAATATAATGTCTAAACATGATTTACAAAGATAATTTTTCCTCTTATAAAAATGAGTAGCTCCCACATAATCTATTTATTATTGAGAGATAAACTAGAAGCTATCATTTATTCATCTAAATAATTGAATAGTTAAACAAGGTAAGCACATACGCACTAGTAGATCTCTTTTTAATCATAATAAATTGAATTGTTAAATATTTAAATTCATATCTGAGACTTTTTCTCCCTTTTAATAAATTTAAAACTTTGACGTGTCTTTAAGATAATTGACTATTTTCTTAACCACAATCAATGTTCCTTCCTTAGAGATAATCTAACTCATCTTCGATTATTTGAGCAATACATGGGATAATGAAAAATATAACCTACATAAGATTTCTGACATCACTATCTTAGGGGATGTGGTTTATGTCCTTTATCTCATATAGTATTGAAGGGAATTAATTGTTAGAGATCTATGTTCATGTAGGAATGGGAGCACTAACTAGTTTGTATTCTTACATTTAAAACAACTACAATAAATAGAGTTATTATATTTCCTCTTCTTGGCCCAGTTTTTTCTACTTTTTATACTTCACATGATCTCCACCCCTATTGTAAACTTATTTACTCTGAGTTCTTTATATCAAAATAATTGAAAGATAATATTTAAAGTTGTCTTCATATACTTAACATTACTAGAGAGCGTGTCATCAATATATAAATGAATACCAATGAAATGATAACAATCTTATTTGAAGTAAACATTAGTAATGATTTAATTTGGTTCTAACATACATTAACTACATGACATTGTAATTTTTTTTATACATTCTAGGGTACTATTTAAACCATAATATTCTAAAACTTGTAAACTAATTGTTTGTTACCACACACCACATAGTTCTCTAACCATGTCATGAAGATATCCTCCTCCAAAAACCTTTGTATAAAATTAATTCCCTTTACTTGGGAACAAGCCTTTTCCATAACATCACTTTGAACTTCTCAATAAGTTTCCCTTTAATTAAAATTCTTGAAAACCCATTTGTAGCCAACAAATCCTCCTGAAGCTCAACTAAGTCCCACTTAATTTTCTTCTTAAGCATTTCAATCTCATCACCATAGCTACTTTCAAAGACTTATTGTCTATAGACTCCAATGAATTATTTACTATTATAGGCTTATTATCATAAGTATTTAAATAAAAACCGTATTAAAAAATAATGGGTTATGGTTATAACTTTAAGGTAATTTCCTTTACCAAGTGCAACTCATCCTAGAGTGAGTTTTGAGGTATCTTTTTCTCCTTCTTTGAACATTTAAAATTACCCTCATCAATAGGTCCATGTTGAATCTCTACTTTAGTCACATTTATAGATTCCTTGGTCTTTGACTCTTTGGTTAAACCACTATTTTACCAACTTCTAAATGTGAAGGCATAGAAGAAGAAGATTTAACCTCCTTAAAGTTCACACCCTAATTGTAAAATATCATTTTAGTTTTTAGATTCCAAAGTTTGTACCTTTTCAAATCATCATTATGGTGAATGAAGATATAGTTTTATGATTTGTAGTCCAAACTCGATCTCTTCTCTGTTAGCACATGTACACATGTATTACAATATAAAACCATGATACATTTCAATGAATGTTTCTTCTTGACCAAGCCTCCTTATAGGTTGTATTCCACAAGAGCTATAGTAGAAGAACTATTAATCATATGGAAAATTATGGTCATAACTTTTGCCCATAGTTTATTTTCCAATTCACCATATAGCATGTTCCCTACTCTGTACTTTAGTGTTCTTGGTAAACTGTCTATAAATCCATTTTGTTAACACTTATGTGGAGTCTTCTTGTACATTCTGACATCATATTTTGTCCAAAAGTGATCAAAATCTACTAAATGAAATTCTACACCATTATCAATCCTCAAAATATTGATTATCCCTTCTTTTTGATTCTCAATAAGAGTCTTAAACTATTTGAATCTCCCAGAGATCTCCTATTTGTGCTCAAGGAAAAACACCTATGATTTCTTGGAGAAGTCGTCAATAAATAATACATAGCATAGAGGTTTTCTAAGAGACGGTAAAACAACCAGACCAAGCATGTTGCTATAAATTAACTCTAAAATCCCTTTAAATATAGGAAATCTCATTAAAAATTAACCCAAATATATTTCCCACATATTCAATATTCATAGAAATAAAAATCTAGAATATAACTAGTTAGCCCCTCCACTAAATTCTCACTCTTCAAAACCCTTAGGATTTTCTCTCCACTATGGCCTATCTACTCATGCCATAACATGGTGCTTTGTGTAGGAAACTTATGGTACCTTGAGATAGAAACTACTAAATTACTATAGTCCATGATGTTAGCATCTAATTGGAATAAAGTTCCTAATAAAACTCCCTTATCCAAGGCCATGGTCTCACACATCTTCTTACATCCTTCCTTGTTAAATACCACCTACACACTAACATCATTTAAATTACTCACCAAGATAAAGATCTTCAGTAAACTTGCAATCTGCAAAACATTGGAAAGATTCTTAGTCATTCCATTTCTAAATGTGACCCTATCTATACTTGATTGATAATTTTGAGAGAAGAGATATCTCCCAAATAAATAATTATAGGTAACTAGTTCTCTCATATGTGAAGACCACTCCTTGTTGGAAGTTATATGATAAGGGACTCCCTAGTCTATAAATCATGCACCATTATGTGCATGCATAGATAGAGCTATAAAGAAAGCATTATCACCATCATTATTGGAGGTCCTTGGAGCAATTCTATATCATATTTCAAATTCTTCTTTTCATCCCTCTCCTTGTAGTACCTTCTAAATTGTGCCAAATTACCTTGATTCCAACACCCATCCTTGGATTTACAAGGAGACTTAGATTTTCCATTTGATTTGGAGCAAATTTAATTTTTCTTCCTTTTTCTTTTGTCCTTGGAATGAATCTCACTATTGAGGCATCCTTGACATAATTCAAATGATTCTACCCCATATCTTTTGAAAGTAATGAATCCACCACCTCATGAATCTTAAAACTTGAAGTGGCGTCATTGATTACTAGCATGAGACTATCCCAACTTTTGGGCAAAGAACAAGAGGTTAATATATTGTTCATTGTCATCCATCTTCACATCAGTGAATGCCAACTAACTCACCAATGTGTTAAACATGTGCATATGTTGTCACTAAGTCACTAGCACCCGTCTTAAATGAATAAATCTTTTAATTCATAAAATTTAATCTTTTCATCAAATTTCTCAATCTATCTCATAGCTTCTTAGTGGAGTTCTTTGCCACAACATTCGAGAGCACTTAATTTAGAAGACAAAGTCCGATGAGACTCCTTACCTTATTACCAAACACTTGTTAGTTAGGTTATCTGTGATGCCAAACAATTTTTGATCTATTATGACAACTCATAGATCTCTCCCCATTAGCAAATCTCCTATCTTGAGCTTCCATAACTGATAGTTGCCTGCATTGAATTTCTCCATTTTTTATTTTAAACGTGTTTGTCATGATTGTAACCAAAAAACGAAATCATTATAATAGAACTCCCACTCAAAATCATGCTCTTATATCACATAGATCAGCTGTGATCGCAAATAGTTTTTGATCTATTATGACAACTCATAGATCTCTCTCCCATTAGCAAATCCCCTATCTTGAGCTTCCATAACTGATAGTTATCTGCATTGGATTTCTCCATTTTTATTTTAAATGTGTTTGTCATGATTGTAACCAAAAAACGAAATCATTATAATAGAACTCCCACTCAAAATCACGCTCTTATATCACATGGAAGAAAAATAATACAAAAATATGTAAACAATTTCCATAATTAACCCTATAAAAAGAATGTCACACGCTTCTAATCTGGTCGGAAACTTTATTAAAAGATTTATACAAGATGCAAACCCCTTCCCAACAAGACTTGTCGGGAACTTTATTGCTTAAAAAATGAATATCACAGATCCGTGTTTGTGAATGATATTATCACATGCGCAATTTGTTCCAAATCCACTGTCGACGTCACACTGTATTCTGCCATTTCTTTTAGTGGCAAACTTTTCGGCTTTCGTATCATTCTTGGATTTTGAAACAACCACTCATCCATTTCTTTAATCCCATTCGCTTTTACTACCTACACCAGATTGAATTCACAAGATGGTTTGAGCATACGGTTTTGATATATCTTAAATATATCTATTTAAAAAATATTTATAGATATTAATTTTGTTGTTCTAGATAACAACTCAAGATGATAGGTGCTTTAAGATTTATATCTCTTGGTCTTCTGCAATGTTGGAGAAGATGTCAGACGATCGAGATATATCTTAAATATATCTATCTACAAAAAGTCTATAGGTACCAATCTTGATATTTCTTGAATACATCTATCTTAAATAATATATCTTAAATACATCTATCAAAAAGAAGCCTATAAGCACCAATCTTGATGTGCTAGATAACACCTGAAGATGATAGGTGTATCAAGATTTAAACCTCTCCCTTTCTTTTAGACACATGCATTTAATACGTCTATGCTAGTAACATCCATATTTATGATATGTAAAATGTTAATTTAGTTTTTTAAGGTTTCTATAAAATAATATTCTCTTTTGACAAATAAGGACGCCTATCATATTCATCCAAATGCATAATATATATGACATTTATTGAACATTATTGACACATTTTGTACTCATTCAAATGTGAAATATACAACATATTAAAAGACAATTAATGAAACATTTTATATTTATCCAAAAGCACAATATACATTGCATTAAAAGAGTAATGAGTGTTTGATAGAAGAATTCTATATCAATATAGATGTAATACATACCATTATTGTTGAGAACTACATATCAATATGCATGAACCACATAACATTAGTGTTATTACAAATATTTGAGTCTCTCAAACCTATATTTTCTTTTGGAAGGTCGTTTTCTAACTTTCATTTTTTCACAGTGGTCATGAAAATGGTGGAAAAAATCTTAACCCATCTAATACATTAATTTGTGATTTAGCCACAAACATTAATTTTGCTCTTTCTCTTTGTCCTATGCCAAATTTTTCTTTGAAAAGTGTTAATCCTTGTGGTTTTTGTATTGTTAGTGTCCTAGCAAATTTTAAGAGTAGTTGATAGGTGTGTCCCATTTGTATTAATTATTATTATATGTGGAAACGCATCTTCAAATTAAATTCTAGAGTGATTATCAAATTCTACCATAACATATTTTAAGGGTTTTGGTATGGAATTTCTAGGTTTATATATTATATTTTTAACATACCCTAAAACTCCATTCATTATACTTTCTTCTTTTAACAAATTGGAGGTTAACATGGCCATTGCATCCTTGGAAATTAATAACTTGACATCAAGTTCACCATTCTAACTTTCTTATGGATTGGAACTCCCTTCTTTTATTGTAATGCTATGAGCTATTAATTTTTTCAATTAATACTATTTCGTTCTATTGTGGTTATGTGCATTATCATTTTTTTGAAATAGATGAATATTATTGTCAAACTCTTCTCTAACTAAAAGAAGCTTATGGGTACCAATTCTTCTTACCATTTGTTAGATATACCTTAAATGCATCCACCTAAAAGAAGCTTTTGGGTACCAATCTAGATATATCTTAAATACATCTATCTAAAATAAGCCTATATGTACCAATCTTGATGTGCTAGGTAACACTTGAAGATGATATGTGTCTCAAGATTTATACTTCTCCACTTCTTTTAGATATATGCATTTAATATATCTATGCTATTACAATCCATATGTATGATATGTAAAATGTTAATTTTGTATATTTTTGGGTTTCTATAAAATAATTTTCTCCTTTGACAAATAAGGAAGCCTCTCACATTCATCAAAATGCATAATATACATGACATTTATTGAACATTATTGACACATTTTGTACTCATTAAAATGTGAAATATACAACATGTTAAATGACAATCAATGAAACATTTTATATTTATCCAAAATCACAATATAAATCAATTAAAAGAGTAATGAGTGTTTGAAAAAAGAATTGTATATCAATATACATGTAATACATATTATTTTTTAGAACTATATATAAATACATATGAAGAACATAACATTAGTGTTGTTCCAAATATTTGAGTCTGCCAAACCCAACTTATCTTTTGGAGGGTTTTTAGTAAAGTTCCATTTTTTCATAGTGGTTTGAAAATAGTAGAAAAATCCTTAGCCCATCCAATTACTTAACATGTGATGTAGCAAAAAATGTTAACACTCATCTTTCTCTTTGTCCCATGTCAATTGTTGCTTTTAAAAGTGTCGATCCTTGTGATTTATGTATTGTTATTGTCCAATCTAACTCTAAAAGTATAATTGATGTGTGTGTCCCATTTATATTGGTGTCATTAGAACTATATTTGGAGATGCATCTTCAAATGAAGTTCTAGAGTGATTATCAAATTCCACTATAACATATTTTGGTGGTTTTGGTAGGGTAATTCTAGTTTTATATATTATATTTTTAATTTATATCCTAAAACTCTATTCACTATACTTTATTCTATTGACAAATTGGAGGTTAACATGGCCAATGCATCCTTGCAAATGAATAACTTGAAATCAAGTTCACCAATTGGTACTACCTTCTTTTATTGCAATTCTATGAGCTATTAGTCTTTGAAATTAATACTCTTTCATTTTATTATGGTTATATACATTATCATTTGTTGGAAATAGATGAATAATATTGTCAAACTCTTGTCTAACTATTGGAGAATAATGTCAATTACCCTTACCAATAATTCTCAATCACCAATTCTTGGATGTGTGTCTCTAATATTTGTGAGTAGTTGATGAAACATTTATTATTAATATTACTTTCAACTTCTCACCTAAATACCCTATCCAAAATAATGACTATTTTAAATTCAAATCCCTTAATAATTTACACATCTATTACTATCAAAAGACGATTTATCACAAATAGGAGATAAAAATAATCCACATATTCTACCAAGCTAATTGATCTTTCTCCAAAAATTAAGTTTGTTTTTCAGGAAATGGTTGAAAAGTCATGAATCTATATAACAAATTTTCTCTACTAAACTCATTTCATAAATCAATTTATATTTTATATGTTAGATTTATTCTCAAAAACTATGAATCTTTCTCCTAGTTCCGAAAATGTAAGTTAAACTATTTGTGTTGAATTTATTGCTTAAAATGCAACAATATTGAAAGTTACAACTCCAATTGGTACAAGTAATAATAGGAGACAACATTGTGGTGTTGATTGCATTTGGAAGAGACTGATGAACCTTAAAAATAAGATATGATTCCTATTTATATTGTTCCTTGAATTAGCATGTATAATAACATGACATAGGTAAATGAAACATAATGGGTAAACTTAAAGTGATATAAATACATAAGAAAAAATATTGCAGGGAATGCATACCTATTTCCGAAAAAATTGTTCACCCATTTTTAAGAATATTTTTTTTATTACTAACATATATATAAGTCCAGTAATAGGTATCAAAACAACCAAAAACCCACTTAGTAATAGGTGTTTGTTGTAAAAAATAATTAACTTTTTTAGTCCATGTTGTAACTCTTTTTACCCCACTACATAAGAGTGACTAGTAAGAAAAAAATGGATATAGGCATTTTGGCCCTAAATGTTGGAGATGATGATTGGTTACTCCATAACACCCATAGGAACCCTACAAGACCAAAATAACTTTCACAAGTGAGAAAATAGAAAGAATAGCTTTCCTAATTATGAATGCAAATTGACATGAAAAGTACATGATAGGCCTTATAAAGGAAAGGTGAGAAGAAGGATTAGACAAGATGTTGACATGTGTCATAATCCTATGCAATGAGACAAATTGTTGGCCTAGATAACTCAAAGTAGTTGTCAAGATATATGATAAGATCATTTAACAAATAATTAATCTTCTAGAAGGATACCTAAGACATAAGTAAACTTAAGTTACTTGAATAAGTCCCTCACTAGGAAATAGAAAAAACACTAGGTACAAAAACTTACTAGGTCCAAAACCTTATTCACACTAACATCCCCCCTTAAGTTCAAATTAAGGAGTATATTATTATGAAAAGATGTAAGATTATTATGATGATGGGTCCCGACTACTAGGCCATTTTAGGTACCCATATACAATGCAAATACAATCTCTCACAAAAGGAGAAAATGAGAAAACCTAGTGGGACAAAACTCCTCATCAAAAGAGAGAAAAGAAACAAACAAGAAATGATAATGTATGGAGGAATCAATGATACCATCCAAGGAATAAATATATCATGAACATACAATCGATGATCTCCCCATAGGAAGGAAAAAGAGAAACAATATATCCCCTCATAATGAAGAAGCTCTAACACTGATGAAGTATGCCTGAAAATAAAAGATGATCTAATTCTTACAATAAACACATATTCCCTTAGGAAGAAACAAATCCATAGGATGATGAAGAAGCAACTCTATGTCAAAATAAAAGGAGGAGAAAGGAATTCTCTATATGTTTGTCTCTAAAAAAATATGTAGGATTCTTGAAGCTTGGATAAGACACATCACGATCAAGCTCAACCAAGAAGCATGATAAATCAAGAGAAGGTGGAAACTCATGAATGCCAATCTCTAAAGAAAAGAAAGATGAATCAACAATTGTGCTTAAACTATCATCAAATAGGAGAGAAATCCCCTCAAGCGTGTCTCCCAAATCTACAATATGAGACTCCACAAACAAGTCTAAAACACCTGTCAAATACTCATCCCACAAAGAAAGATTTGAAACACTATAATCAACTTGTTGAGGAGAAGCACTCAAAGTCAAAGAACTACAAGGTGGAGGAGTAGGAAGTTCAACACCAGTCTCAAGAATTCCAAGATTCAAGTGGCCAAATGTTCTCCTCACAAATATGATTCAACCTTGATGGAAGGGTGTGTACATCAGTCAAAGGAACATTACCATCATTAGAGAAAAATGGGTATGTGCAGGATCATGGTGGGCCAAAACAGGTCCTTAAGTGGCAATGGAATTTAAGAAAAACAAAGTTATGCAACTTGACATGAAAATTTGAATAAGTTATGAACATTATTTTAAAAATATGTAAGAAGAGAATCTATAGAAAATTGAATGTAGTTTCTAAGCTACTAGTTCTTTTCTGGAAAAAAAATAAATCTATTTGATGAAAATTTGAAATTTAAATGCAGTAGTACTAAAATTTCAGGAAATAGATAAGAAGTACGTGTATGTCTGACCACCCTAACCACAATCAAATCATAATATTTTTTTTATAATAGTTTTAATATAAGTAGTAGACTCATGTCCGGATGTGACACATTTTTTTTGAAGTAAATAATTAATTATGACTTTTTTACTACAAATTTTTAAAAATTCAAATACTCGTACGTTTGACCACCTTAACTTGGTCTAAAATTTATGAAATTCTTTTTTTTTAATCCTATATTAGATGAAGCATAGAATGTGACACATGTTTCAGATTCAAAAAATGTGATACCGTTTGAAAGTTATGAGTGTTTTTCAATCAGGACTTTAGTCAAAATTCAATTAGAAAATAAATAATAATTATTTATTGAAGTCAAAATAAGGAAAACCTTATATTGTTGGAAAGCTAAGAATGTCCTCAAAAAACCCTTTTCATTCTATCAATTTCAGCTAAAAAAAAGTCGTTAGCCACCAGGGAAAAGTCTGGAAAAACAAGGAATACTCAAAAACACGTTTTTTTTGTTGACATTCTAGGCTTGGCATTTCTTAGCCAAATCCCAAAGAAATCCCGAGCCAAATACCAAGATTTCAAATTTTTATCAGATAAATCAGATATCCGATTTGTATAATTTTTTATTATGAATGAAATTAATAATATTTTGTATGTTATTATATATTAATATACAATGTATTAATATATTAATTTATCACAATATATTAATATTATATATAATATATAATAAACATGTTATATTATTAATGCTATAATATATATCAAATATTGGATAATATCCGATACTCGGTACTTTTTTAAGAGAGAGAGAGAGAGAAAGAGAGAGAGAGAGAGAGAGAGAGAGAGAGAGAGAGAGAGAGAGAGAGAGAGAGAGAGAGAGAGAGAGAGAGAGAGAGAGAGAGAGATGGTTGGAAAAGGATAGGGGGAAAGTGATCTAGATAGGGAGAGAGGGGGAAAGGGAGAGGGAGAGATAGGGAGAGAAGGGTAAGGCAGAAGGAGAGATAAGGAGAGAAGGGTAAAGGGTTTTAGAGAGATGGGGGGAGAGGGAGAGAAATATCTGATACCTTGTTAAGGATAGGGAGAGAGAGAGGGCTAGGGAGATAAGGGGATAGGGAGAGAGGGAGAGAGAGAGGGGGGAGAGAGAGAGTAATTAGGGAGAGGGAGAGAGGGAGAGAGAGAGTCTTGGGGAGAGTGAGATTATAGATGTCCTAAGGGGTCATATGGTGTTGTTAGGGGTCATATGGGGTCCTAAGGGGCCACACACATGTGTTAGAGCACCATATGACCCCTTCGGACACCATATGACCAGTTAGGACATCATATTGTTATTAGGGGTGATATGGTGTCATAAGGGGTCATATGGTGTTCTAAGGGGTCACATGGTATTGTTAGGTGTCATATGGGGTCATAAGGTGAAACGCATACGCGTTAGAGCACCATATGACCCGTTAAGACACCATATAGACATCATATGGTCCTAAGGGGTCATATGGTGACCTGAGGGGCCATATGGTGTCATAAGGGGTCATATGGTATCGTTAGGGGTCATATGATGTCCTAAGGGCCGACACATGTGTTAGAACAACATATGACCCCTTAGGACACAATATGACCCATTTGGACATCATATTGTCCTAAGGGGTCATATGGGGTCATGTCATGTACTAGGATGTTAAAAGGGGTCATATGGAGTCCTAAGGGATCATACAGTGTTGTTAGGGGTCATATGGGGTCCTAAGGGCCCACACATGTGTTAGAACATCATATGATCCCTGAGGACACCATAATACCCCTAACGCCACCATATGACCCATTAGGACACCATATCATGACCCCTTAGGACATTGATAGTCCTAAAAATTATTGTCAAAGTTCAAGGTCTAGGGTTTAAGGTTTGTGAATTTCCGATTAAGTCTCATAAAAGAAAAACCCTAAGCCTGCTATATTTCGTCGTTACCTTTTTTCCACTTAAGCCAAGGGTCGGTTATTGTTGGCGGGGCTATTGTATTTCCTAAGCATTAAGTTGTTTTCAGTCGGCCCCTTTATATTTTTCCTGTCTAAATTTTAAATACTTCGTCCGATGGATAAAGGCAGAAAAGATCCCATGGTTCGTGCAGCCTCACAGATGAAAGTGCAAGGAAGATAAGGATCGTGGCATCATGAGATGATGCCATGTGTCCTCGACAAAGAAGGGTAAGCCGGTTGTTTGAATATTCAAAATCCTCATATTACCGGTTCTCAAGAGGTAAAGACCGGATTAGAAAAGGTTCCAAAATCTCTGAATAGGGTCTCTTTATGTAGGTCCGGTCTGCAGGATTAGGTTCCAATTCTGGGAAGCCATGAGTAAGTAGAAAAAATTGTAATGTCATTTTGTAGAGCAAAATACAAGATAGTTACCAGTTTCAGATTTCAAGTGGGTTATTTTGTAAATGAAATGTACTTTGTTATCTGATAGAAGATAGTTTTTGAAATTAATACAGATATAGTTTCAAGTCCTTACTCTGTTGTGCATGACTTTATTTTATTTTGAGTTAATGGAATCAAGGGTTTTATTTACTTGTTGCATTGTTATGATGTATGTAATTTTCCATTCCATGCATTAACCCAAGGGGTTAATTAAAACGCTTGAATGATATTTTAGAGAGATAATGCTTGTACTAGGATTTGATAAGTAGTTCGTGTAAGAAATTGCAAATAGAACGATACTACAAGGCAATATCATTTAAGATCAAATCAATTGTTAGATAAATTTCTGTCAAGTTGTAGCGATATTTCAAAGACTCAAAGATCAATGGAATAAGGCACTGGTATATGCTAGCAAGTGTCGTTAGGTTATCAAATTTGTCTATTTAATTTATGGTTTGTCACAAATCATTTCAAATCAAGACATATTTCCAAGTTTTATGTTTGTTTGAGTTGTCCCACCCATCTCATGCTCCAGTTAGATTGAGGATCACTTAAGGATTTTCCATCCTTGAGCATTCTCCTCATTGTTGAGCCAGCTTATGAGATCATCTGCTTTGTTTTAGTGAATATTTGAGTGTGATGCAGAGATCATGAAATTTACTAAAGGGATTACCCTCCCGGGTCTTGTAGAGCCCAAAGCGTAGAAGGATTAGCAAAAAATCCTTGTTAGTTGGTCCCAGTTGTTAAGGATTTTAATAATTGGAGTTGGCTTCTCCATGAGTATTTGAAAAAATGAACTTGGTTTCTACCTATTGCAGTGTAAATCCATTTGGGATCCAACAAAAATGGTTACTCTACAGGGGATGAACTGTGGAAAATATTTGGTTAGAAGAGATTGGCTTAATAGATAGTTGAGATTGTTCCATCTGAGTCACCAACAAAATGGCGACTCTGCTGGGGATGAACTGTGGAAAATCTCTGGTTAGAAGAGATTGGCTTAATATATAGTTGATATTGTCCCATCTGAGTCACCAACAAAAATGGCGACTCTGTTGGGGACATTGCATATATTTTTCCATGTCTTTCTATTATTTGATGGTTGAGCTATGCTCCCACATCATAGGACCCAAATTATTTTGCCTTATAGAGTCATGAGCTTGTTAAGTCCATCCCTTGTCAGTTGAGTCAATTCTCATAAATGTTGCCGGAGAATCTGTTTGTAATTCATCTTTCAATGTAAGTTTTGTCTAGGTCTGTCCATTTTTCATGATTATTGCATAATACCTCACAAGTTGTGAGTGGCGACTCTGATATCTCTACACTGGTGTGCATTATTTAAAGAAGAAGCAAGAATAACTAAAGAATTTGTAGTAGAGATGAAGCAGATTTGAGCTCTTATGATGAAGTACCCTGATAAGCTGACGATGGAATCCATATGATGCCATATGATGATAAGAGGTGTTGCAGTGTTGGTTTTGAAACAAATTTGGCCTGTGAAGAAATTCTAGTTGTTCAAATATTTGACCTCTGCAAGGAGGTGGCGACTCTGTCAAAGATCAGTGTTAAAGATTTAAAGAATTGAAGGTGATTTTTCAAATCCCCAGTTAAAGAAGACATCAACAACTACAACACTTCCAGGTATTTTGGTTTTCATGAGTCAAATATATTTTTCATGAAAATCATGTGTAGAAAATGTTTCCCTATTTAGTGAGTAAAGCACTAAGAAAGGGAATAATAGTGGTTGTTTTACATACTTCTATGATACAATTCTCAAATTTTGTATTAAGTTGGATGAAGTATGTTTTGAGATATGTATTGTAATATTTTAAGATTGTGATAAATGAAAGAAGTAGGGAATATGAATGAGAATGTTAATTATGTACCTGTACTTCCCTATGAAATATCAAATGTAAATGTGCAAAGTATGCAACCTCTGTTAAATCACAACGGAGCTTTCTTTATGGAAAGATATAAGCCATTAATTTTTAATGGTATCCAAGGTTTCCCAAACCCTGTTTCTAGTAAGGTTAGGGAACATCTCCCAGAATTCAATGAGAAAATATCAGAATCAACACGTCAACATCTATAGGAGTTTTCTGAATTAATGGGAGATTTTGAGATAGGTTAGGAAGATGTCTTCATGAAGCTTTTTGCTCAATCTTTGAAGGAAAATGTCAGAGATTGATTTTCTTATTTGCCGACATGTTCTCTCTCTTCATGGGATGAACTAAAGGCATTATGGAATAATTTGGTGAAAGGATTGACCCAAGTTTAGTTATGAAAATATTCATGGGTATTCAAAAGGAAGAGGATGAGCTAGTCCCTATTTTCAATCTTAGATTTTCCACAACATTGGATGACATTCCTAGCCGTTATGGGCCAAATGATGTAGTGCGCTTAGTTGTTTACATAGATGCATTTGATGAGGAAATGAGTTATTTGTTGAGAGACAAAGATCCTAAAACCATGCATTAGGCTTATAGGACAACAATGGACATTGAGAACAACTTAAAATATGGAATCGCAAGGGGTTATTTATCTGCAAGAGTATGTTGTCCTAAGATACTAGGTGTTGAAGAAAGGCGTGAATCAAGAAGTAAAGACCATTGTCTAAATATTTACATCCCTGTGGACCCCACTAACCATGTTGTGACCTATGATTCAAAAATTAAAAAAATGAGCGAAGAGAACTTGTCTCAAACAGTGGTTATTCCTCATATTAGTGAAGAGAAGGTTAGTGAGAAATTATGTGACACAACTCATACAAAGATGGAGATAATTTTAGCTGCTACACCATATGACATCAACCAAGGTTGTTCCAGCAGGGAGATCTCACAAGATGTTCATCCACAGTCCTATGGTTCATATGAGTCTAACAGTGTGAAATAAGTTTTGGAAAGTTATGCATCTGATGAAGAAGATGCTAGTATGCAAGATTTCAATGACATGAATTCAGTCTCTCAGAAATCAGTTATATATGATAACAAAAATTTGAATGATGAGGTGCCATCATTTTTGGTTGATAGTGCTTTTGAGATATAAAGTTGCATGGTGTGTTCAAATAAGGAAAGTATGTTGCAGCCTATGTCTATGTCTCATGGATTCATCTAAAATAATGTGCATGAAGAGTTAGCTGAGGTATGTGTCCTTGAAAATAATATAGTTGCATACCAGTTGTTCCATTACAAACAATTGTGCATGGAGAGACTCAAAAGTTTATGCATAATAAAGAGATTACATCAGACAAGTTTATGGATCAGCTACATAGCGAACCTGCTTTGTGTGAAGAGTCTGCTTCATATGAAAGATTGGGAAGTAAAGAGGATGAAATAGGGTGTGATGAAACCTGTTATCCTGATGATTTTGAGGATTTCCTTAAATTTGATTTAGAAACATTTGTGATTAGTGTATATGAGGGTAGTTTTTCTTTTGATGTGACAAATGCTGACATTGAATATGAGAGTGTGGAGTTCATTGATATTGTCCAAGACTGTGAAGTGGATGAAGAAGATTGTTGCCTTGTTGCTCGGCATGACACTTTAAAATCAGATTTGGAATCTTTTGTTGTGCATGAGGATAGTTTTGTTGAGAAGGTGGATGATGATGCTTCTTCATCATACAGTGATCTGAGTGTACAAAATGTTGATCAAGAATTAGTGACTATGTCAATGGGAAATAGAAGTGAATTAGAATGGTTTTCAAATGTTGACTGTTTAGATATGGATATTTGTAAACCAGGTGTTATGTTGGATGGACCAACATATGAGAACATTTCCTTTGATATATGTAATGAATTTGTATTATGTTTGCAAGATTATTTCAATGATGAATATGTTATGGAGGTGGAAACAGATGAAGAGACTAATTTTCATGATGCTAGTTGCAAAACAAAGTATGAAGTATTTCACTTCCCTTTTCAACTTGATGAGGCTATCATAAAATTTGATGAATGTTGTTTTCAACATGTTTTTATTTCAGACATTGAGCATGGGTATTGTTTGTTTCAAGCAATGCCTAGTGATAAAGTCCAGATCAGTGAAGAGTGTGCTGAGGTAAAGGGTTTTTATGACATGCTGAAGGATGAAGAGCTTGCTAATCATGAACAAATATATGACAGTAATATCTCTATATTGTTCATGATGCAATGCAATCACAACTACATATTGTCATATGTAAAATTCACAATTAAATTAACTAGAAACAAAAGGGAAATCACAAATCCCTATCTAATTAAAGAATTCTAAATAAACCAATAAAATGATACAATCAAACAATAGGAATATAAAATCTATCAATAAAAACTCCCCATCCCATGATTGCATATTGCTTCCATTGCTCTTCTTCTCTATGTGGTATGGTGGCTCTCATATATCACACTGACAACTTTCAAATGACACAAAGATTCGAAGTTCGTGATTGTTGAAAATGGAGATTGTCATGATTGTTGAAAATGGAGAGAATGCTCAATTTATAGATTTTTGGAGAGGATTGATTGAAAGGTGGAACATATTGATCAAGAGGTGGAACTCAGGTAAGCTCACATGCTTATTGATAGTTGAACTGTTGATTTGGAGGTAGAACTCAATTGATTGAATAGATTAAATGAGTTAATTCATTGAGAAAAAATATGATTGAAAGATGAAAAAGAATGATTGGAGAAAAATTAATTGATGACAAAGAAAGATTTATTTAGATAAAGTTAACTGGAAGATAGAAAAGGAATGATTGGAAAGATTAATGAAGAAAAGATGTAATTAATCAATTAATTGAAACAATTAATTAAAATAGATTGAATAGTTAACTGATTGAAAGTTGATTGAGAGCTTTATTTAGAAAAAACTAACTAAAAGATAAAAATAGAGATTGAAAAGATAAATATTTAATTAATTAATTGATTGAATTAATTAATTTACCATGTGCTTGCACTTTTACTTTGATTTTCAATTTAATGTTTGCATGACAATTAATTCAAATATTGAATTTATTTCAAATTCAATTGATATTTGAATATATTTAGAACTTGACTTTGATTTTCAATTTGATTTTTCAAATCATGCACATGTATTTGAAATTGGAAGAATAGTGAAATTAGATGAAATTAGAATTTGGGGATTTGGAATTGGAATTAGAAAAATTAATTAGTTAATTAAATAATTTAAAGAAACTATTTAATTATTCAGAAATTGAATTTAATTGAATAATAAAGATTATTTAAATTAAAGGATTAAAATCACAATTAACTAAATAATAAATATTTAATTAATATTTAGAAAAGGGTTAATGATTAATTGATTAACTGAATAGAGATAGAAATTGAAAATGGAATTTATTTAAATAATAAAGATTATTTAAATTGAGGATTAAGAATCACAATTAATTAAATAATAAATATTTAATTAACATTACAAAATGGTTAATGATTAAATGATGATAGAATTGAAATTGGAATAATTAGTAAGATGACAAATAAATATGAAATTAGAAGAATAAGATTAATTAACTTAATTAAATAATCAAAAAATTATTTAACCAGTTTAGACAAATAATTAGTACATGATCAATGAGACATTTTTAGGCATCTACTTTGCCCCTCTTTGAGACAATGTCAGAACGAAATTGTTTCAAAGAAAACTAAAAATTTCTGCCCCATTATGCCTCAGTGATACTTAGGGTGTAATGCCCCCTCGAGAGATTGTTTATCCATTAAAGACATGAATGATCTCTCGAAAAAAGAAGAATGTGAGATAGAAGTATAGTTAGTTGATTAGAGATAGAGATAGGTGATGTGAAGATGACATTGAGATAGAATATGAGAGAATGAACCTTCAAATGAAATAGAATAATGTTAGATGATGGAAAATGATTTAGAAAGAGATGACGAGAAAAGAATCAACAAACTAGCAATAAGAAAATGAGATGAAATGAGAATGGTTGATTCACAAACCTGTGTCATTATTTATTATGCAATATATATTCATCACTGAGTATTATTAGTGAACAATGGAGCTTAGCACATCAAGGTATAAGGAACCAAGATGCAAAGATATCTCATTGAAGAAACAAACATGTAGCAGACAAGGATTGAAACCCTCCATTTTGGGAAATACACTAGGGGTCGAGGTATGTGTGGTATTCACAAGCCGAATGCTCCTATCACAAACACCCACTAGAGAAATTTCCCTAGAAATTCATTGGTTCACACCACAAACAACAAACAAAGAAAAAGATAATGCCCATCATGGCTGCTCTAGTCACTTATGGACTGTTAGTATTAACTGGTGACTGAGAGGGGGGGTGAATCAGTCAAAACAATTTATACTCAATTCAAACATTCAAACTGACCGGTCTGCAACTATCCTTCTAAATTTACTTATACAATGCATAAATCATGAAAGTAGAGAACATCAAAGAAAAGAGATTTGCATGTACAAATAAGCATCACATAACAGTAGCAATTATATGTGGAAACCCTCGTTTAGAGGGAGAAAACCATGATGGGGATAACCCATAATCTCTTTTACTGCAATGAAAAAGAGTACCCTGTTAAGAGCTTACAACCAGTTTGATGCTCTGCAAAAAGGACAAGGTTAGGATAAACAAACACCGAACAAGAAACAAAAGAAGCCGATTTTTAGATGTTAGAAAATCATAAATTAAAAACTATCCTAAGGAAGCATATCAAGAAAGACACTACTAAGCAAAAAGAAAGCTTAAGGAATCTACAAAAAACAACTAAGCTCCTCCAAATGCTCTCTACCATGCTGGTAGCTTCTCCTTCCTTGTTCCTCTCCTCTCCAGGTTCCAAACTAGTGTAGCTCTCAACAACTTTTTGCACTATGGATGCTCATGGAGGTTTGAGATTAAAGTATTTGCTCTAAATGTTATGCAAATGTAGATAAAAAACTAATATTAGATGCTATAATTCTAAAATGATTTATTTTAGGCCAAAATAACAATTATATGAGTTTATTATGCTAAAATGCTCTCTAGAATTCACTATAGCTTAAATGCATACAAGTTTCCAGGATTATGACTATGAATGCTAAATGCTTGAGGATTTGAAAATGAGGAAGGTGAGCTCTATTTATAGGTAAAATGGAGCAATGGATGGTTGAGATGGAGTAATCTCAACAAGGGTCAGGATTGAATGGTTTGAGATCCATGTGAGGGCTTTCAACCCAATCCCAGGATGACAAGTGTCAATGTGAGATAGGTTGAGAGGAGAGGGAATAAGCATTAAATGCTTGACATGACTTGAGAGTCAACTTGGGGGTTAGGGTCAAGGTTAGTTGAATGAATAAATTCTTTATTTAAAGAATAAAATTTTTATCCAATGGATAAACTCTTGTGCAAAGGCAAAAGGGATAACCATGGTCAAAGCAATAAATGCTTGAGGAGACACATGAGTGCAAGTTGAAATAACCATAAATGGTTATGTAAGAGCCATAAATGGTCATGTAAGAGCCATTAGTGGTCTTGGAAGACTTTGGAGGTTAAATTGTTGAACACACAAAGCATTAAATGCTTTTCAAAGATTTTGAAGTCTTTGAGAAGTTACTCCAAGTTGCTTAGGAATGTGACAATAATTAGGGGATGGATTAGGCTAATTAGGAAGGGGTTAAAAGAATCTAGAAGGGGGTTAGATTTGCAAATGGATTTGGTGGGTGAGGGAAAATAGGATTTTTATTTAAAATAAATTAATTAATTTCAATAAATGTGTGCAAGTTGCATTTGTAGGAAAATGCAAGTGGGGGGGGGGGGGATAAATGATTTAAATAAATGTTTGATTTAATTTATTTAAAAGAGGAAAAGGGGATTAAATGAAATGAATATGATTTATTCATTTACTTGATTTGTGAATTTGGTTTAATGAGTTAATTAAAATAAATTGAATAATTTATTTAATTAATAGAAGAATGTTTGAAGATGAATTAATTAAATATTAATTTAATTAACTGATGGCTTAGTGGATTTTTAATCAAATAAATAGCAAAAATTTATTTAATTAAACTGGACAGATTTATGTGATTACATTTACCCCTCTTTGAGACGGTGCGGTTTATCACGTCGTTTCAAAGAAAGAAAAATAGGTGTGAAGAAATGCCCCACAAAGTGTTAATTTAATGGGTGGTATGCCCCCTCGAGAGATGGGCCGATTTTTTTTGAAAAATCGGGTGATCTCTCGAAAAAGAATGAAAATTGGCAAGGTGATAGAAGAGAAGAAGTTAGCAATACAGGTGAAAAATAGAAGAAATCGGAGGTAAAATGGAGAGATGGGAGGCTCGGGAAGTTCACGGGGACCACGGTGGTGAGCGGGGGAAAGTTACAGTTACGACGAAGGGTTTATATGGGGAGAAAGGGGTGAAAATAGGGTCATTTGTTACCGTGACCATAGTGAATTTAGAACTCTGACAGTGACATTTTGGAGGAGCGAGCAGCAGTCAAGATGCCGATACCCATTGCAGAGCACCATTTCGAGTGAGTCCGTCGATTCCAGCGGCCAGAGGACTACGAACTAGCGGTACACAAATTTAAAATTTAAAATTGTACTCATTTTTGACATGCTTTTTGCTAAGTCCAAGTTGAGTCAGGACAATAGCGCTGAAACTATGTTTTGGTGCTATTGTCCAATTAACTAGCGCTTTTGTGCTACAATGGCGCTATTGGGCTGTTGTTTGAGCGCTATTATATGCATATTTGAGCACTATTGTGTGTTTAGTGCTATTGAGGGGTCAATTGAGCGCTTTTGATGTTAAGTAGCGCTTTTGCGTAGCTCTTGTAGCGCTTTTGTAATTTGAGTGCTTTTGTAGGGTTGATTAAGTGCTTTTGTTAGGGGTTTAGCGCTATTGTGTAGAAAGTAGCACTTTTGTTTGCAAGATAACGCTTTTGTTTAGGAAAATAATGCCCCAGTTTGTGTGAACAAAAATCTCCCGATGCCAATGATGGATGGAGAGGGATGTGAAGTGAGAGTTGTTTTGAACCATAGCAGCCCTGATGAGACTCAGGTCATTAGGATAAATGCATGTTGAAGTCTAGGTGTGCCATGATTGCTTACCTGTTGAGAACTGAAGATACTTGATCAAAGTATCTGTTGATAGTCTAGGTTTAAACTTAAGAAAGTTTGAAAACAAAACAACTGATGATGATTGATTGATGCCCGTGTGCAGGAGGATCTACGTGTGTTACAGTTGCACGAGAGACATCCAGCTACCCAGGGGCTACTCGATCGACTAACAGAGGCCAAGATTGATTGCATTGCAACAACTGGGCTATATGATGTGATGCATATGCCCATGATTCAGATGAATCACAGTTTGATTATAGCCTTGGCAGAGCACTGACATAGTGAGATGTGCATGTTTCACTTAGCACAGGGGGAGATGATGGTGACACTGGAGGATGTGTGGTGCATCCTTCATATTCCCATTCGGGGTGAGCTGGTCACTTATGATAAATCATGGGGGACTCTAGCAGTGCAACGATTCTTTGATGTGGATGTGTACATTGATGACGACTCCATAGCCTAGGAGGATATCGCGGTGTTGTACGAGCCATTGCCAGCAGTTTTGTCTGGGATCGTGGGAGGGCAACTATGTCTTGATAGGCGATCGCATGGTCTGGCCGTTGGGTGGGGACAGGTTATAGAGTAGATGATGACAAAGGGGACCCGATTTGCCTGGGGACCATGTGTGTTAGCGCACATGTATTAGGAGCTGCATGAGGTAGCGTATCATGGGAGAGGCTCCTTGGCAGTGGGAGTGACGCTGCTGCACATTTGGGTGTGGGAGCACTTACCGGTGACTCATCCAGTGAGTCTGAGATTTCGGGCAGTTGATCAGCCTTATATGTTCATGTACAGTGACATGATGAGTCAGCCCCACCCGAGGAAGTTAGAGTGGTGGCGGCAAGTGTTAGATGACATAGAGTGCAAGCCCTGGGAGGATGATGTAGAGGCATTGCCATACGTATTCATGACCCGATTCCTCATTGGGCGGGCATGCTATGATGTAGAGAGACAGGTGCCGGGTAGGGTGATGAGGCAGTTTGGACGGCAGTAGGGATTGCCAAGGGGGTTAGGAGAGTATGCCAAAGTGTTTCGAGAGAGATATGCATGGGGGCCAGTACTTCCTTATGATCAGGCATTAGCGGCGTTCCAGATGCTTCAGGTGAGGCCATGGGATATATGGCCAAGGGTGGTAGATGCGAGGGTGTCAGAGGAGTATACACAGTATATGGCAGCTCATCCAATTCTGCAGATATCAGATCCAGCAGAGCCAATTCCTGATTTTGAGGAGGAGAGGGGACAAAGATGAAGGAGGGGAGGAGGTCGAGGACCAATGATAGGTGGACGAGGGAGGGGGGATGGTGGTGACGGAGGAGGAGGATGAGGAGATGGTGGAGGTGGTGGAGGTGGTGGAGGTGGTGGAGATGGTGGAGGTGGTGGAGGTGGTGGATTAGGTGGCTTAGGTGGTCAGGTCCAGCGGAGAGGGAGAGGCGGATTGCCACTGCGGATATCACAGGGACTATTGGTGCTAGGAGGAGTCAGATTAGGTGGCCGAGGTATGGAGAGGGAGATAACGATGGATAGAGGGGAGGGAGCCACTAGAGAGGCACCTATGGAGACAGGGGAGGGAGCAACAGGGGTTGGTGATCCTCAGGAGCATATGCTAGCACATTCGCATACTCGACTGATAGCAGCCAAGACACGGGTGGAGGATCTGGAGGCAAAGGTTGCAGCGAAAGATGTGCAACTATTTGTAGGAGAGTCAGAGTTGTCTGTAGTGCTGTGGGAGAGGGATAGTGTAGTGGAGAGATTAGTAGAGCTGCAAGAGAGAGTCCGGGTTGGAGTAGGAGCGCAGGGTCCTACTAGGGAGGTGATGAAACAGTTTGGACGGGCACAGGAAGAGATAGAGTATTGGCAGAGATTATATCAGCAGGTGGTGCCAGCTAGTCAGCGAGCACTGAGCTATACACAGATGCAGCAGACCAGGTTAGAGTGGTCGCAGAGGATGCATAGCAGTGGGGGTGTGATGGGTCCACGATGAAGAGAGGTGTCAAGTGGTGCAGGAGCTAGTGGGGGTTTGATGGGGCCTCCACAAAGAGATAGATCAGATGGTGCAGGGACTAGTGGGGAAGCAGGTGGTGATGGTGGTGCAACATCTGGTTATAGTGACATCTCAGAGAGCATTTTGCATATATGTATTCATATGATCATTTTTGGACTATGTCTTGGATGGCTCTTGGTAGCCGATTTTGTAGACTTCATTGTACACTGATACATGAGATGATATATATGAGGAGATCCCATATTTTGATGATATGCATTTTGATATGTATGGATGTTATGCAGGATGGTGATTTTATGAGCTTTATGCTTAGATGGATACTTGTATATGTATGCATTTATGAGATGATTACTATATGCATGTTTTATGATGATTTATGATGTTGGATACTAACACATGAATGTAGGTTTATACATGGTTTGTTTGATGCAATGCTTTATGTATGTAATGCTATGATGATGATATATGCTTATGATGATATAGACAAGATTTTTTGTACCTCATGTCAATATAATGATGAGATAATGATATGCAATGATGTTAATGTAATGAATGAATGATTTATTTTCATATATGCATCTTATATGGTGAAAAATGAATGTATATGCGGATAAACAAATGTAAAGTACAAATGTTTATATGATGATTTCTAAATGAATGCATATGTTTATGATGTATATATATATAAAATGGTATGAACCAATGTTTGAGACAAATGGTTTTATGATTCTAAATGTCTAAATATGATGAAGTAAAATGATAATGTGATGATAATGCAACTCATGGTTAATAACTGCACCTTAATGCAATTAAAAAGGGATAATGAATGCAATTTAAATGAATCCTAAGATGAGTATAAAAAAACACTAATAATGGATGAATGAATGCACTTTTTTACTAAATGAAATAGATAAATGAAATGTACGCAACGGTAAATGACAAAGGATAATAAAGGATGACAATATGATAATTGATAACTGACACTAAATGAATGCATAGCCAATTGGTTTATATGAATGAATCTAAACATTATGCAATGATGAGATGATATAAATGTTTAATAAATGATAATGAACTATATGTATTTTAAACAACTAAAATGATATGAAATGTTCTTGATGCAAATGCAACTAAATGTAATGATGAGGATATGATCATGATGAATGCAAGGTGTTTTAGACTTTGCATGATGCACTGATGATGTATCAGAGTACTCGGTCGCGATTGTATCCAAAAACCAGCTCAATTGTCGCACAACCGCTCATTTTAACTTTGTTCATATTTGCATATAAATCATACATATGAATGAGTGAATGGATGGACAATATGCAACAGAATGCAATATAAATAGATGAGATGAAATGATGATCCGTAGTGCTTTATTTTTCATCATCGAGCTTTAAAAATGTTGTAAGAAAATACAAGCATCTTGACATAATGATTCAAGATGACCAGAGTATTTCTTACATGGATTTGATATAGCAAGTTAATACAAACAACTTGATATAATGGGTCAAGTTGACCAGAGTATTGCTTGCGGAATAGACAAGGATCATCTTCGTTCATGCAAGACTTGGATCATCCTCCTTGATCTTGGGCTGATCATATCCTGAGACAAGTTCATACCTTAATAAGAGATAAAAACCTTTATCCAAATTGGATGAGGAGGAACCAAAGAAGGAGCATTGTTCTTGTAAGCAAACAATATGTACATAAAGAATAAAGAATATGGATCCTTGGTAATGGTTCATGCTCATATGGTCGAGGTATATGCTGTAGTCAGCAAGCCGTAGTGATCTATGACTACTTTTTACATAAAATCAAGTAGCTTAGTGAACTTCCCACGTAGACACCATTATTACATGCCCTAGAACTTCATCGGAATGATCTGCAGAAGATACACAAACAATGCTGTAGGAACTTGATATGAATAAATGAATGAATAACTCACAAATCAACCAAGTACTTGATAGATTTAAACAAAATTTTCTTGTCAAAGAAAACATCATTTTGTCTTTGGTGTGGTAAGGAAGGATGCATCCTTGTTGAAGATAGTTTGAGTGTTGATGTTGATTGTTTGGTCAATTTTGAGAAGTGATCATCGTGCGAGTATTTTCCGATGCTTGTTTGGTATCTGCTTGGATGAGTATGTACAATGTTTTGCCATGTTTTCCTGTTTGATTTTCTATGTTTTCTGATGTTTTTGGATTTTGTGAGACGATTTTTCCAATGTTTTTGGTATTTTGATGATTGTTTTGAATGCTTTTGGATTTTTTCGTAGGACCTTTATCTGGATGTTTTTGGTATTTTTGCTGGTATGCATGGGAGCCTGGTGCTCTATGCAACTTATGTATAAAACCATTTGAGGTACATGTTGTTGATCGGATCTGCTAGCGGTTCTCCTTCTGAAGTAGCCAACTGATATGCCTCGGACCCAAATACAATAGTGATAACATATGGACCCAGCCAATTTGATTCAGACTTTCCTTGATGTTCTTGGTTGGGTTGGTTACGAGGATTTTCTTGAAGAACAAGATCACCTACCTCAAATGTATGAGGTCTAACTTGATGATTATAGCTTCTGCTCATGTGCTGCTGATAGGCCTTAAGGTGATGTATGCAGCTTGTCATTTCTCGTCAAGGAGCTCTAAGTCTTGAAGACGGGATACCTTGTATGCTTCATCCTCTATGAGATTGTGTAAGGAAACCCGTAGTGATGGTATCTCGACCTCAATAGGTAAAATAGCTTCTGCACCATAGACCAATGAGTAGGGAGTTGCGCTTGTAGTGGTTCGAATGCTAGTTCGACATGCCCATAGTGCTAGATTCAATTTAACGTGCCAATCACAACCGATATTGTTGACTGTCTTCTTGAGGATTCTCAATATGTTCTTGTTTGATGCTTCGGCCTGACCATTGCCTTGTGGGTAATAGGGAGTGGAAAAGCGGTGCTGGATGTGAAATTTCTCACAGAGTTCACGGACATCCTGATTTTTGAAAGGAAGACCGTTATCTGTGATGATGGACATGGGTACACCATACCGGCAGATGATGTAATTGAGGATGAATGAGGCGATTTGCTTGCCGATAACTTGGGTAAGTGGAACAACTTCGATCCACTTTGTGAAATATTCGGTGGTGGTAATAATGAATTTATGGCCATTGGATGAAGATGGATGGATTTTACCCACAAGGTCAAGACCCCATTGACAAAAGGGCCATGGTGCTGTGATTGGTTGCAGTTCCTGTGCTGGTGCATGTATCAGGTCTCCATGAACTTGGCATTTCTTGCACTTTCTGACAAAGTAGTAGGAGTCTTTTTCCATTGATGGCCAATAGTATCCAGTGCGCAGGAGTTTCTTGGCTAGTGACGGATCGCTTGCATGAGTTCCACAAATTCCTTCATGTACCTCTTCCAAGTCCTTTGCTATCTCATCCTGTTCTAGACATTGAAGGAGAGTACCATCAAGACTACGTCGGTATAGGGTTTCAGCAATAATGGTATATCGAGCAGTTTGGCGAATGAAGGTTTTACATTGGTTATTCGATTGGTTACGAGGAAGGGTGTGATCGCAGAGATAAGTGTAGAACTCACCATACCATGGGGATTCAGAACCTATAAGGTGATATATCATCTCAGATTCGGGGATATCATAAGTGGGGATCCAAAGCTGTTCTACCAAGAACTCGTAGCGTGTTGAATTCTATGGAAGATCTAGGAGAGATTCAATAGTAACCATAGCGTCAGCAGCTTGATTCTGATCTCTTGGTATCTGCTCAAAGGTGATAGTAGTAAATGATGCCTTTAGACTATCCACCATTTGCTTGTACGGCATGAGTTTGTCATCCTTGGTCTGATATTCATCTGTTGCTTGTCGAATGACTAGTTGGGAGTTGCCATATACTTATAGTTCTTGTATTTTCCATTGTACGGCCAACCTGAGTCCTGTGATCAAGGCCTCATACTCTGCTATGTTGTTGGTGCATGGAAATGTGAGCCTGTAAGACTTTGGGATGCTATCACCTTGAGGTGTGATAAACAGAATGCCTACCCCCGAGCCATGCCTAGTGTACGAACCATCAAAGTATAGTTTCCATGGTTGTGTTGTTGTGATCATGAATATCTCTTCATCTGGAAAATTGGAAATGAGAGGATGATCGCCTATGAGGGGAGCATCAGCCAACTAATCTGCAATAACTTGTCCTTTGATAGCTTTACGGTCCACATACTTGATGTCAAATTCACTAAGAATCATCACCCATTTGGCCAAGCGGCCTGTCAATGCTGCTTTACTGAGTAAGTATTTGAGTGGATGAATCTTCACAATTAGCTATACTTTGTGTGTCAACAGATAGTGCCTTAGTTTAGTGGCTGCCAAGATTACAGCTAGGCAAGCTCGCTCAATAGGTGTGTAGCTGAGTTCATAGCCAACCAGTGTGCGAGAGATGTAGTAAACAACACACTCTTTCCCTTCTGCATTGTGTTGTGCCAATAGTACACCCAATGTCGTATTTGTTTATGATATATAGAGTAACAAAGGTCTACTTGGATCTGGTGGGATCAACAATGGTGTATTCATGAGATAGTCTTTAAGCATCTGGAATGCTTGTTGGCATCTGGCATCCCACTGAAAGCAGATGTTTTTGTGTAACAGATGCGTAAATGGGTGACACTTATATGTCAGTTGTGCAACGAATCTTTGGATAGATTGTAGGCATCCTTGTAATGTCCTTAGCTAACTGATGTTCTTTGGTGGTGGCATGTCCATGATTGCTTCGACCTTTGTTGGGTCGACCTGAATGCCTTTGCTGGAGATAATGTATCCAAGAAGTTTCCCTGAGGTTACTCCAAAGACACATTTCTTTGGGTTGAGTCGAACATGATATTGTTCCAGTCGATCAAAGATTTTATTTAATATGTCTAGATGACCTTCTCTGGTGAGTGATTTTGCTAGTAAGTCATCAACATAATCTTCCATTATGGTATGCATCATGTCATGGAAGATGGTGGTCATTTCTCATTGATAGGTTGCTCTTGCATTCTTGAGACCGAAAGGCATTGCATTCCAGCAGTATGTGCCCCATGGACATGTGAAGGTTGTCTTATGTTGATCCTCTGGTGTGATCTTTATCTGATTGTATCTTGAAAAGCCATCCATGAGAGAAAGCATGGCATGTCCTGCTGTTAGGTCCACTATGATGTTGATGTTTGGTAGGGGGAAGTCATCCTTAGGACATGCCTTATTTAGATCTCTGAAGTTAGAACAAATATGGATGCCCCCATTTGGTTTTCCGACAAACACAATATTAGATATCCAATCTACATAATCAATTGGTCTAATGAAACCAACATCTAGGAGTTTCTTGAGTCCTGCTTTGACTAGTACTGCAATCTGAGGATGCATCTTACGAAGCTTCTGCTTGACAGGTTTGGCTCCTTCTACTATTGTGAGGTGATGCATGACTAAATCAGGATCAAGTCCAAGCATTTTTGCATATGACCATGTGAAGTTAATCTGGTGCTTCTGGAAGAACTCTACAAATTTAGGTTGTTCCTCTGGAGTTAGAAGAGATGCCAGATGTATGTGGTGAGGAGTTTCAGGAGTCCCCACGTTGTATTCTTTTGTTTCCTCAATGAAAATCATTGATCATTCCTGTTGTGTACTAGCAGGGAGAATGTCAAACCTTTCATCCGCCGATGCCTCAGAGAGGTTTTCACCATTGGATATGCTCTTTCTTTTTACTTTTGTTGGATCAAACAGTGGCACATTGTTGTTTTCACTGGAAGATCCATGTTTTATTGTTATATTTTTGCAGCTGAAAGGTTTGGCATCCACCCCGAAGTATGCTATGCTATTAAGTTCAATGGTGAATCCAACTTTGTGATCCCCGCTTGGTATGTTATCTCGTAATTCCAAAAAGTCAATGATTGCCTCATTGTTTTGGAAAAGGTCAAGACATGGGAGATTTGGTTGATTCCATTCGATGAGTTCAGGATGGATAATGGGCATTACTTCATCGATTAGGTTAAGCTTGTTAGATGTGTCAGTGAGGGTTAAGACATTATGGTGAAGGTCATTGATGGTACTCTCCCTGTCAGAATCAGGCGTAGGATGTGACGTAGGGTCTGTGGAATAATTTTCCAACTCAGGAACCCAAGAGGTCTTTATCTGTGCTTCTCCGTAAACATGGATGTCTTTGCGAGGTGGAGGTAGTGATGTGTCTTCCTCATCTAAAGTATTAAGCTAGATGGAATCAAATTCCCATTCATGTGAGTCGGTCTCTGAGTCACTTTCTAGTATCCGATTACTATACCATACTGGGATGTCCTTTGAGTTAAACACTACAGGTGTGATCGATTGATGCACCTTTGTAGATGAAATGATCGGTGCTGCAGGAAGGATGATGGGGATCAATGAATCCGATACTGGGAGTATTGGTAGTGTTGACTCTGCTACTTTTGCTGGAACTATTGGTGTTGTAGATACTACTATGGGTTCTGATACAGTTGCTGCTGCTAATGGCGCTATTGATGTTATTGTTGCTGCCGATGGGATTGTTGGTTTGTTTGGTGGGATGACTGGTGTTGTGGATGGTTGTGCTGGGATTTTTAGCATCAGTGGGACAGTTGTGATGGTGTTTGATGCTGCTTTGATAATAAAAGGTGTCCTCTTTGTAATAGGCTGATATATTGGTTTGCTAGATTTTCCTTTGAATCTGAGTTTAGGAAAGATCTCCTTTTGAAAGCCTAGGCCTATATTATCCTTGGGCTTTAATTCTGGCAGCAGTGGTTCATGTCGTCCTTGTTTGCAAGGTCCCAAAGCACTCTAACCATCATAACCCATTCTTTGCATAATGAGAAGGCCTTTGCCATATTGATCCATGGGAAGTGTAGCTAGTGGCATATCGGTGGTGATGGGATATTTATAGATCCATTCCACTAAGTCCTCATCTCTGGTTTCTTCTTCTTGACTCTTTCCAAGGATGAAAGCCATCAAAGGACATGCTGGCTTGATTAGTGGTTGTTGAAGTAACTGCTGAGGTTTGCCATGTGTTCTAGGAGAAGTGGGCATTTGTCCCACACAAAAGAGGTGACTCAAATTGTATTCCCTTGGACCTTCCTCTGCTATTTTCATCTTAAGCTTTCCTTTCTTGGGTATAGTGATGTTTGAACTGGCAAGAGAGGCTGGACTTATGTATGATGTGGAGGAGATGGCTTCTCTATTGTTAGGAATAGTAATCTTTGGTTGATGACTGATGTTATGACAATATGCAAAGGGATTTGCATCGCCCAGGATTGTGATCTCTACACCATTATGTGGGAACTTGATACATTGATGGTAGGTAGATGGAATGGCTTGCATGGCATGTATCCAAGGTCTTCCTAACAATAGATTGTATGGCAGAGGAAGGTCCAGAACTTGACAGATGATGTGTTTCACCACAGGGCCCACTCGGATTGGTAGTACCATAGCTCCTTTGGATGAACACTCTGTATCATCATAAGCTTTGATTGTGATCTTCTTGTGAGGATCCACTAATTCTATTGCATATCCCAAAGCTGTGACCAACTACAGTGTACAAATATTTAGGCTAGCCCCATTATTGATCAAGACTCGCTTGATCCTATGCTGGTTGATAAATCCTTCAATGTGTAGTGAGGCGTTATGAGGTTGCTGGAAGGAAGAGTTGTCACTTTCAGAAAAAAGTGAGACAAGGTGATGACTTTAGACTTCCAACCATGGCATGGAACTGATCTGTATTTAGGTTTGTAGTGACTGACATCTCTTGGAGAGCTTGATCGAAAATGGTTTTATGAGATGGAGATAGGCGCAATAGCTCTAAGATAGATATTAGTGCAAGCATTTTGTCTAACTGTTCCATAAGGTTATACTGCTTTGGGATAGATGGGGTGCCTTGTGGAGCTTCTTTTATGGTAATCTTGCTGCGACGCGTAACAACATTGCAAGTGGAGATGGGATTTTTGATGGTTATAGTTGCAATTTGTTCACTGGCATCGTATAGGTGATTCACAGTATAATTATACACGGCTTGCGTATAATTGGTGGTATCTGTGTTTCTCCCTGAAGTAGAAGGACCCCTTTGATCTTGTGATGGAAGTGGATTTTTGAACATCAGATGATCATTGTTTGTTGTCTTTGGGTCATGTCCTTCGATTTTGATTTCACCTCGGTCAGTAAGATCCTGAATAAGATCTTTCAATCTGTGATAATTGCTTGTCTTATGTCCTCTCCCTTGATGGAAATCACAATGTTCAGTATCCCTCCACCATGCAGGTTTGACTTGAGGTTCATATTTTGATGCTTTGGGTAGGGTTACCAGATTTTGAGAAGCCAGTTGTCCTAATACTATTTCGATGGGTTCCCCTAAGGGAGTGTATGTTTGCTTTTGTTTTTGTTGATGAGGTTTGGGTTCATCGTGAGATGTAATGCGACCTTGATTGGGAGGAACAACTGCGTTAGTCAGAGGTGGGGGATTCTGTCCTGCAAATCAAACTACAGGTTGTGCGCTTTTGATAGTTCTTGCATCCACAACCTCGTCGTTGACAACATTTTTGTTCTTGTTCCAGAAGCTTGGTTTGTCACTATTGAAGTGTGGGCGAGGACCATCCTTTGGCTCATTATAGATTTTGATAAGTCCTTTCTTGATGAGAGCTTGCTCACATTTTAAGCCTTTGGTGATCATGTCATTGAAAGAGTCCATGTCTTTGACATCCAGGTGAAATTCCATTTCTTTGTTTAAGTTGGAAATAAATATTTCCACTAGTTCTTGTTCAGGTAACTGAAGAGAACGTCTGCTAGACATTTGACGCCATCGTTGCAGGAAGACTGAGAATAGTTCACCTGGTTTTTGTTTAGTGTTACATAGATCAGCCATGGTAATATCACATTCAATGTTATGAGAGTAATGTGCCAAGAACTTCTGAACTAGCTCTTCAAATGTCCTAATGCCACCTGGTAGTCGGGAAAACCATGATGTGGTGGTTCCTCCCAAGCTTTGGGGAAAAAGGCGCACGAGGTACGTATCTTCGTATGCCACTTCGAGGAAAGCTGAGTGGAATTCTCTGACATGATCGCGATGATCTCCTTTTCCTCTATACTTTTCGAACTTGGGTGTTTCGAACCCACGTGGAAAAGGTGGCATATAAATATTCCTATCAAAGGGATAGGGACAAATGTCATTGAGTGAAAATTGATTAGTCTTTACGCCACTGCGAAGTTGTTGGGCGAGATTTTCAACTTGTTGCCGCAATATCTCTATGTCATTTGGAGGAGGAGGAGGTGGGTTACCTCGAGGAATGTTATATCTGATGGGATCTCTACCTCTTTCTTCCTCATGGTGACTTTGTCGTTCTAATGCTTGTCTTAGTTGTGGAAGATCAAAGTCAGAGGGGAGTTTGGCTCCTTCTCGAGCAAGCTTTAAAAAGTGAGCATCCGCATTGCTCCTAAGTATTTCATCAAAAAGTTTGTTAAAGAGAGGGTTGTGCTGAGCCCTTTCTATTGTTGCAGGAGTAGGAGTACTTGGGTTTTCGTCATTAGCATTTCCTTCAAGTGCTTCTTGAAATTCGTTGATATTTTCCTCCTCTTCTTCTTCAATCTCTATTTCTTGTTGCCTTGACTGTGATCGGGTATGAGCCATTTTGTTTACAAGTTTTTGTTTGAAGTTGGGTGAAAATGATGATGAGTTGTTGATGAAATGAAAGATTGATGGTTGGTGAATTGTGTTATATATGGATCTGTAGAACTTAAAGGTAGATGTGACCGAAATTCTTTTTTTTGAATTGCTTGTTGTTTTTTATAAGGTTTGATGTGATAAGGTTTAGAGAAATATGAGATGTGTTACAAACTTAACTACCTAGTAATGGGAGGATTCACTCATAAACTACTTTTAACCTGTGTAGATATGTCTCTTAGGATGAGCTTATCCTAGATGTAGAAACAATCTAAAAGTGATTTGTTGTGTTTGATTTCAAGAAATATACAAAAGAGAATTTAGGACAAGTACCTCTTAATGTTTTGAGAGTTGAAATGAAGTGATGATGTGAGGATGAGAAATGGATGAAATGTTTTAACTTCAATAAAAGCTTTGTGTCACAAATGGAACAAATTCTACCTCTTCTCTTTCGGGTGTTGGTGGCATTTCTCGAGCTACATTGTATGTGATACAAATGTCTAGGAAGAAGTTGGGATTGATCTTGCCTCGGTTTTTGTGATAACTCAAAGCTCTATATTGCATAAAAGCTCCGCAGTTCAATGACTCTTGATCAAATTCGTTTGACTTGCCTTGAAGGTATAGACACATGTGACGTAGAAAAGCTCTATGAGAGACAAAGATTTGTCTATTTAGATAGAAGAATTTCCTCCTTTTGATCAAAGCCTTGGAGCTCAATGGTCTTCTTTTCAAGTTGATGTTTTGATGAAGATTCTTCTTTCTCAAGATGTGAAGAATGGTCATAAAGTTTGATACTTTGTTCTTTGTTTGCACTTTGTTTTTTATATTTTTGGTTGTTTTGAAAAATGTTTGGTTGGATGAATACTTGTTTTGATTTTTGTATTTTTATGATGTTTCTTTGACAAGAAAACAAAGCAAGCACACAAACACAAGAATGTTGCCTCAAAAGGCACAAATAAATGTGGGTCTAGATCAACCCAATCTTTGAACTTTTTATGACCCTTTCCTTTAAGTGTATTTTAGGTGTTTTTCTTTCCAAAGCCTGAAGTCGGCTCAATTTGTACTTTGGTCTTTGACTAAAATGAAAACACTTCAAACACTTTGTATCCCTAAGGTCAAATGGCCAGTTGCGATAAATTCAGCCCACATCTTGATATTTCTTCGACTTTGGTACTACATACCTTATGAATCCCACCGTGGCAGGTAAGGATGTGATATACTAAGTCTTGCACGAGCATAACAAATAGATGATCCCTATGATGGAGAAGTGACCACTTTAATCAAGCCACAAGTGACTTTTCAAAAAGCTATGTTTCTACTCAAGGAAATATGTATGGTGAGTATCTTGGGAGCAAAACCATCTATGCTCTTGCACTGAATTATATCACAAATATCCTCTATCAATAAAATGGGTGGGCTACTATTTAAAGGTGTTTAGTCATTTTTGATGTCTTTGGACATAAGTTCATTCTGTAGTGTCTCACTTAAGAGCCTTGTAACTTGTGGTGGGGCCCATTTGTCCTTTCGGCAAGTTACATTATAGGAACAACTATACCCAAGGCTACAGCTTTCGCTCTCACTTGATTTCTATAGCGGCTCGAAGGATTTACCGCGCGAGGTCGTTCCCAAGAGTGATGTGTCTCTTGGAAGGCCTCTCTTAAAAAGATAATTTTTTTTGAGTGTTACTAACACTTTTCTGTTGCACCTAGGACCACGAAAGCCAAGGGAGAGGATAGTGTGTGTTAGAAGTAGGACCACTCGACCAACTCTTTTGCACAAGTGTGCCAATCACGAAAAGCACTTATTCTTTTTAACTTGTCATTGCAATGATTTTCTATCTAATTGGATATGTTGCTCCAACAACCATGATGTTCTTTTTAACTTCAAAGGTAATGTTTTTAAGTAATCTAGAATTTTGAAATCCTAGTCAAGTCAATGAAAAACACGTATGTATGAAGTAAGATCGTTTTGCAAAAAGTGAGACAAGTTGATTGTGAATTTTATTTGCACAAAAATGGAAATGTGGATTGTGAGTTTTTGCTTAAGTTTGATGAAATAAATTTGTCTTGTTGATTTTAAGCACCAAATGAACAATTAAGCCTAACTTGCAAGAAACAAAGTTTGTTTTGTTCGATTTTAAAGCACCAAAAACAAATGATCCTAACTTGCAAGGAAAAGACAGTTTATTTTTGTTCAATTTTAAAGCACTAAAAACAAATCTTTGATTTTTAAGGAAGTTAGTTTTAGACCTGCACAAAAAGTGAATAGTTAGTAGAATCCACGCATAGGGAGGGCTTCCACTAGCCTAAAAAAAATCATTTTTTTCGGTTACAAGGTCTTCCTTACAATGTTCTGTTACAATAGTGCTAGTCTGTGTGAAAAAGGAAGTGCTATTTAACCAAAAATACGTTATTACAGAGACAAAAGCGCTGAAAGAAAAATTTGACAGTAAATGCAAAAGCGCCAGAACAAGCCCAAAAGCGCTAAAACAAGCACAAAAGCGCTAAATGAAGGTCAATAGTGCCAAACTTGAGACAATAGCGCTATTATAAAAATAATAGCGCTAGAATAACAAGTTGCAATAGCGCTACAACGCGATCAAAAGCCTTAAAGAGCGACCTGTGTGTCAAGTTCAACATTCAAACATGTTAGTTAGTTTTTAAAGAATGGTTTTGGGTGCTTGGATTTCACATCGGGTTCACCAAATGATGCTCTGCAAAAAGGACAAGGTTAGGATAAACAAACACCGAACAAGAAACAAAAGAAGCTGATTGTTAGATGTTAGAAAATCATAAATTAAGAACTATCCTAAGCAAGCATATCAAGAAAGACACTACTAAGCAAAAAGAAAGCATAAGGAATCTACAAAAAGCAACTAAGCTCCTCCAAATGCTCTCTACCATGATGGTAGCTTCTCCTTCCTTGTTCCTCTCCTCTCCAAGTTCCAAACTAGTGTAGCTCTCAACAACTTTTTCCACTATGGATGCTTATGGAGGTTTGAGATTAAAGTATTTTCTCTAAATGCTATGCAAATGTAGATAAAAAACTAATATTAGATGCTATAATGCTAAAATGATTTATTTTAGGCCAAAATAACAATTATATGAGTTTATTATGCTAAAATGCTCTCTAGAATTCACTATAGCTTAAATGCATACAAGTTTCCAAGATTATGACTATGAATGCTAAATGCTTGAGGATTTGAAAATGAGGAAGGTGAGCTCTATTTATAGGTAAAATGGAGCAATGGATGGTTGAGATTGAGTAATATCAACAAGGGTCAGGATTGAATGGTTTGAGATCCATGTGAGGGCTTTCAACCCAATCCCAGGATGACAAGTGTCAATGTGAGATAGGTTGAGAGGAGAGGGAATAAGCATTAAATGCTTGACATGACCTGAGAGTCAACTTGGGGGTTAGGGTCAAGGTTAGTTGAATGAATAAATTCTTTATTCAAAGAATAAAGCTTTTATCCAATGGATAAAATCTTGTGCAAAGGCAAAAGGGATAACCATGGTCAAAGCAATAAATGCTTGAGGAGACACATGAGTGCAAGTTGAAATAACCATAAATGGTTATGTAAGAGCCATAAATGGTCATGTAAGGTCCATTAGTGGTCTTGGAAGACTTTGGAGGTTAAATTGTTGAACACAGAAAACATTAAATGCTTTTCAAAGACTTTGAAGTCTTTGAGAAGTTACTCCAAGTTGCTTAGGAATGTGACAATAATTAGGGGATGGATTAGGATAATTAGGAAGGGGTTAGAAGAATCTAGAAGGGGGTTAGGTTTGCAAGTGGATTTGGTGGGTGAGGGAAAATAGGATTTTTATTTAAAATAAATTAATTTATTTCAATAAATGTGTGCAAGTTGCATTTGTAGGAAAATGCAAGTGGGGGGGGGGGATAAATGATTTAAATAAATGTTTGATTTAATTTATTTAAAAGAGGAATAGGGGATTAAATGAAATGAATATGATATATTCATTTACTTGATTTGTGAATTTGGTTTAATGAATTAATTAAAATAAATTGAATAATTTATTTAATTAGTAGAAGAATGTTTGAAGATGAATCAATTAAATATTAATTTAATTAACTGATGTCTTAGTGGATTTTAATCAAATAAATTGCAAATATTTATTTAATTAAACTGGACAGATTTATGTGACTACATAGTTCTTTTTGAGAACATCACCATGTTAGAAGTGACTGGTATCCGGTTAAGAATACCTTAGAACTTGTTAAAGTTCACCTTGCTAGAGGATTTTACAACTCCATATCTTAAGTGACTCGGTTAAGAGATTTTACATAAAGAACTGGTTAAGGTCCACCCCGTTAAGGGATTTACAATGCTGCAATTGTTAGAAGGCAACAAAGATGAATGATCTATCTGATGACACTACCTTTGTCTCATAGATTCGCTTTGTATGCTATGTTCTTCTGATCGGTATTGGATTCACCGATTCATACCTGTATCTGCTGCACTCTATTCTACTCCCCCTGTTTACATTCACACATATATTTTTCACATTGACAACAACACAATAAAAATGAATGATGTGTATATATTAACCATTAATTCTTTCGCCAACTTTCCCTACAAAAATCAGATTTAAAATTTTGTTATCGCGCTTCAAACTACTCTCCAAAAATCATTGTGGGAATATTGGTTAAGACATCCGTTCATGCCGATAAGTTCGTCGGTTGACAAGCGAAGACTGCCAGTTATTTGGATGTTTCTAAGTTTGTCGATTGAGACTCTTGTATTGCCGGTTGTCGCATATGTACCAGTCCAATTCTCTCACTACTTAGCCAGTTAACCTCTGTATATTGATCTACTCACTGCTTAGCTGGTTAACCTCTGTATACCGGTCTAGTCACTACTTAACTGGTTAACCCCTGTATACCGGTCTACTCACTGTCGATAGGAATAAGGACTCTTGTGCTTCACCAGTTACCCTTTACTCCTTTACCGATGGATTGTGGAAACTTAGAAGAAGATGTTGCCAACAATGACAACCATTTCACTGATCATACAAAATGCATCATAATGCCAACAAACTCCCCCTTTGGCATTGGTGTAAAACACTGCAAAGTAGTCATGTATGTGTTGGTTTTGACCCCTGTTTCATCTGCCGGTTCTAACCCCTATTTCATCTACCTCATGTACATATACAACTCCCCCTTTTGACATTAATGACAAAGAATATACAAAAGGATTCATGAAAGTAAAGCAAAAATGTCTTTGAAATTTTCTTTAGCAGCTTGTAAAGAGGATTTCCATGAAGGCTCCACCTATTTCATGGTGTTGAAGTGTCCATGCAAAACTATAACAAAATCCTCCATTTCATCTACTGATTTATAGTCAGGTGCACTTATCAGGATTTTTGCTTCTTTGACATTTCTTTGCATGAAATCAATTATTTGTGCAAAGTAGCACTGTAGCTCTAGCAGATTAAGAGCTCGTTTATCTTCTTCCTCTGTTAAATTTTTGATTTCATGAGTTAAATGTCTGACCTTTCCACTAAAGGTCGTTGCAGAGCTTGTTAGAGGATCAAACAAACCTATAAGATACTGGATTTCCCTTCGAGTTTGAGCTCTTTTATCTTTAAGATCTTTGATTAAATTGGTGAAGCTTGATGACTTGACCAATAATTGGCCAACTTCTTGTAGTATAGATTTGACCTTTTTTAGTGTTGGTGGAGAGAGCAACTTTGCCAACTGATATGTATTCCATTAATTTTTCACCTCTCTTTGTTTCATACTGTCTAATTGCTAACTTCTCCAGATCGGTTGCCTCTGAACCGATTTCTTTGACAAGAGTTCCCAACTGATCAATGCTAGGTGCATTGTCATCAACAACAATGCCAGGAATGAGATCAGACAAAATGGTTTTTGCATTATTAATAAGTTTGGTCTTTTTTTTCTTTGCTCTAAGTTTTGCCTTTTCAGCTTGAAGTTTCAATTTTTCAGAAACTTTCACTAATTGTTTGGGGGCCATCTTCTTTTTGTCAATTACAGAGTCTTCCTCTTATTCCTCCTCCATTTCTTCTTCCTTTTCTTCAGACTTATCCTCAGAGCTGGCTATGGTGGTGAATTTTTCTTTCTTATTTTCACTCTCCTTTTCTAAATTTAACTTCCTCTTTACCAGAGGAGTGTCCACCATAGTTTTCTTGGTCTCCTTTGTTTCCTTCATCTCTTCTTGCTTCTTTTCTGCTTCCTTCTCCTCGATTTCCTTCTTCTCTAATTCTTCAACAAGTGGTATTGATGTATTTATCACCTTTGGGTTTCCTTCCTCTGCACCTTTTTCTGACAAAAGGGGTTCATTGTCAGTAGGATTTATTGTTATTGATGTTATGTGAGGTGTATCTTCATAAGGTATATCTTCAACTAAAACTTAACCTACACTGGGATGCTTGGTTTCAGTAGTTCCCTTTACCGGTGAAACACCAATATCAATAGTTTAAATGGTTGATTTGTGTTCAACCGGTTGCTCTACATCCTTTGTCAGATTAGGAATATCTGACACAACATTACCGATGATATCATCAACTGAGAAAACATCAAAACCTTCAGTAGAGTCTTTGTCTTTACCTTTACCTTTGTCAAGTCCAGCTGCACCTTGGTCCTATTTTGTTCCCTTTTCTATTTCTTCTTCATCTTCCTTTTGTTGGCTCATGATTGTTTTCCATAAGTCAACACCCTCATCATGCACACCTTGGACATCTCCTATGGCCACTCTCCTTGTCCGATTCCTTATTTTAAAGCATTGAATACATGCTTCTGCCAGCATAGATGCTTGATTATAATCAAGCTCATGTTGCACTTCCATGAGTGATTTTATCCTGTGCTCTTTCTCAATAGCTAAAGTTGTTTTCCATCTCCCTTCAATTTGATTTTATGAGTTTGAAGGAACTATTCTGTATAGTTCACTGGGAGTCATGGAAAACTTATGCATGTTCCACATAAGTACGTCTTCAATTTTTCTTTTGTCCTCCTCATCGTAGAGGGGATATTTTCTCCCAACACCAGATAGACCTCCAAACTCTTTGATCCCATGGACCAATTCATCAACAGTTGGAAGTAAATTTCTACTGCTTCTTCTGACTTCTTTTATTTCCACATCAGATTGGGTCCCAATGTTATCACCCTCCTTTTCATCTTTCTTTGGCTTCTTATTAGCCTTTGTGTCAATTGTCCCTTCACGCTTTTTCTTCCTTGCATATGTTACTCCTACTGGTCTATCTTTACCTGGTGAAGATGCAGGAGTATCTGTTTCCTTTTCTTTTGTGTATGATGTCGGCTTGTTGGTTGCAATTGCCTTGGGTTTTGCCTTTGACATTTTCTTCTTTTCTCTGATTTCTTCTTTAACTTTGGTTGATTTGGCCCCTGTTTGTTCACTAGTACTAGTGGAAGTAATGGCACTGGATGCTTCACCTCCATACTTTTTTTGTAGTGTATCAATCATTTTCCTTACTTTCCTTTGTATGACTGGCTCCTTAAGTTCCTATTTTATTTTGGAGCTTGCCTCCTCATAAGTTCCAAATTTCGTTGCTTTTTTGTCTACAAGTTTAGATAGTAACATGTTTGCATACACCTTAGTAATGTCCGCTCTGACCTCATAACCCATAGCAGGTATCCAAAAGGTTCTAGGTTGAACCGCTTGAATGATTCAGCAATCGGTGTCAACCAGAAAACAAATGTTGTTCTTATACTTTTGAACTATACCAGCTCAAATTCTCTCTCTTTTGTGCATTCTGGTTTGTAATTCTTTAAAATATCCCCACATTGTTTCCCCAAACTTATCACCTAAATCCCTAATCATTTCACCTATATGAACCATGATAGGTTTATCCTCAGACCACACAACATTGCCCTTACTGAGAAAGAAATTTTGCACATAGAAAAATATACATACCAGTAATGAGCCATACTTGAATGAATGTTTCTTGTCCTTCTTAATTCGCTCCATGTTTACCAGAAATTGACTTTTGATAATCTCACAAATATCATATGTTGCATCCTCCTCGACGATTTGAAAGGCTGCATGTATAGCACCGCTCGACACATTGTGCATGCGGCTTGATTGATAGACCCTATAACCAAGCACTACAAAAGAAAACCTCACTTTTGCATCCTCAATATGAGCGATTGTAATTGCTCTCCTATCACATCAAGATCGAGTCACCCAGGTGACTTTGGTGGATGATATTGTTCTTAGGGTTAGTGCTTCACTGGTTGTGCTAAACCCCATTACTCTCTGAATTACATCCTTTGTAATCTTGATCGATGCTTCAGCTTTCAGCCATAGAAATTGATCATGCACTCTGCTTAATAAATACCTAACCCAATCGGCATGAAATTGATCAAGAAAATCAACAACATTTGACAAACCCTTGGTCTTCAGATGCAAATATTATGCCTTCAACAGATCATGATTGCAGAACCCTTTAAATTCACTTCAAATAAATTTGTCTTGAAGTTCTTCAAGCTTGCAATGGATGAAGGAGTGAATATCTTTAACCAGTAACACACCGAAGGGAACAAATGATAGGGCACTGGTCATGTTGATCTCTCTAGCCTTCATAGGATGTAGTTTGAACTCAGGTTTTGGTTCCTTAAGAGCTTAAATCAATACAGGAGTCAATACAGAAGTTGCCATGATGAAATTCAAACAAATTATTCAAAAGAGGGTTTGAATACCTAGAATACCTTCTCCTCTAGGGTTGCTAATGACCACTATAATGCTACTTTATCACTTTGCACAAATAGCACTAGCAAGATTTTGATCACCTTAGGTCGCATGAGAGCTCAAGAATGTTCACAAGAAAGCAAGGTAAATGAAATGTATTGACATTTCTTTATTTATCCGTTAAGGTTTATCGGTACTTCAATGCAACAACTAGTTAGTGTATTTTTGACCATCTAAAACTTAAGGTACACTGATTTACTTTTTACCGGTTGCTTGTTACCAATACTGGTACACAAACAACATTTACGCTAACCCTCAAAACATTTACCAAATAAGAGCGTTAAACAAACTTTTATGCATCTAAACTATGCAGATAGACATAACCTCATATCGGTCAAGGGGATTCAATAATGATCTTACCATATGTGCTCCCCCTGAGCATCGGTATACCTAGTTTGAAGAGGAACTGTCATCACCGATGGATGATGACTTAGTTTCAGAATGACTCTCTCCTTCTTTTATTTCTTCCTTCTTAATCCATGTCTTTTTCATTTCATTCCTCACTTCTTCAATTGTCTTCTGTCCTTTCAGGTCATTTTTCTCTTTCTTCTTGCCAAACTGGTTCCTGTCTTTAGACCGGTTATAAGATTGGTTCCTACATTCTTTGGCTAAGTGACTGATCTTATGGCAATTGAAACATGACATACCTATTATCCTCCATGGTCCTGCATTATTTATCTGACCCATTCTCATTCTGCAATTTGCTGCACCATGACCAAAATTACCACAAGTGGAACAAGTGGTATTGAACTGATTACTCCTTTTATTAGGGCTAACCGGTTTGAATGGTGATCTTGATACATTTGACTTGAACATGCATTCTTCATATTTGTGTCCATATTTATTGCATGTAAAGAAATATACATTAAAGCTTCTTCTATTTGACATGCTGCTAGATCAAGATCTACACTCATAAGCAACATGACCATACTTGTGGCAATTATGGAAATAACAATCAGAGGTGAAATACTTCTTTTGACTAACTGGTTGATTTGTACAGACATCGAACTTATGACCTGGTTTACCACAATGATTGCAAGAAGATTTAGAAAACTTCATACCTTTCATTCCTGAATTGTTCCTTTTATCTTCCTTCATCCTTTTGGATTTAGATGATTCTCCAATTTCCATAGGACCTGTACTAGAGTAACCAAGACCAGTTGTCTCCTTTGCTCTCCTCTGAGCTTTTAATTGTTCATCTATCTTCTCAGAGCTTTCATTAAATTTCCTCAGCTTTTCATTTCTCTCATTTGCAGCTTTCAATCTCTTTCATCATCTTCTCCTTTTCCTTTGCGTTGTCATGTAGATGCTTATGTATGTATTCATTCTCCTGAGTGAGAATTTGGATTTATTCATATTTTTCAATGATGATTGCATCATTTTCTCTTAGGGCTTCTTCAGCAAGCCTTTTGGCTTTTTCAGCTTTTGACAAAGCTTCTTCTGTATCTCCTTTTCTTTCATCTACACTTCTGTTGGCTTCCAGTATTTCAGTCATTCTCAGGGCCTGAATTTCATGTTCTCTTTTGAGATATGTGATTTCTTTAGTCAACTTCTTGTTCTTTTCCATAAGTTCTGAGACTTCTTCTTCTACTTCTTTAGATTCACTCTATTCAGAGAATTGATCTATGATATCCTAACTCTCATTTAGTTGTAAAGCTAGTTCCTTTCTTTTAGCAAGAGATTTTTTCAGTCTCTCTTTCAGCTGAGTAATAATTTCATTAGCTTCATCAATCTGCTTTTGATACCGGTATTCCTTCATGATCTTTTTCCTCAAGCTATCAAGCTTTTCTTCAAAGGATCTAAGCTCTGATACCAATTGTTAGTATTAACCGGTGACTAAGAGGCGGGGGGGTGTGAATCAGTCAAAACAATTTATACTCAATTTAAACATTCAAACTGATCGGTCTTCAACTATCCTTCCAAATTTACTTATACAATGCATAAATCATGAATCAGATAACATCAAAGAATAGAGATTTGCATGCACAAATAAGGATCACATAACACTAGCAATTATACTTGGAAACCCTCGGTTAGAGGGAGATAACCACAGTGGGGATAACCCACAATCTCTTCTACTGCAATGAAAAAGAGTGCTCTGTTAAGAGATTACAACCAGTTCTTTCTAAGAACATCACCCTGTTACAAGTGACTAGTATCCAATTAACAATACCTTAGAACTTGTTAAAGTTCACCTTGCCAGAGGATTTTACAACTCTATATCTAAAGTGACTCGGTTAAGAGATTTTACATAAAGAACCGATTAAGGTCCACCCTGTTAAAGGATTTACAATGCTGCAATTTTTAGAAGGCAACACAGATGAATGATCTATCTGATGACACTACCTTTGTCTCATAGATCCTCTTTCCATGATCTATTCTTCTAATTGGTGTCGACTTCACCGATTCATACTTGTATCTGCTACACTCTATTCTACTCCCCATGTTTACATTCACATAGATCTTTTTCACATTAACAACAACACAATCAGAATGAATGATGTGTATATATTAACCATTAATTCTTTCGCCAACTTTCCCTCCAAAAATCAGATTTAAAATTCTGTTATCGTGCCTCAAATTACTCTGCAAAAATCATTCTGGAAATATTGGTTAAGATAGTCGTTCATGCCGATAAGTTCATCGATTGACAAGGGAAGACTGTCGGTTATCTGGATGTTTCTAAGTCTGTTGGTTGAGACTCCTGTATTGCCGGTTGTCGCATATGTATTGGTCCAATTCTCTCACTCCTTATCTAGTTAACCTTTGTATAGCGGTCTACTCACTGCTTAGCCAGTTAACCTCTGTATACTGGTCTAGTCACTACTTAGCCGGTTAACCCCTATATACCATTGTACTCGCTGCCGATAGGAATAAGGACTCTTGTTCTTCACCAGCTACCCTTTACTCCTTTACTGATGGATTGTGGAGACTTAGAAGATGATGTTACCAACAATGACAACCATTTCACCGGTCATACAAAATGCATCATAATACCAACATGGACATCCTTGAGTAGCATAGGAACATAATCTCTCACCAAATAATAAAAGATAAAGATTGACCCGAACAAAATTCAGCAACTATACTGACCTTGTGCCTTTGTTCTCAGTTGCTTGATATAATAGTTGATAATGTCTAATCTCAGAAAGTTGTGGACCCCATTTAAGACCGACCTGTCTGATTCCGAGTGTATCCTCTTCTATTTAAGACAAGATAATGATCACTTAATATGGATATGATACGATTGATAAGACAGTTCTTTCAGTTGATTCGAGATGTTTGATTGGACAGTTGTATCCTTTGGTAACTTCGTGCGAAGTGTTTGTTGGATATTTGCTAGGGTATTTGTTTCTTACGAGACATTTTATTGCAAGTTTTGTTTTTGATTGATTTTGATTGTTTTTGGATTTTGTGGATTGTATCTGAATGCTTTTGGTATTTTCTCAGGATCATATTTGAATGTTTTTGGTATTTTTTCAGGACCTTTTTTGAATGTTTTTGGTTGATTTTTTCAGGACTTTTTCTGAATGTGTTTGGTTGATTTTTTCAGGATCGTATGTGAATGTTTTCTCAATGTTTTTATATTTTTTTTTAAGTTTGTGTTTTTCAATGTTTTTGAAGTTTTATGTTTTTCACTATTTTCGAAAGTTTGTGTTTTTCAATGTTTTTGAATTTTTTGTTTTTCACTGTTTTTGAATTTTATGTTTTTCACTGTTTTTGAATTTTTTCAGGACTTTTTATGATTTTTTAAGGATTTTTTCAGTTATGCCCCCAGTGTGCAAACCTGTATGACATGATAATCTTGGAGAATGCATGTGGAGACAATGAGTTTTTGACATGACCTATGTTAATGCAATATGCATGACAAATATGTGTTTCCCATTCAAATCAAGAATGACTGTGTTTGTTTAGCATTTTGTAGTACACCAATTGAATTGGAGGTACAAAACATTTCATAGATATGTGATCAATCGATCCTTAAGGTCCCTTGGAACATCCAAATTAACACACTTAGTGACTAGGATTTACAAATGGAGACGCAGAAAACTTCCCCATTGGTTCTTGAAACTTTGATCTTCTTTTGCCCATGTGTGTGCAAATGAGTTAATTCTCGCTCTTGTGTTCACTAAAGATCCTTAGCATCCTATATGACTAGCTACATGGATTATTCTAACTTCAAAAGAATCGTGAATAGAGCCTCACTGTCAGCAAGATTTTAGAGCTTTGACGAGGTTATAAACTATAATTTCTCAAATATTTCTGCCTTGCCAACAAGCGTTCATAGCCCTGATAGAGTTACTTGCATGTTCCCGTAATCAAGCTTTTTGTCACACTTTGTATGCATGATATTTCAGTTATATATGATTGCTCTTTTGCCTTGAGATGGATATTTGGTATAACACTTTTTCTGTTTTTTTATTTTCTTGCTTTGACTTGTAAGTAATGAAACCTACTTGGGTGTGACAATTACAGCGGCCCTGAAGTAGATTTTTAGATTTTTCACTAGTCATATGATCAACTAGGTGTCTAGAATGAATTAGAGATTTTGTTAATGTGTTTGAGATATAGAAACTGATATATTTTAGGTTAACAAGTCTCAAATAGTGAAATCACTACCCAACCATAAGTAAAGCGTCATCACAAGGTAATGTTGAAAATGTATGACCTTAGGACCTCAAAGACTTCATGTCCGAATATTTAAGAAAGGAGATGACCCTTGTTTCTATTGAATGCAAACAAGTGATAAACTTGGACAATTGGCTTGTTTTATTGATGCCACTATATGCTAATGCATAAATTATATGCCATGAAATCTGTGAATACGATGCATTTGAAAAAGAAACTATATGTGATGCAGTGCTTTGAATAGAATGAGATGCAATGCAGAAAGACAAACCTAAACTAACCTAGCTCTTAGATATAGTATCGTTTAAGGTGCATGTTGTTCATAGGGTCAGGGAGTGGATCTCCATCCATGGTAGCCAAATTATATGCTCCATTTCCTATAACCCTCATTATGATAAAAGGACCTAGCCAGTTAGGTTCAAACTTCCCTAGCTTTTCACGTTCTACTAGGTTCCTTTGGTTCTCGTTGAGAACTAGATCTCCCACTTCAAAATTCCTTGGGCGTACTCATTTATTGTAACTCCTTAAATTGTTCTGGTAACCTTGCAAATGATTTAAAGTAGTTTTTCTCTTTTCATTGAGCATTTCAAGCTCTTGTAATCATGCAACCCAATAGTCTTCCTCTAATATGATGTGTTTTAAGGAGACTCTTAAAGATGGTAGTTCTATTTCAATAGGTAGTATTGCTTCTATACCATAGACCAATGAATATGGTGTTGCTCCTGTAGGGGTGAGTACTCCTGTTCTATAAGCCCAAAGAGCGGGATTTATCTAGAGATGCCAGTCCCGTCCTGCATCAATAACAACTTTCTTGAGGATCTTTAAATGTACAACTTCTCCTTCTCCTTGTTCTATAAGCCCAAAGAGTGGGATTTAACTAGAGATGCCATTATTTCCCTGCGTCAGTAACAACTTTCTTGAGGATCTTTAATATTGTCTTATTTGTTGCCTCTGCCTGTCCATTGCTTTACGAATAATAGGGTGTCGCAAATCTCTGTTGTATTTGAAAATTTTCACACAATTCTCTCATATCTTGATTTTTGAATGGACATCCATTATCAGTCACTATACACATTGGAACCCCATACCGATAGATAATGTAATTAAGCATGATTTTTTCTATTTGCTTTCCAGTGGTGTATGTAAGAGGGATTGCCTCTACCCATTTAGTAAAATACTCAGTAGTCGTTAAGATGAATTTTTTCCCATTGTAAGAAGTGGGATTAACTTTACCAACTAGATCCAACCTGATAGACTTATAAACCACTGAGAGGGGGGGGGGGGGTGAATCAGTGATCGTAAAAATAATAACACTTTGAACACTGACCGGTTGAGATACTTAACAAGTTTACTAAACAATATGCATACAATCCAAAATGATATTAAAGCATCCACAATAAGTAGAACATCCACCATAACACAAGTGTTTATACGTGGAAAACCTAAATGGGAAAAACCACAGTGAGATGGGACTCACAAGTTAACTATCTGCAGTAATAGATAACTGACCGGTTAGGGTCTACAAAAGTTGCTCTGCTAGGAGCGAATCCAATTAAAGATCCAAAAGCTTTGTTAGGAGCTATACCCTGTCAAAGGTAGTACCCTGTTAGGAGTAACCTTAGTAGAGGATTTCTGAATCCAAACTAATGGATCACTTGGGTAGAGGATTTGTACAATGAAGCTTGTTAGAGCTTCCTCGGTTAGGGGATTTAACTGTTGTAGTGATTAGAAAACAATTGGTGGTGTGATCTAATAGTAGCACAACTTTCTTGAATAGATCCTCTTCTGCTCTCTCAATACTACATCACCAATTTCATCACCAACATATTCTGCAATACCTTCAACTTCTATCTTGCATCATATCATCTCATGTTCTTTGTTATCTAAATTGTTCATCATAATGTTATTATATAGACACTTGATTTTATGTCGGCTTAGAAATCATATCACAATTACCAAGGTACAGTGTATTTGGACAACCAAGCATAACTCATCATAAATTACCACCACAAAGTTGGTTAAGGGTAACTCATCACTATCGGTGATAACTCATCACACAATTAATGAATACTGGTTGGAACATTGATACCGGTTTGGAGTTAACCACTAACAACATAAAAATTGATTGTACTTCATTCACTTCTTGATGGTTTTCGTTGAATCTCCAAGTTGGTGTCATGCCTTTTCTGCATACATCGATTGACTACATATACCGGTTAGACACCTTCTAAACCATCTTAACAATACTAGTTGCAATACAAGTAACTATAGAAGTAATACCGGTTTGTCTTAACTAATGTGAACATATGTGTGTGTATACATGTTCCATCAATGAAAACACATGAAGTCATCCATTACAATCATCATCAAGCCAACAATCTCCCCCTTTGGCATTGATGGCAACACTTAGAAAATTTTCAAACTGTAAAGCTAAGTGTGCATACAAATATATTACAATACTCCCCCTTAATATATACAAATTTTTCACAACACACATACATATTTCTACTCCCCCTTTGACACCAATGCCAATTTGAAAAGTTAAAAATATATATAGCAAAATTTGCATCAAAAGTTTACATATCAAAAACTTAAAAGTCTTTATCAAGGAGCGTTCATTGCAATTTTCAAGAAAATGTCACTAAAAGTAAGCTTCATTTGAGAAAAATCATTTTCCCATGTCTCCAGTAAGGTTTCAGTGATCTCTATGGTAGTCATGGCCTGTGATGAAAATTCTTCCATTTCATCAACTGTACTCATCTCTGGAGTAGCCAAAACAACTTATGAATTCTTGTAAGCTCTTTGCAGGATGTCCACTTTAGGTTTCAATAAATTCTTTAACTCCTTTAGAGATCAGAGTCTCTTTGCCTGTTCAAAATCATACATATCTAACTTATTTTGAAAATCATTTGTAAAGGTATGTAGGCACTACATATCTTTTCCAGTTCTTGTTCAGTCTCTATTCACCTTTGAATTAAATCTGTATAGAAAAATGAAACATTGGATGTGTAGGCAAGAATTTTGTCTTCTGTCTCAATAGCTTTCCTCAAAATATCTATGTTCAAGGATAAGAAAATCCAACCTGTATCAATATCTTTCATTATATGTTCACCTCTTTTCTTCCTGTAATTCTTCTCTACAAAAGTTTGAGTTGCTTCCTCAAGGGACTTGGGTTGGTTAGAGGCATCAACAACCAACTAGACAAGCTTGTTAATAGGAGTTGAAAAGTTCCCTATAGCAGTCTCCGGTAGAAGACTTGACAAAATCTCTACAGTAGTTTGGATAGTTTCTGCTTCCTTCCTTTGTTCCTTAAGCCTCTTCTTCTGAGCTTTGGATTGCATCACAGTTAAAATCTCCATTAATTATGATGCACTCATATTGTCAACATCTATAGGCCCTTTGATGCCTAATGAGTCATCATCATCATTATCATTCTGCTGTTTGACTTATGCCTTTTCTACATCAGCAAATTTCTCCTTCTCAATTTTCTCTTGTTCTTTCTCCTTTTCCGGTTCAGAAAACTTATCGGTAAATTGTTCAACTGGTTTCTCTTGGGTAGCTTGTGAAACTGGTGAAAGTTGAATTTTCATTTGCTGATCTTTTACCAGTGGGGGTGGAATATCCGCACTTGGTTGTGTAGCTGGTACTTTCATTGATTTAACCAATGAAATAGTCAGTGGCTGCTTATCTAGTTCAACAATATTCCCAGATAGATCAATGGTATCTTGTACATCATCAACAAAAATCATCGGTTGGGAAGTAGTGTCATCCTTTTTCTTGAGAGGATAGATAATATCAGCTTGTAATATCTCTTCCTCATCCATTTCTAGTCTTTCCACAATATCTTCTTCATTAGCTCGTTGGGACTGAATTTGTTTATGCATCCTCTAAATGTCCCTTGCTATCTGATGAGTCTCAACTTCAACAGATTGCATCTTTCCACTTATTATCCTTAATCTCCTTGATTTAAAAGGAAATTGTGTTTTGTAGTTATCAATCAATGCAATTAACTCATCCTTAGATAAATCAAGAAAATATTGAATAAACACATTATCAATAATTTCTTTTTCTTTCTACACAACTTCTTCCCACTTATTCAAAAGAATAGATTATAAAGAATCAAAAATTTCATTGTTAAGATCATGGGGTAATCGATTGTAATGACACAAATGTTTGATTACATATTGAACAATGTGTTCCTTCTGATCTTCATCAAATGAATCAAAACATTCTTGAACATTATCAAACCTATTCCTTCCTAATGTCTTCACCGTTCTCTTAAAATCAGACATAGGTTTGTAAGATAAAGCTTTAATGGGAATACTCTATTGAGAGGTGTCTTCAACTGGTTTGGCCTTCTTACCAGTCGCCTTTACTTTCTTTGGTTCCTCCTCGATGTCAGTGTCATCAGATTCTGCTAGGAGAATCAATTGCCGACCTCTCTTCTTTGTTGCAGGCTGCTTATTTATGTATACCTTTGGTGCCGGTTCCATTTTAACTTGGATACTTTATGTCACTCTTGTAGTAGTTGATACCTGAGGCGCTTGCTCGGCCTTCTTCTTCTTCCCTTTACCACTATTGGGTGGAGCACTACTGGTTTCAGCTTTTGCAGTTTGCTCCTCAATAATATCCACTCTTTTCATCTTCTTCTCCATTGGGGATGCCAACAGGTTATTGGCATAACCAGTCAGTAAGTCAAAATTGACTTCATAGCTCATGTCTTCCATTTAATCTTCTTTGGGTTCAATAGCTTCCATTACACAAAGATCAATGGTGACTGTGAAAATGATGTCCTTAGCAAATTTTTTCACCACATCTTCAGGTAGACTAACCCTTATACTCATTTTATTTTGAAATTAATTGAAGTACCTATTCATTGCAGTAGAGAAAGTGTTCTTAACAACCTTGATGTTGTTCTTGATCTAGGCAGTTACCGGTAGGTCTTTTGACCATTCAATATCACCAATTCCCGCTAGGAAATTCTGAAAGTAAAAGAATAATCCAATCAATAACTAACCAAATTTGAACTTCAGACTGCTGTCCTTCTTAATTGATTATAGATTCAACATCAATTGGCTTCTTATGGCCTCACAAAGGTCATAATCTTCATTCTCAGCAATCATCCTATAGGCTGTGTACTGTTGTAGATGGAACACTATTCATTCTATTGGAATAGAATATCCTATAGCCTATAACCATAATAGCCAGTTTAACCGTTGGGTCCTTAATGTTATTAACAGAAAATGCACGCCCATCAGAGGTAGATGAGGTTAAAGTGGTTACAATCTCTTTAGAAATTCACCTCAATTTGGGAACTTCACCGGTTTGACAAAAACCAGTCACAACATGGATAGCTTCCTTGGTTATAGTGTGTGTCCTTTCCAGATACATGTTTTTGCCATGAACGTCTTATAATGATTTTGATGTGTTGTTCTTCAAAATCCTCAAGAAAATAAGCTGCATTATGAAAACCCTGCTCATAAACCCTAATAAACTCGGGTTTGATCTGACCATTCTTATCACACAGGGATTTCAATTGAGAATAGATAGACAATGATCCCAAATCTTCAATTTTGCAGTCAATATAACTAGACAAATCACCTTTTATAATAACACCTTTAGGAACTTGAGATAAAGCATTGTAAGACACTATTTGTTTCGATTCCATAACCTTCATAGGTTCTGATGTCATCATTAATCTCTCTACTTGCTTAGATGATGATGCTATTCAGATAAACTTGATTCGAAAAGGGATTTACACAGAAATACCTTAATTCTCGCGCGCTGCCTCGGTTACTGGTTGATTGCTCAAATACACATCAGTTCAACCTCAGTGATCCTTGAATCAATATCAATCACATAGTTCTCAACACAAATTCATCTAAGACCAGCTAGCAAATCTCTCTTCGCTCTGCAAGTGCTCAAGAATTCTCTTTCGAATGCATTAAGGTAAAAATAACATAGCAAAATTTTCTTTTATCATCTTTACCTATTGCATTAATTGCTTGACCGATAGGGTTACAAACCCTAATACGTCGCTTGATGATTCATTCAATATAAACAGGTGTAAAATCGGTTGACAGATTTTCGAACAACTGATTGACAAAGATATCAAGATCTCTTACAAAATGACTAAAAAATGCAAGCATTCTTACCACTCATCTTTCAAGGGGTCTGGAAGTAGATTTACCGTTATGCTCCCCTTAGCCCAGATGAAAATGCTTAATTCACCGGTGCAGGATTCTCCACACTGGGTGAAGGATTGGGTTCTTCTGAAGGCATATCATCACTCTTCTTTTTCCAGATTCGGTTCATCTCCTCTATGGTTTCCTCAACATTTACCTTCTGCTTACCCTTCTGGTCTACAAGATGATTAACCAGTTTGTTCTTTCTGATTCTACAAAGCTTCTCCATGTGCCCCGATTTATGATGATAATAGTAGGCCATTCTAGATGATCTCCAAGATCCTGCATTGCCTCTTCCAGTTCTCCTTTTGCAATCCATAGCCACATGACCATAATTGTTACAAATGGTGCAAATGATATTAGTTACCTTTTCCATCTCAAATGGACTAAACCAGTTGACGTAGGGTTTCTGCTAGTTCATGTTTTCCTGGTTGTCATAGATTCTCATTCTGTTACCATTAGGTCTTGGATTCATGTGAGGTACTGGATTATTTGCTCCATATCTACATTCAACTGATCTATGTCCATACATATTTCATGTGAAACAATGACCTTCAACTCTCTTAGATACATACCTAGTATTTGCATTGTAGCCATTATTCACATTGGGTCTGTTCCTACACAGATTTGCAGTATATCCAGGTTTAAGATAGACAAAGAAAATAGGTTTAAAAAATCTCTTACCAGTAGGCTTGTTAGCTTTAGGAGCAGTTTTGTCCTTGTGAATGTTTCTCTTTGTTCCAAAAGACTTTCTTTTCTCAGTTCTGTTAAAGCCTAGTCCATATGTATCTCCTTTCATCCTCTGAGATTGGATCTTCTCATCCAACATAAAAGTACTTTTGTTGAAATTTTCTTGCTTTCTGTTAGCCTCAGTCAGTTCTCTGGTAAGATCTTCATTGTGTTTAGTAAGAGTCTCTCTTAGAGATGATTCCATATCAAGTACTATCTACAAAGCCTCTTTTTCTTCCTTTTTAGCTTGCCAATACTCATGCAAAGTTGCATCCTGTTGTTTTATCTTAGAGGTGAATCAGTGACAGTAAAAACTATAACACTTTAAACACTGACCAGTTGAGATACTTAACAAGTTTACTAAACAATATGCATACAATCCAAAATGATATTAAAGCATCCACAATAAGTAAAACATCGACCATAACACAAGTGTTTATATGTGGAAAACCCAAATGGGAAAAACCATGGTGAGATGGGACTCACAAGTTAACTATCTATAGTAATAGATAATTGATCGGTTAGGGTCTACAAAATTTTCTCTACTAGGAGCAAATCCTATTAAAGATCCAAAAGCTCTGTTAGGAGCTATACCCTGTTAAAGGTAGTACCCTGTTAGGAGTAACCTCAGTAAAGGATTTCTGAATCCAAACTAATGGATCACCTGGCTAGAGGATTTGTACAACGAAGCTTGTTAGAGCTTACTCGGTTAGGGGATTTGACTATTGTAGTAATTAGAAAGAAACAGGTGGTGTGATCTAATTGTAGCACAACTTGCTTGAATAGATCATCTTTTGCTCACTGAATACTGCATCACCAATTTCATCACCAACATATTCTGCAATACCTTAAATTTATATCTTGCATCATATCATCTCATGTTCTATGTTATCTAAATTGTTCATCATAACGTCATTATATAGACACTTTATTTTATGTCGGCTTAGAAATAATATCACAATTACTTAAGTGCAATGTATCTAGACAACCAAGCATAACTCATCATAAATTACCGCCAAAAAGTCATTTAAGGGTAACTCATCACTGCCGGTGATAACTCATCACACAATTAGTGAATACCAGTTGGAACACTGATATCGGTTTGGAGTTAACCACTAACAACATAAAAACTGATTGTCCTTCATTCGCTTCTAGATGGTTTCTGCTGAATCTCCAAGTTGGTGCCAAGCCATTTTTGCATATACCGATTAGACACCTTCTAAACTATCTTAACAATACCGGTTTCAATACAAGTAACTATAGAAGTAATACCAGTTTGTCTTAAATAATGTGAACATATGTGTGTATATACATGTTCCATCAATGACAACACATGAATTCATCCATTACAATCATCATCAAGTTAACACAACCCCCATTGTGAAAATGGCCATGGTGATGTAATAGGTTGAAGATCCTATGCCAGTGCATGAATGAGGTCTCCATGCATTTGACATTGTTTATATTTTTGTAAATATTTATTGGCATCCTTTTCCATATTTGGCCAATAGTATCCAGTTCTTAACAATTTCTTCGATAGTGACGACCCATTTTGATGCACCCCACAAATTCCATCATGTACCTCCTTTAGGGCAAGTTGTGCTTCTTCTTCATCAACACACCGGAGAAGGGTTCCATCAAAGCCCTTTCTATACAATGTGTCAGCAATAATAGTGTGTCTGGATTCCTGACGAATAAGAGTTTTCTTTTGATTTCTAGACAAATTAGGAGACATATACTAAGTGTGTATGTATGTGTATATCTCATTATACCATGGGGATTCATGACCCACAATTACAAGGTGAAATCATAATTGTACAATGCCAATGATTTTGCTAAGTGAATATTTTGTACTTGTGGGTTCCGAATCCCCATGGTATAATGAGATATACACATACTTACACAAGGTGACAACAATGCAGGATTTGTTGTAGACCTAGATAGAGCAACATATTTGGAGAGGCAAGTGGCTTTGTGATAGAAGATATGGATCAAAGTGATCACAATGGCAAGAATGAATTAGACAACCTCCCTATTAAAAAACAGAATTCAACATTACTCATGGAAGAAACTGAAGAAGTCAATAGAGAAGAAGGCAAAGTTATACATAATATCCACTTAGCAAAATCATTAAACCAAGAAGAAAAGGAAAAATTCATAGAGGCTTTCAAACAATGTCCTATCAATTTCGCTTGGTCCTATGCGGATATGCTAGGCCTAGATCCAAAATTGGTGTTACATCATTTACCATTGCTACCAAGAATTAAACCGTACAAACAAAAGCTAAGAAAGATGCATCCATAGATTGCATTACTGGTTAAAATAGAACTCCAAAAGCTTCTAGATGTGGGCTTCATTTGACCTATTGACTATGCAGAATGGATATCCAATCTGGTACCTGTAACTAAGCCCACTGGGGGCATAAGAATCTGTACCAACTTTTGAGATCTAAACAAAGTGATAAGGAGCTTCATAGGACCCAACTCAAACTTAACAATACAAGACTATTTGATGACCAAGTTGACACAAATGGTGTCATAATACTCAATCAATAGAAACACGACCCTTTGAGACTTTACAAACTGCCTCAATGCATTGACAAAGAAAAATCATTACAAAGCTACCACCTTACTGCCATATTGATAGACGTTTACACAGTCACCCATAACTTTTTCAAATGAACACATTTATTCGATCTCTCCCGCAAAATTCTTAGTAACTTGGTTATACAAAACATATACAAAACTCAGAAAAATCCAATGGTGGAAATGTGAGATATGGCCCCCGTACTAGGACTGTATCTTGTGCATGGCCTCCTGAAACCAAATATTATAAAAATATACAATATAATACACCATCATACCCATTTTTGGGGTTAGAAAAATTTGGAAATAAAATATAAAACATTTTCATGCTCACTATTAACCCTAGGGCAGGGATATGACTGTTTTCACAAGAAATTAGACATCTTCACCCAAACAAAACCAAATCACTTCAAACCAAAAAAAAAAAACTTATTTCATTTTAGAAACATATACAACATGAAGGAATGAAAAATAATTCATAAAAGCACTCAAAACAATGGAAAATTAGACTGTTCTACATGGAAACCTGAAAAATACACATGAAAATTAGATTTTTATTGCTTCAAAACTACAAACCTGAACAAAACACCGTTACCAACAACCCCAAAATGATTCAATTACATCCATTTATAACACTCAAGGCCTTCAAGACTGAAACCCAACCTAAAACCAACTTATAACTAACTTATGCCAACTTTTTGCATTCTTGACAACTTTTTGACAACAAAAAGTTGCTCCAAAGTTGTCAAGTTTGACAGCTATGTATGTCAACTTGCCAAACCTATATCTGAACCTTCTAAAACATTAAAATGGTCATTAGATGACCTTATAAACATATTTTATCCACCTAAACACACTTCTACCCCAAAAACCCAATTTTAGCCTTTTCTAGGCCTAATTGCTCAAAATGGCAATTTTACACTTTTTGACCATTACATTGCATTTCACTACATTTTATGGCTCACATGGCCATGTTACATAATTTAAAGACCTTATAGGTCTTGTTTGTATTAATTTTTCATCAAATCCTCCATAGGGCCTATCAGTGACCCTGCTCCACCTTGTCTTCCTAGGTGCTCCTGCACCATACTCCCAGGGATCAAAAGAATGCAAGGTCCCCTTGCATGGCAACCTCCTCTCCCTAGTTTTACAATTCATTGGAACTTGCATTGTATTCCCTGCAAAAAATTGTACATGCTTTGGCAACTCATGGCACCTCCTCTCAAAAAAATGGTACTTAAGGTAAGCACCTCCAACATGATCATCATTGTAAACACTTAGCAAACTTGCATACAAAATATTAGGATAAACAAAAACATCTTCTTCATTGATTACAATATCATCTTGTTCCAGCAAGCCCATTGAAATCTCTTCATATTTAAAATGCCATTCTCCTTGGCATGTCACCATAACCTCACCCATCATCATGAGCCTTCTTCTTTGTTGCAACTAGCCTCTTCACAGGCCAAACTACCTTCTTGTGCACCCTCAAGTGCCAACTCTTTGTTGTACCCTCTAGGTTTTCCAATTTCAACTTCATTTGTGCTTCCCTAAGTTCATCTTCCTTTCTCTTTTTCTCTAGTTCCTCTTTAAGCTCCCTCAATCTTGCTTCATTTTCTTCTAAAGCCCTTCTTAAACTTCTCAACTCATCTCATTTCTTTTCTTCTTCTTCTCTCTGCGTTCTTTATACTTCTTGTTTCCTCAACTCTTCTTCCTCTCTTTTATTCTTTCCACTTCTTGTAAGCACCTACTATCTCTTTCTCAGATTTTGTTAACTCCATCTTCACCCCTATATCCCAGACCTTTCGCTTGCTCTGATACCAATTTGATACAGAGCTTCATAGGACCCTACTCAAACTTACCAATACAAGATTATTTGATGATAAAGTTAACACAAATGGTGTCATAATACTCAATCAATAGAAACATGACCCTTTGAGACTTTACAAACTGCCTCAATGCATCGACAAAGAAAAATCATTGCAAAACTACCACCTTGCCGCCATATTGATAGACCCTTACACAGTCACCCATAACTTTTGCAACTGAAAAAATTTATTCGATCTCTCTGGTAAAATTATTAGTAACTTGGTTATACAAAACATATCCAAAACCCAGAAAAATCCAACGGTGGAAATGTGAGATATGACCCCCGTACTAGGACTATATTTTCCGAAACAGTCTGCCCCTAAAATTTCAGACCTTTACTCCCACAATGCACATGCCAACTTGTGCATGGCCTCCTGAAACCAAATATTATGAAAATATATAATATAATACACCATCATACCCATTTGTGAGGTTATATCAATCTAGAAATAAAATATAAAACATTTTCATGCTCACTATTAACCCTAGGGCAGGGATATGACTGTTTTCACAAGAAATTAGACATCTTCACTCAAACAAAACCAAATCACTTCAAACCAAAAAAAAAAAACTTATTTCATTTTAGAAACATCTCCAACCATGAAGGAATGAAAAATAATTCATAAAAGCACTCAAAACAACGGAAAATCAGACTGTTCTACATGGAAACCTGGAAAATACACATGAAAATTAGATTTTATTGCTTCAAATCTACAAACCTGAACAAAACACCTTTACCAACAACCCCAAAATGATTCAATTACATACATTTATAACCCTCAAGGCCTTCTAGGCAGAAATCCAACCTAAAACCAACTTATAACTAACTTATGCCAACTTTTTGCATTCTTGACAACTTTTTGACAACAAAAAGTTGCTCCAAAGTTGTCAAGTTTGACAGCTATGTATGTCAACTTGCCAAACCTATATCTGAACCTTCTAAAACATTAAAATGGTCATTAGATGACCTTATAAACATATTTTATCCACCTAAACACACTTCTACCCCAAAAACCCAATTTTAGCCTTTTCTAGGCCTAAATGCTCAAAATGGCAATTTTACACTTTTTGACCATTACATTGCATTTCACTACATTTTATGGCTCATATGGCCATGTTACATCATTTAAAGACCTTATAGGTCTTTTTTGTCTTCATTTTTCATCAAATCCTCCATAGGGCCTATCAGTGACCCTGCTCCACTTTGTCTTCCTGGGTGCTCCTGCACCATACTCGCGGGGATAAAAAGAATGCAAGGTCTCTTTGCATGGCAACCTCCTCTCCCTAGTTTTACAATTCATTGGAACTTGCATTGTATTCCCTGCAAAAAATTGTACATGCTTTGGCAACTCATGGCACCTCCTCTCAAAAAAATGGTACTTAAGGTAAGCACCTCCAACATGATCATCCTTGTAAACACTCAGCAAACCTGCATACAAAATATTGGGATAAACAAAAACATCTTCTTCATTGATTACAATATCATCTTGTTCCAGCAAGCCCATTGAAATCTCTTCATATTTAAAATGCAATTCTCCTTGGCATGTCACCATAACCTTACCCATCATCATGAGCCTTCTTCTTTGTTGCAACTAGCCTCTTCACAGGCCAAACTACCTTCTTGTGCACCCTCAAGTGCCAACTCTTTGTTGTACCCTCTAGGTTTTCCAATTTCAACTTCATTTGTGCTTCCCTAAGTTCATCTTCCTTTCTCTTTTTCTCTAGTTCCTCTTTAAGCTCCCTCAATCTTGCTTCATTTTCTTCTAAAGCCCTTCTTAAACTTCTCAACTCATCTCATTTCTTTTCTTCTTCTTCTCTCTGCGTTCTTTCTACTTCTTGTTTCCTCAACTCTTCTTCCTCTCTTTTATTCTTTCCACTTCTTGTAAGCACCTACTATCTCTTTCTCAGATTTTGTTAACTCCATCTTCACCCCTATATCCCAGACCTTTCGCTTGCTCTGATACCAATTTGATACAGAGCTTCATAGGACCCTACTCAAACTTAACAATACAAGATTATTTGATGATCAAGTTAACACAAATGGTGTCATAATACTCAATCAATAGAAACATGACCCTTTGAGACTTTACAAACTGCCTCAATGCATCGACAAAGAAAAATCATTGCAAAACTACCACCTTGCCGCCATATTGATAGACCCTTACACAGTCACCCATAACTTTTGCAACTGAAAAAATTTATTCGATCTCTCTGGTAAAATTCTTAGTAACTTGGTTATACAAAACATATCCAAAACCCAGAAAAATCCAACGGTGGAAATGTGAGATATGACCCCCGTACTAGGACTATATTTTCCGCAACAGTCTGCCCCTAAAATTTCAGACCTTTACTCCCACAATGCACATGCCAACTTGTGCATGGCCTCCTGAAACCAAATATTATGAAAATATATAATATAATACACCATCATACCCATTTGTGAGGTTATATCAATCTAGAAATAAAATATAAAACATTTTCATGCTCACTATTAACCCTAGGGCAGGGATATGACTGTTTTCACAAGAAATTATACATCTTCACTCAAACAAAACCAAATCACTTCAAAACAAAACCAAAATAAACTTATTTCATTATAGAAACATCTCCAACCATGAAGGAATGAAAAATAATTCATAAAAGCACTCAAAACAACGGAAAATCAGACTGTTCTACATGGAAACCTGGAAAATACACATGAAAATTAGATTTTATTGCTTCAAAACTCCAAACCCGAACAAAACACCTTTACCAACAACCCCAAAATGATTCAATTACATACATTTATAACCCTCAAGGCCTTCTAGGCAGAAATCCAACCTAAAACCAACTTATAACTAACTTATGCCAACTTTTTGCATTCTTGACAACTTTTTGACAACAAAAAGTTGCTCCAAAGTTGTCAAGTTTGACAGCTATGTATGTCAACTTGCCAAACCTATATCTGAACCTTCTAAAACATTAAAATGGTCATTAGATGACCTTATAAACATATTTTATCCACCTAAACACACTTCTACCCCAAAAACCCAATTTTAGCCTTTTCTAGGCCTAAATGCTCAAAATGGCAATTTTACACTTTTTGACCATTACATTGCATTTCATTACATTTTATGGCTCATATGGCCATGTTACATCATTTAAAGACCTTATAGGTCTTTTTTGTCTTCATTTTTCATCAAATCCTCCATAGGGCCTATCAGTGACCCTACTCCACTTTGTCTTCCTGGGTGCTCCTGCACCATACTCGCGGGGATAAAAAGAATGCAAGGTCTCTTTGCATGGCAACCTCCTCTCCCTAGTTTTAAAATTCATTGGAACTTGCATTGTATTCCCTGCAAAAAATTGTACATGCTTTGGCAACTCATGGCACCTCCTCTCAAAAAAATGGTACTTAAGGTAAGCACCTCCAACATGATCATCCTTGTAAACACTCAGCAAACCTACATACAAAATATTGGGATAAACAAAAACATCTTCTTCATTGATTACAATATCATCTTGTTCTAGCAAGCCCATTGAAATCTCTTCATATTTAAAATGCAATTCTCCTTGGCATGTCACCATAACCTTACCCATCATCATGAGCCTTCTTCTTTGTTGCAACTAGCCTCTTCACAGGCCAAACTACCTTCTTGTGCACCCTCAAGTGCCAACTCTTTGTTGTACCCTATAGGTTTTCCAATTTCAACTTCATTTGTGCTTCCCTAAGTTCATCTTCCTTTCTCTTTTTCTCTAGTTCCTCTTTAAGCTCCCTCAATCTTGCTTCATTTTCTTCTAAAGCCCTTCTTAAACTTCTCAACTCATCTCATTTCTTTTCTTCTTCTTCTCTCTGCGTTCTTTCTACTTCTTGTTTCCTCAACTCTTCTTCCTCTCTTTTATTCTTTCCACTTCTTGTAAGCACCTACTATCTCTTTCTCAGATTTTGTTAACTCCATCTTCACCCCTATATCCCAGACCTTTCGCTTGCTTTGATACCAATTTGATACAGAGCTTCATAGGACCCTACTCAAACTTAACAATACAAGATTATTTGATGATCAAGTTAACACAAATGGTGTCATAATACTCAATCAATAGAAACATGACCCTTTGAGACTTTACAAACTGCCTCAATGCATCGACAAAGAAAAATCATTGCAAAACTACCACCTTGCCGCCATATTGATAGACCCTTACACAATCACCCATAACTTTTGCAACTGAAAAAATTTATTCGATCTCTCTGGTAAAATTCTTAGTAACTTGGTTATACAAAACATATCCAAAACCCAGAAAAATCCAACGGTGGAAATGTGAGATATGACCCCCGTACTAGGACTATATTTTCCGCAACAGTCTGCCCCTAAAATTTCAGACCTTTACTCCCACAATGCACATGCCAACTTGTGCATGGCCTCCTGAAACCAAATATTATGAAAATATATAATATAATACACCATCATACCCATTTGTGAGGTTATATCAATCTAGAAATAAAATATAAAACATTTTCATGCTCACTATTAACCCTAGGGCAGGGATATGACTGTTTTCACAAGAAATTATACATCTTCACTCAAACAAAACCAAATCACTTCAAACCAAAACCAAAATCAACTTATTTCATTATAGAAACATCTCCAACCATGAAGGAATGAAAAATAATTCATAAAAGCACTCAAAACAACGGAAAATCAGACTGTTCTACATGGAAACCTGGAAAATACACATGAAAATTAGATTTTATTGCTTCAAAACTCCAAACCCGAACAAAACACCCTTACCAACAACCCCAAAATGATTCAATTACATACATTTATAACCCTCAAGGCCTTCTAGGCAGAAATCCA